>NC_059380.1:38102500-38702500 GCF_019703515.2 Myxocyprinus asiaticus | reverse complement strand
GCCATGGGAGAACACTGACATTCCTGTCTTGCAGGAAATCACGCACAGAATGAGCAGTATGGCTGGTGGCATTGTCATGCTGGAGGATCATGTCAGGATGAGCCTGCAGGAAGGGTACCACATGAGGGAGGAGGATGTCTTCCCTGTAACACACAGCGTTGTGATTGCCTGCAATGACAACAAGCTCAGTCCGATGATGCTGTGACACACCGCCACAGACCATGATGGACCCTCTACCTCCAAATCGATCCCGCCCCAGAGTACAGGCCTCGGTGTAACGCTCATTCCATCGATGATAAACACAAGTCCGTCCATCACCCCTGATGGGACAAAACCGTGACTCGTCAGTGAAGAGCACTTTTTGCCAGTCCTGTCTAGTCCAGCGAAGGTGGGTTTGTGCCCATAGGCGACATTGTTGCCGGTGATGTCTGGTAAGGAGCTGCCATACAACAGGCCTACAAGCCCTCTTCCAGCCTCTCTCAGCCTATTGCTGACAGTCTGAGCACTGATGGAGGGATTGAGCGTTTCTGGTGTAACTCGGGCAGTTGTTTTTGCTATCCTGTACCTGTCCCGCAGGTGTGATATTTGGATGTACCGATCCTGTGCAGGTGTTGTTACTCGTGGTCCGCCACTGCGAGGAAGATCAGCTGTCCTTCCTGTCTCTCTGTAGTGCTGTCTTAGACCTCTCACAGTACGGACATTGCAATTTATTGCCCTGGCCATATCTGCAGTCCTCATGCTTCCATGCAGCATGCCTAAGGCATGTTCACACAGATGAACAGGGACCCTGCGCATCTTTCTTTTGGTGTTTTTCAGAGTCAGTATAAAGGTCTCTTTAGTGTCCTAAGTTTTTATAACTGTGACTTTAATTGCCTACCGTCTGTAAGCTGTTACAACGGCCGTTCCACAGATGCATGTTCATTAATTGTTTATGGTTCATTGAACAAACATGGAAAACATTGTTTAAACCCTTTACAATAAAGATCTGTAAAGTTATTTGGATTTTTACAAAATTATCTTTAAAATACGTCCTGAAAAAAGTTTCTTTTTTGCTGAGTTTATAATATATTGTTTTATATTCTGTTTTATATTTTTACATGAATCATTAAAAAGTATTAAAATATTCTAAAGGTTCTTTATTTAATAATAATATTTTAAAACAGAATTATTCAGAGAAAACTTACATATACTGGTACATATAAAAACATATAGTATAGAATAGCTCTGACTTTATTATGTCAAGTGTCATAAATCAGCAATGATGAACTTCTCTTAGTTTGTTTCAGCAGTAGAGCATTCTAAAGTGTTAATATTTTAGCTATCTTTTCTTTTCCCATTATCAGTGGAGAACCCGTGTGCGGTGCGGAATGGCGGTTGTTCTCAGGAGTGCATCAGGGATGGAGTTCAGACCCGCTGTGGATGTCATCCAGGTTATCAGCTGGCCAAAGATGGCAAGACCTGTGAAGGTAAAATGTTCCTGGATTGTGACCTGGTGGCACTATGTGTCTATTTTGGGGTCTTCATTTTGATTTGAATCCTATATTTTGTTTAGATTCCATAGTTTGTGTCACTTTGATGTCTGCTTACTCCAGTCCGCATACTAAGCTGTGCCTTTAAAGTTTATTTTTGCATGTGTGTGTATACGTTGTGTGTGTGCTTTACATCAGACATTGACGAGTGCCAGACAGGCCAGGCGTACTGCGCTCATGATTGTCATAACATGCGGGGATCTTTCATGTGTGTGTGTCACACTGCCTATGAATTGGGTGTTGACGGGAAGCAGTGCTATCGTGAGTATATCATCTGACTCTGGATGGGCCCTGCCACATCACACACACAACACCTGTCACTTATTTGCTAGAAACAATAGAAACATTTTGTACATTAAAAACATTTGTTGTGGGCAGTACTTTGTGCAGTAGTACCCCGGGCGACCCGAATTCGAGTTCCAGCTCAAGGACCTGATCCTGATCCCTCTCTTCTCCCCAATAATTTCGGATCTCTTTCCCCTCAAACCTATCTAATAAAGGCGAAAAATGCAAACAAATTCACTTAAATTCACACCAGGAGACAAGGGAACCATTCTTTTCTCAGGCTTTTGGGTGCCGCAGCCTCCTGGGCATGCGGCGACAAAATATTCTCCTTCCGGCCCTCCACCGGGGGATGGAGTGGTCTGTCGACCAGCCCCAGAGAAGTGGGTCTCCTCGCCCCTGGGTCGCCCGTCTCGGGGGCACTTCGAAGCCTTCCTCGGGTTCTTAGCGGCCGGCCGCGAAACGGGTGGCATCTGCTTCCTGCGGAGGGCCAGTGTTGTTGCTGCAGGAGGACGCCCTTGGCGACGAGCTGCGCCAGGGCAGGATATGTTGTAAGGCCTCCGTCTGCTTCTTCACTGCCGAGAACTGCTGGGCAAAGTCCTCAATGACGTTGCCAAACAGGCCAACCTGGGAAATGGGGGTGTCAAGGAACCGTGCCTTGTCAGCCTCTCCCATCTAGACCAAGTTGAGCCAAAGGTGGTGCACCTGGACCACCAGGGTGGACATCGCCTGCCCGAGAGACCACGCTGTGACCTTCAACGCCCGGAGAGCGAGGTCGGTCACCGAGCGCAGTTCCTGCATCAATCCTGTGTCAGAACTACCCTCGTGCAGTTCTTTTAGTGCCTTGGCTTGGTGTACTTGCAGGAAAGCCATGGCGTGCAGGGCGGAGGCGGCTTGTCCAGCGGCACCGCAGGCCACAGTCGTCAGAGACGACGTAAACCTACAGGCCCTGGACAGGAGCTTCGGGCGCCCATGCCAGGTGGCGGCGCTGTGCGGACACAAGTGCACCGCGAGCACCTTATCCACCTGGGGGATCACCGAATACCCCTTGGCCGCTCCACCATCGAGGGTAGTGAGAGAGGGGGAGCTGAAAGACCGGGACCAGGCAGTAAAAGGTGTCTCCCACGATCTTGTCAGCTCCTCATGCACTTCCGGGAAGAAAGGAACGGGGTGGGGTGAGCCGCGAGGGTTCAGGGGAGAGTGGAGGGTTCCACTCTAGCCCGACGCTCGTGGCTGCCTGGGAAAGCATGTCCAGCGGAAGGAGGGAGGAAGACCAGCCGAAGCCTCTGCGTCAGACTGGACGAGCTTGCTCTCCGATGCTGCGCTCAATAACTCACCATCTTCCCAAGCTCCGAACGAGAAGTCGAACTCACGCTGAGACGAGCCGGCGGTCTCGTGCGAGAGCCCGATTGGGGCAAGCGAGCGTGCTGGGAAATGGGAGGTCCGTGGGGGGATACCCGGCGGAGGTGGTCCCATTGATTTTCCTAAATCGCCCCCAGTGCTAACCGACACGGCCTTAAATCCGTAGGTAGAAGGACCGGTACGGGGATCCACTGGGGTGGCTTGCTTTCTTACGAAAGTAACATATTTCTTTTAATTTTAACTTTTTTGTTTTGTTCTGTTTTCTTCATATTGTTTTTTACATAAGTGTATTGTTTTTTGTTTTTCTTTTCTTACGAAAGCAAGCCGCGACCGCAACGTTGCCATGGTCATGTTCTCGCAATGAGGACATGACTCATCCACGAACGATGTTTCTGCACGGGCAGTGCCCAGACATGTAAGACAGCGATCGTGGCCATCAGAAGTGCAATGAAGAGATAACGACCGCAACCAGGAATAACACACAAACGGAAAGGCATCTTTAAAAAGATGTTCCGTGTGTGTGCCGCTCTTTTTGTGAATGAAAATATATGAATAATGAATAAATGAAATGCGCCGTAAATCCAGCAGTTTTGAGGTGTGTCTTTGGAGGGAATTGAATTCAGTGTCATGCTTATCTGTGTATTTCAGAGCTATTTTATTCATGCTATATTCAATTTTGGCTATTCTTTTCTATATGTATTTTCAATCAATTCGGCTCCAAAGAGAAAATCTGAATGAGTGGTTGCATACTAGCTCCTTTTATACCCGTATGTCCGGGGGAGTGGCTTGCAAATTCCACTTGCCAATTCTTATTGGCCTTTTTTTTTTTTTTTTTTTAAAGCAGAGGTGTTTGGGGCTCCCAAGATTGATCCCTAGTGTCACTACATCGACACAACGTCAAGTGAGTGACAGATAGGGAACAACATATTCAGTGCATGTAGTATTGTGAAGGAAACGTAAATACATAGCTGGCAGTGGGACGAAACGCACCTGAATTGTTGCATGAGATAGAGAGACCGTTCTCTTCCCCGTGCACGCATCATGACCCTCGCTGTCCACCAGCCTGTGAGATGCCAAGCCACTGAAAAAGCCACTGCCCATGCGCCATACCTAAACCTAACCCTTCTCTGTGCTGCCCAATGTTTAGTGACCCCCTGATAACAACAAGCACATCATGTTTATCAGTTACTGTATATCACACTCCCCTAAGATGTTACTTACACATTTTGTGTTCATTTTTATTTAAAATAAAAAACTCTCCGATGGTGTACAGCCACTGTCTATCTTTACTTAAATGGGATGAATATGGGGAGAAGAATAAAATTGGCAAAAGGTGGATTTGAACCCCAGTCACCCATACTAATATCCACCTGTCTTACTAATGTTGCCACACTACTTCTTAGGGAATCAAGTGTCAAATTTACATACTTCTATCATTGTGCCTTGTCTTTGATGATTATAGCATTTTTTGTAGTTTTGACAGGCTCTATCGAACTATTGACATGTACAGTATATACCCGGGCTGTGTGCCCAGTGCTTTATACACTTGCAAATAATGATCTGGATACACTGAACCCGTGGTAGGGGGTCGTGGGGGCCCTATGCAGCTGCTTATGCCGCTTATTAGACAGGGCCGGCACAGGAATAGAATGCAGTAGATCTAAAATACCTGTAGAATAGCTCAGAATAGCTCTGAAATATACATAAAATAGAATAGCACAAAAATACATAACAAATAGAGTTGATTGAAAATACATATAGAAAATAATAGCCAAAATTGAATATAGCATGAATAAAATAGCTCTGAAATACACAGATAAGCATGACTCTGAAATACATATAAAATAGAATATAATAAAATACATGTAGAATATAATAGAATAGAATAGAGTATAATAGCTCTGAAACATAGAATAGAATAACTGTGAAATATATGTAGAATGGAATGGAATAGAATAGCTGTAAAATACATGTAGAATAGAGCAGAACAGCTCTGAAATACATTTAGAATAGAATAGAATGGAATAGAGTATACTATAATAGCTTTGCAATACATGTAAAATGGAATGGAATAGAATAGCTATGAAAAACATAGGATAATATAGATTAACCCTGGAATAGATATAAAATAGCTGTGAAAAATATGTACAGTGCATCCGGAAAGTATTTACAGCGCTTCACTTTTTCCACATTTTGTTATGTTACAGCCTTATTCCAAAATGGATTAAATTCATTATTTTCCTCAAAATTCTACAAACAATACCCCATAATGACAACATGAAAGAAGTTTGTTTGAAATCTTTGCAAATTTATTAAAAATAAAAAATGAAAAAGAATCACATGTACATAAGTATTCACAGCCTTTGCTCAATACTTTGTTGAAGCACCTTTGGCACCAAATACAGCCTCAAGTCTTTTTGAGTATGATGCTACAAGCTTGGCACACCTATTTTTGGGCAGTTTCTCCCATTCTTCTTTGCAGGACCTCTTATGCTCCATCAGGTTGGATGGGGAGCGTTGGTGCACAGCCATTTTCAGATCTCTCCAGAGATGTTCAATCGGGTTCAAGTCTGGGCTCTGGCTGGGTCACTCAAGGACATTCACAGAGTTGTCCCGGAGCCACTCCTTTGTTTTATTGGCTGTGTGCTTAGGGTCGTTGTCCTGTTGGATGAACCTTCACCCCAGTCTGAGGTCCAGAGCGTTCTGGAGCAGGTTTTCATCAAGGATGTCTCTGTACATTGCTGCATTCATCTTTCCCTTGATCCTGACTAGTCTCCCAGTTTCTGCCGCTGAAAAACATCCCCACAGCATGATGCTGCTACCACCATGCTTCACTGTAGGGATGGTATTGGCCAGGTGATGAGCAGTGCCTGGTTTCCTCCAGACATGACGCTTGCCATTCAGGCCAAAGAGTTCAATCTTTGTTTCTCATGGTCTGAGAATCCTTCAGGTGCCTTTTGGCAAACTCCAGGTGGGGTGTCACGTGCCTTTTACTGAGGAGTGGCTTCCGTCTGGCCACTCTACCATACAGGCCTGATTGGTGGAGTGCTGCAGAGATGGTTGTTCTTCTGGAAGGTTCTCCTCTCTCCACAGAGAAATGCTGGAGCTCTGTCAGAGTGACCATCAGGTTCTTGGTCACCTCCCTAACTAAGGCCCTTCTCCCCCGATCGCTCAGTTTGCCCAAGCAGCCAGCTCTAGGAAGAGTCCTGGTGGTTCCAAACTTCTTCCATTTATGGATGATGGAGGCCACTGTGCTCATTGGGACCTTCAATGCTGCAGAAATTTTTCTGTACCCTTCCCCAGATCTGTGCCTCGATACAATCCTGTCTCGGAGGTCTACAGACAATTCCTTGGACTTCATGGCTTGGTTTGTGCTCTGACATACACTGTTAACTGTGGGACCTTATATAGACAGGTGTGTGCCTTTCCAAATCATGTCCAATCAACTGAATTTTCCACAGGTGGACTCCAATCAAGTTGTAGAAACATCTCAAGGATGATCAGTGGAAACAGGATGCACCTGAGCTCAATTTTAAGTGTCATGGCAAAGGCTGTGAATACTTATGTACATGTGATTTTTTTCGTTTTTATTTTTAATAAATTTGCAAAGATTTCAAACAAACTTCTTTCATGTTGTCATTATGGGGTATTGTTTGTAGAATTTTGAGGAAAATAATGAATTTAATCCATTTTGGAATAAGGCTGTAACATAACAAAATGTGGAAAAAGTGAAGCGCTGTGAATACTTTCCGGATGCACTGTACATATAGAATGGAATAGAATAGAATCACTCTGAAATGCATTAAGAATTGAATAGAATAGAGTAGCTCTGAAATACATGAATATAATGAAATGGAATAAAATAGCTCTGAAAAACATAAAATAGCTGTGAGATGCATATAGAATAGAATAGAATAGAATAGAATAGAATAGAATAGAATAGCTCTGAAATACATATAGAATAGAATGAAATAGAATAGCTCTGAAATACATGTAAAATAGAATGGAATAGAATTTAATAGCTCTGAAGTGCATATAGAATAGAATGGAATACATAAAGAACATAATAGTATAGAAAAGCTCTGATATATATGTAGAATATAATAGAATGGAATAGAACAGAATAGTTCTGAAATACATATAGAATAGAATGGAATACATATAGAAATGGAATAGAACTGAATAGCTCTGAAATACATATGAAACGGAATATCTCTGAAATACAAATAAAATAGAATAGAATTTTATATATATATATATATTATTATTATTATTTTTTACATCCATTAACCGAAGCCGGTAGCAATAGTTCACTTTCAAACATGTTTCACAGTGTTTATGTCTCTTTTTCTCCTCCTGTACGGCAGGTATAGAGATGGAGATTGTGAACAGCTGTGATCATAATAATGGTGGTTGTTCCCATCAATGTGAGCATTCAACCAATGGACCCGTGTGCAGCTGTAACCAAGGATACCAACTAGACGATGACCACAAGACCTGCATTGGTAAAGAAACACTAAATATGACCATATGATGTTGTACTGCACAGGTAAGGTGACCATCTAAACTAAAGGTGTTTATTTTGTCTGTCAGATATAAACGAGTGTAGAGATGGCAGCTTGTGCTGTGTGCAGGAATGTACAAACTATCCTGGAGGATACGAGTGTTACTGTACAGCCGGATATCGTCTGAATACCGACGGGTGCAGCTGTGATGGTATGACACTTACTCTCAGACAAAAAATACTTTAAAGAAATGGCTTGAAAATACTTTTCTCTCTTGTGTTTACATGCTTCCTATTGAAACAGAAAGTTTGGGTGGGACATATTGAAAGCCCCCCTTCCCCCCAGCTACATCACAGCCATAAGTCATGATTTGCTATTGCTAGTCAGTTTAGGGTGATATTAGGGGGAGGGACATTCTCTTTCTAGACAACATTTGATTAGAATAAAATCTGTGAAGTGCAAGAGGAGTCAATTCTTCTGGTCTGTTTTCCTGAAAGAGAAGGACTGTTAATTTCAAATGAGTTTATCTACTAAAAGTTTTGGTCTATTTTAGGAGTAACCTTGAATGTAGATGACCTCTAAGCTATCACACATGGACTAAAAGCCACAAAACTGTCATTTTGATTTGATTTGAATGTCAAAGATTTTCTTATAAAATATAGTGTGTGATGGATCACGGCCGGCGCTGAATCAGCTGATCAGCAGGAGAGCGAGATAAGGGTCGGCCGGACACGCCGGTTCGAGAGAGAGAGACGCATGCGGCTGCGTTGCATGTGTGTCTGTTTATGCTTGTTTTATGTTGAGTTTCTCATTAAATTGTTCAGCCGGTTCCCGCCTCCATCCTGGCCCATCCTTCAACTGTTACATAGTGTTTTATGAATCTATGCGCATGCAAAACATTCTTCCAGTTCAGGGGTTTTGTATTCTTGGTTATGGGTATGTAAATATATGTAATGTGTGCTATAATTAATCTGATTACAGATATAGATGAGTGTTTGGCTTCAAATGGAGGATGTGATCACATTTGTCAAAACAGTGCTGGTTCCTTCCAATGTTACTGTAGACGTGGATATCATCTCGATGAAGACCGACGTTCATGTATATGTGAGTTTTCAGCCTGTCTTGGACTTGTTGTGCCCACCTAAATATTCAATAAAAATATTCAAAAAGGGGGTCTGGGTAGCTCAGCGAGTATTGACACCCACCCTTGAAGTCGCGAATTCAAATCCAGGGTGTGCTGAGTGACTCCAGCCAGGTCTCCTAAGCAACCAAATTGGCCCGGTTGTTAGGGAGGGTAGATTCACATGGGGTAACCTCCTCATGGTCGTGATTGGTGGTTCTCGCTTTCAATGGGGTGCGTGGTAAGTTGTACATGGATCACGGAGAGTAGCATGAGCCTCCAGATGCTGTGAGTCTCCGCGGTGTCATGCACGTGATAAGATGCACGGATTGACTGTCTCAGAAGAGGAGGCAACTGAGACTTGTCCTCCGCCACCTGGATTGAGGTGAGTAACTGCGCCACCACGAGGACTTACTAAGTAGTGGGAATTGGGCATTCCAAAATTGGGAGAAAAGGGGATTAAATAAAGACAGAATTTGTTGCATCATTTTCATTACCACAAACATTTATTTAGACTCATCCCTTGTTTATGTAAAAAAAAAAGCGAAACAAATAGTTAACAAATGTATCATACTAAAATCATGTTAACATGTATAATGTTCACGTCTGTCATCTATACTTTTGAAACAGTGAGTATTTTAGTGTTTATTAACTGGCCCTATTGACTTGCATAAGTGCCTCGCTGTAACAGATTACAATTAATGTTATGCTCATTGCAGTATATTAAAGCGCATAAAAACAGCTTGAATACTATCATATAGTTTATTTGTACGAGTATTGTTATTGTAAATTTGATGTATGATATAATAATATAGTTTTCCACATGTAAAGAGGTTAGTTGATCATAATCTTTACGACAGCACAGTAGCAAAAACGAGAGGGATAAATGGTATGACTAAGTTATAACAGGTTAATAGGCAGTAAATTGCTACAATAGTGCAAAATATGTGTCCGCTAGAATAAAACTTTAGGTGTTTGAAAATAAGCATCAAGATAGAATAGAACAAAATGGCTCTGAAATACTCACAGAATAGAATTGAATAGAATATCTCTGAAAGATATATTGATTTCTGAAAGATATACAGTATACTGTATATACAGTATATAGAATACAATAGTTCTGGAATACATACTGAATAGAATACAATAAAATAGAATATATCTAAAACAAATAGAAAATAGCTAAAATATTTATATTAAATGGAATAGAATAGCTCTGGAGTATATACTAAATAGAATGGAATAAAATAGAAAATATCAAAAATACATAGAGAATAGAATAGAACAGCTAAGAAACATAGAATAAAATAGCTCTGAAATACATATTGACTACAATGGAATAGCTCTTAAATATACAGTATAGAATAGAATAGTTCTGGAATACATATTGAGTAGAATAGAATAAAAAAGAATAGATCTAAAATACATATAGAATAGAATAGAATAGAATAGAATAGCTCAAAATATATGTTTAATGGAATAAAATAGCTTTGAAATACATACTGACCACAATCTACAAACAATAATAGTTCCGGTATATATACGGAATAGAATTTAATAAAATAGAACAGATCTAAAATTGATAGAAAACATTCCCTGTCTTCGGTCAGTTAGGATCACTATTTTAAGAATGTGAAATGTCAGAATAATAGTAGAGAGAATGATTTGTTTCAGCTTTTATTTCCAGTGGGTCAGAAGTTTCCATACACTTTGTTAGTATTTGGTAGAATTGCCTTTAAATTGTTTAACTTGAGTCAAATGTTTTGTGTAGCCTTCCACAAGCTTCTCTCAATAATTTGCTGGAATTTTGCCCCATTCCTCCAGACAGAACTGGTGTAACTGTGTCAGGTTTGTTGGCCTCCTTGCTCGCACATGCTTTTTCAGTTCTGCCCACAAATTTTCTATCGGATTGAGGTCAGGGCTTTGTGACGGCCACTCCAATACCTTGACTTTGTTGTCCTTAAGCCATTTTGCCACAATTTTGGAGGTATGCTTGGGGTCATTGTCCATTTGGAAGACCCATTTGTGACCGAGCTTTAACTTCATGGTCTTGAGATGTAGCTTCAATATACCCACATAATTTTCCTTCCTCATGATGCCATCAATTTAGTGAAGTGTACCAGTCCCTCCTGCAGCAAAGCACCCCCACAACATGATGCTGCCACCCCCATGTTTCACGGTTGGGATGGTGTTCTTCGGCTTGCAAGCATTACCCTTTTACCTCCAAACACAACGATGGTCATTATGGCCAAAGAGTTACATTTTTGTTTCATCAGACCAGAGGACATTTCTCCCAAACGAAAGATCTTTGTCTCCATGTGCACTTGCAGACTGTAATCTGGCTTTTTTATGGCGGTTTTGGAGCAGTGACTTCTTCCTTGCTGAGCAGCCTTTCAGGTTATGTCGATATAGGATTCGTTTTACTGTGGATATAGATACTTGTCTACCTGTTTCCTCCAGCATCTTCACAAGGTCCTTTGCTGTTGTTCTGGGATTGATTTGCACTTTTTGCACCAAACTTCGTTCATCTCTAGGAAACAGAGTGTGTCTCCTTCCTGAGCAGTATGATGGCTGTGTGGGCCCATGGTGTTTATATTTGCATACTGTTGTTTGTACAGATGAACGTGGTACCTTCAGGCATTTGGAAATTGCTCCCGAGGATGAACTAGACAGAACAGATATATATATATATATATATACACTGGTGGCCAAAAGTTTGGAATAATGTACAGATTTTGCTCTTATGGAAAGAAATTGGTACTTTTATTCACCAAAGTGGCATTCAACTAATCACAATGTATAGTCATGACATTAATAACGTGAAAAATTATTATTACAATTTGAAGAAATGTTCAGAACTTCTTAAACTTCTTCAAACAGTTCTCATCAAAAAATCATCCACGTGCAGCAATGACAGCTTTGCAGATCCTTGTTATTCTAGCTGTCAGTTTGTCCAGATACTCAGGTGACATTTCACCCCACACTTCCTGTAGCACTTGCCATAGATGTGGCTGTCTTGTCGGGCACTTCTCACGCACCTTACAGTCTAACTGATCCCACAAAAGCTCAATGGGGTTAAGATCCATAACACTCCATTTATCTGTTGTCCAATGTCTGTGTTTCTTTGCCCACTCTAACCTTTTCTTTTTGTTTTTCTGTTTCAAAAGTGGCTTTTTCTCTGCAATTCTTCTCATAAGGCCTGCACCGCTGAGTCTTCTCTTTACTGTTGTACATGAAACTGGTGTTGAGCGGGTAGAATTCAATGAAGCTGTCAGCTGAGGACATGTGAGGCATCTATTTCTCAAACTAGAGACTCTGATGTACTTATCCTCTTGTTTAGTTGTACATCTGGTCTTCCACATCTCTTTCTGTCCTTGTTAGAGCCAGTTGTCCTTTGTCTTTTAAGACTGTAGTGTACACCTTTGTATGAAATCTTCAGTTTCAATTACAATTTCAAGCATTGTATAGTCTTTATTCCTCAAAACAATGATTGACTGATGAGTTTCTAGAGAAAGCTGTTTCTTTTTTGCCATTTTTGACCCAATATTGACCTTAAGCCATGCCAGTCTATTGCATGCTGTGGCAACTCAAAAACAAACACAAAGACAATGTTAAGCTTCATTTAATGAACCAAATAGCTTTTAACTGTGTTTGATATAATGGCAAGTGATTTTCTAGTACCAAATTAGTAATTTAGCATGATTACTCAAGGATAAGGTGTTGGAGTGATGGCTGCTGGAAATGAGGCCTGTCTAGATTTGATAAAAAATGACTTTTTTCAAATAGTGATGGTGCTGTTTTTTACATCAGTAATGTCCTGACTATACTTTATGATCAGTTGAATGCCACTTTGGTGAATTAAAATAACAATTTCCTTCCGAAACAGCAAATTCTGTACATTATTCCAAACATTTGGCCACCAGTATATATATATATATATATAGCACATATAATAGCTCTGTAATACATACTGAATAGAATAAAATAGACTAGAATAAATATATATTACAAATAGAATAGAATAGCTCAAAATGTATTTAAAATGGAATAGAATTTTCATAAAAGTTTATGGAGAGAGCATTTTTTTTAATTTAGAATACCATGCACTGATAAATCGCTCACAATAAGAATTACAAATACGTGCATTACAGAAGTAAATAAAGAGGTTAGATAATCGATCAGATAGCAAAAACAACTGGTTTAAATCTATGGGTCAGAGAGAGGCGGAACAAGACATTATGTCTAGCTTATGGCAGTTTTTTACACAGTAAAATGCCACAATAGTGTAGAATATATCCCCTTTAGAATAAAACTTATCTTGAAACCAAACATGTTTATTCATGTGTGTATCTGTGTGTATGATTGTTGCTCTCAGCTCTGGAGGATGCAGTGGAGGCTCTGAGCAGCGGTCAGACAGTGGAACAACTACAACCACAGTTAACTATCCTGCAGGATTATGAGCAAGTTCTGGAGAGATATGATGACTATGAGGAGGATGCTGGGGAACTGAGAGCTGAGAACACACTAGCTGAGAAATTCAGTGAGAACATTAAAGCTTAGATCCAAAAATCTGTATGATGCATAATCGGAATATGATGAAATTTCCAATTCATTCTTGTCTCTTCTCTGCAGTCTGTTTGAATGAGTCGTTCGGCTTTGACTGCAGTCTGTCATGTGAGGACTGTGGTAATGGTGGAGTGTGCAACATACACAGAAACGCATGTGTCTGTCCTGATGGATGGACTGGAATCATCTGTAATGAGAGTGAGTGAAAGATATGTCTTGTGTACTGATCACAATTGCATTCTTAAATTGATTTTTGTATGTTTGTGTGTTATTCAGCGTGTCCTGATGGCTGGTTTGGCAGGAACTGTTCGTTCATCTGTAAGTGTAGTAATGGTGGTGTGTGTGATCCGGTCACTGGCAGCTGCCGATGTCCACCAGGAGTCAGTGGAGATCTGTGTCAGAACGGTCAGTTTATATTTATGTTAAGATTATAGTTTATAATGATGCCACCGCAACCAACTTTTCTGACAAAATATAATAAATATACTATGACTATCACAAATGTTGCTATAAATACATATAGTGAAATGTTAGCATAAATAAATTAGGGTAAATATATATTTATTGATGTAAAATTAATGTAAATGAAAATGATGTGAAATGAAAAACAACATGAAATATTTTATGTCCACATTGTAAAAAAAAAGTTTTTTACTTCATTGTATTATCCTAAACATGAGATTAAATATTTATTTAACTTTTAGTGTCAGATAAACTGAAACACTTTCACCTATCAAAGTTAATAATATTGGATCTACAGAAATAATTTTTGCTTTGTTATTTTTAATTGTTGTATGAACAGACATATTGCTGAACAGACATACAATTAATCTGAACGCCAGTATCTTAAATGTAAACTTAGAGGTTCATATACAGTACAGAAGCTGATACATTATACTTCACTTAATTCCCTGTTGATATTTAAAGGTGCAATATATACAGTATATAGGCTATATACTGTATGTGTACATATATCATTATTATTATTTTTTTTTTATGTATTTGTTTTGCTAATTGCTAAACTTTTAAACAGATAAAAAAAAATAGTAAAAGTAGAATAGTATTACTAGTATTACTAATAGTATAATACAAGTACAGAGCATTTGTATTAAAATAAATAGGAAAATTTAGAACACCAAATATTCCGGATGGAGAAGAGGAAGTCCAACCTTACAGGTAAAACAGCTAATAACGCGTAATGCAATAACGCTAATGCGCATTAGCTGAACCAGCCTGAAAAATAGCGTTGTTTTTTTTTTTTAGCATGATCAGAGCTAAAGAAGCACAATATATGACACCACTCTTGATTTGAAATATGTGCATTGATCAGAATCTTGACCAACAGTTTTAGAGATTTCAGTCTTTAGGCTGTTCTTTTATGTGGCTTGTATCCATAGAAAAAAGTTGCCCGGGAGCATTCCAAAGATTGCCGCCGAGTGGACTGACTTGCCTTACCATGTTATGATTATAGAGTGATTATAGAGTATATATACAGAATGTGTGAATTTTCTTTTCTTTCATTCAGGTTGTCCTAAGGGTCTCTATGGAAAGTTTTGTAATAAGAAGTGTAATTGTGCTAATAAAGGACGTTGTCATCGCACGTATGGGGCGTGTCTGTGTGACCCAGGACTTTATGGACGATTCTGCCACCTGCGTGAGTAAATACTCTGTACTAATCTTTTTATTTTTATTATTCTAATAAATCTCTGCTTTAAAATCAGTGCCAGACTCTTGTGTAATAATAGGGTCCAATTACCAAGGTGCATTAGATTTTTGACCATTTTAGCTGTGCCATCATAACAAACTAGAGGTTGACCAATAGTTAATTTTGCTGATACCATAACTAATGCTGCCTTCATGTAATATCGGAATTATCCTACTTCCCACTTCTGAAGTGGTAATTACGAATACGTTGTGTTCACATGCTTTGTTGTCAGAAAGAATAGGAAATATGGATGATGCCAGGTTCATTCGTTCATTCATATATCTTGAGGAACTTTTATTTTGACACCATAATACATATCACCAAAGTCTTTCTAGCAAGTCAGTCCACTGTCAGCCATCTTTGTAATGCTCTCAGGAGGCTATTTCCAGTCATGCCAGTGCAGCTCCTATCTATTTGAATGGAGAAATACCAAAATCTCAAAAACAGTTGGTCAACGTTAAGATCAAAGAACATATTTCAAATCAGCAATAAAATCTGACAATACAGGTATCATAAATCGTGATTGTTTACCTCATATTACGCTAAAACATTTCCTGGCTTGTATAGCTAATGCACATGTGTGTTCTAGAGTTGATTGACAAGTGGTGTCTGTATCTAAAAGGTGATTGGCTCTTTTAACTGTAAGGTGGGTCTTCCTTTCTACAGTGGGCGCTCAGAGCTCTTTGGTTGAGCGTTCCAATTGCTACCATTTTAATAGGAGTGACCCATCTCTGCTAAATGATCTCTGATATCACTCAGCTTGCTGATGAAAATGAAATTTTGGTCAAATACAAGCTATTTTCATGCTGTAAAAATGTACAACATGCATAGAATGGTTGCTGATATACATAAATGAATATGACTAAAATTAGCTAACAACAATTAGCTGTATTTAGAAAAATGAAAAAAACCCGTCATTCACTACAGAAACTGAACTCTCCTACGCCATGTTGAAAGTTTAGGACTCCTCCCATCTCGGAAACTCAGGTATCAAAATTATCTCCGAGTTTCTCAGTAGTAATTATGACTTGAGTGGTCATTCATGTGCAACTTCCGAGTGGGAAACACTTATTTACGATAATTTCGATAACACGTGAAGGCAGCATAACTAAGGTGGTGGAAAAGGCAGATAGTTATAGACCGATTAACTAGCCGATAGACTTTAAAATTGCTAAAAACTAATAGAATTTACTATGACAGGCAAAGACATGGAAGTTATAAGATTCCAACATGAATAAAATCTCAAATGCAGTTTACTGTTCAACCAAAAATTCCAATATTAACCAGGAACATTTTTTGATTTTGTGCATAACGTGGGATTTTAACTATTAGACAAGCCCGAAACACACCGGCAACTCTTATTATGAAGTGATGGAGACTTGGCTCCATTACAATGCTCTATAATTAAGTAGGTTATTTACCAAATTAAGGTTTGTATAGCTTATACAGTACAGTATATTCCCCAGATGAAGGGTTTTGTTTATATATATTCCACCGGATGTTTAATGAGGAATAAGGTTTATTACTATTCACAAGATATGATATTTTGGATACTTATACTGTAGAACCAAGCCCGTTCTAACTGTAGAATCATCTAGCGCCAGCCACAGAGGAATATAGAGGAATAATAAATAAAAAAAACTATCGGCAACTATCAGCGTAGATTTTGTCCTATAACCGATAGTTCCAAAAAGTGACTATCGGCACTAATTAATCGCTAAAACTGATATTTTGGTCTGCCTCTATTACTAATCCACTATTAACTTTATTCAGACCCTTGTACAACTGTTTTCTCTGTTAAGTCGTCCATTTGTGTCTATTTCTGTCCGTTTACTTTCTCTAATACAAAATAATTACATGACACTGACAACGATACCTTCCTAGTTTTAACTTCGTCTTCTGCCTTTCTTCTATGTTCATGTAGCATGTCCTAAGTGGATGTTTGGACCGGGCTGCTCTGAAGAGTGTCAGTGTGTCCAGCAGAACAGTGTAGAGTGTGACCGTCGTCATGGCGCCTGCATCTGCAAACCAGGTTACCAGGGCGACACCTGCAAAGAAGGTCCGTGTGCACAACGAAGGTCTTAACTGACTGTAGCATTTCAAATTATGAACTCAGAGTGCAACCTAAAGTTTTATCGATGTAAAGAGTTCAAATATTTGCAACAAGTACACATTGATCCTTTCCGTTGCAGCTTTTTACGTAAATAAAAAATAGTTATATCCGAAAAACATCAGCAACATAAACTGTATGCAAGTTTGATCATGGTCAGAGATGCCAATGTGAGTTTCGGCAAATCATTTATTGTTAACGTTTGTGTTCATAGACCAACTACTGAACAAAACTCAATATTTCTCCTGTAAATATCATCATTTGTTTTTTCTTGTAGAGTGTCAATCAGGCTTTTACGGCTCTGGGTGTGACATGAAGTGCTCTTGCCCATCTGGAGTCACCTGTGATCATGTGACCGGGGCGTGTCAACCCCATTGTCCACCTGGAAAACGAGGAGAGAAATGTGATCAAGGTTAATAAAGTCAAAATATACATTAGAGGGTACATATAGAAGTATATAATGTGTCCATACTAGTGATAGACCGATATATCGGCCAGCCCAATTAATCGGCCGATATTTGCTATTATCGTATCGGCAGATAACCTGGTTCGCTTGGACGATTAACAGAAGTGTTAACTTTCCCTTGTGCCAGTTCCAAAATCTACAAATTGATTTGTCAATGGAGAGTCAACACTTTATACTTCCAAGGTTTTTTTTTTCTTTTCATGTTCATACTAATTTGAGTAAATATTGCATAAAATAAGTGTTTGTTTTACTAAAGAAATGTTGTGTACATCTGATTTGCTGTTGTTAAATTGTATTATGTTTATCTGCATTTATATCAGCCATCCTGCACTCTAGATATCAGTATCAGCCATTGAGAAACCTACATCACTGGTCTATACAATAAGGTTGTGTGATTGTCATATTATTCACTGGTTATGTTGAAAAATTGTCATATTGTTTGTTTTTTACTGTCATAGATTGTGTTGATGGGAGATTTGGGATTGGCTGCTCTCAGTCATGTGACTGCTCAGGGGCACCGTGTGACAAGATCACTGGCCATTGCTTGTGTCCCCTTGGAACATTTGGACAATGCTGTGAGAGAGGTGAAATTACAGGACAGATTACGGCATGCGCTTATATAACATCACATGTCAGTGGCGCACCTTTTGTACTCCCGCCCACAGTGAAATATCATTGGTCCAATATCCTCTTCAAATACTTCATAACTGTTTTAAAAAAAACATCAATTATGTTCTGATTGTGAGACATATTACAGCATTTTGAGTGTGGAGAGACAAGATTTCTTGTTTAGACCGAGCTATAAAACTTCAGAATTTGAATTACAGTTCAGCCGATAGTGGATTTTGCCAATACGATAACTGAGGCGGTAGAAAAGGCAGATAACCGATTAATCGATAACTGATAGTTTTTTAAATCAGACATAGATGCTACAAGAGTCCACAAAGAATAAAATCCCAGATGCAGTTTACTGTTCAACCAAAATCCCAATAATAACCAGAAAAAAGTAAAAATTTGGTGTATAATGTGGGATTTTTAACTATAAACAAGCCTGAAACAAACCAGGGACTCTTATTTTGAAAAGACAGATATTTGGCTCCACAATGCTCTATTTTTTTTATAATTTTAATTGTATTTATTTATCACACATTATACATTTGCACATATACAGTGAAATTTTTTTTTTTTTTTTTTTTTTTTTATACATATCCCAGCTAGGCTGGGATCAGAGCACAGGGTCAGCCATGATACAGTGCCCCTGGAGCAGATAGGGTCAATGGTCTTGCTTAAGGGCCCAACAGTGGCATCTTGGCGGTGCTGGGGCTTGAACCCCCAACCTTCTGATCAGTAACCCAGAGCCTTAACCACTGAGCCACCACTGCCCCCTCTACATTGCATAAACACTCGATAATCAGAATAACAAAATATATTGAAGTGAGGATCAAAATTTGGATGAAAGTTGTCAATGATGACAGATTTACATTTTAGTGATTGCTTTCAAGTTCAGCTCTGCCACTGTTATTAGAAATGTAGAATCCTCCAGCGCTGTCCACAGGTAAACATGGAGGAATAAAAAACAAACTTTATTGGCATGGATTTTTGCAGGTAACTGATAGTTCCAAAAAGCAGCTATCGACACCGATTAAGCAGTAAAACCCATATACCATGTCTACCTCTAATTTGAACATTTTAAAATAGAAAATTAGCTCATTACATTTTTAAGAAATACAATTGAAACAGATATTATCTTTCCATATCAGAGTGTGCTGATGGACGTTGGGGTTTTGAGTGTCGGGAAACATGTCCAGCTTGTGAGAATGGAGGACGTTGTGACAAACGTAATGGCACGTGCATCTGTCCGCCTGGATACATCGGCAGATTCTGCCAAAACTGTGAGTCGAGCTGGAAAAACTGCTATTAGTTCTTTGTGCTTCTCAAATGGAGATTATTTTGAAAGATTCAGTGTTTAGTGAAGCTACATTATCTGTATGTGTATGTGTATATGTGTGTGTGTTTAGTGTGTCCCATGGGTCGGTTTGGTCAGGGTTGTCAGCTCAAATGTTCATGTGATAACGGAGATCGCTGTGATGCTGTAAGCGGGCGATGCTCATGCCCATCTGGCTGGATGGGACACAACTGCAGGAAAGGTACTACTGTATTTAACAATACATTCACGGGGTGGCATATTATACAATGGAGATTTCACTTCATTCCAGTCTAAAAATACACAATATAGTAACAGCTATGATGCATTACAGCTTTTAATCTTGTTACTGTGTATGTCACTGTGCAGCACCCAACTATTAACCTCTTCTAGAAGAAAGATAGCATTTAAAGGAATGTTCCAGAATCAATACAAGTTAGGCTCAGTCGAGAGCATTTGTGGCATAATGTTGATTACCACAAAAATGGATTTCGACCCGTCCCTCGTTTTCTTTAAAAAATGCAAGCAAGCGAGTCAAAATTAGTTTTTGTGGTAATCAACATCATGCCACAAATGCTGTTGATGGAGCCTATCTTGTATTGAACCTGGAATATTCCTTATATGAATTTACTTAATAAAATGATGTATACCTCTGTCAGCCTGTGATGTTGGCCACTGGGGTGTGGACTGTGCAAGTGTGTGTGTTTGTAAAAACACTGACCAGTGTGATGCTCAGACGGGACGCTGTCACTGTGAGGCGGGATTCACAGGACCACAATGTGACCAGAGTGAGTGAGAAAACACACACTTTACCCTAACACACATTTAGATTATTGAATGTGGATATGAGTGTTTGAAGTCATCATGGAAGAGTGTCCTCAACCCCTTTTACTTCTGTAATGTGTCGTATTTCCAACCAAAAATAAGAGGACTTATGTTACGTGGACTGATGAATTGTGCTCAATAACTGTATTAAGACTAATTATGGTAAATTTTGATTTCATGTTGAAAATAAATAATGCAAAATACATTGAAATTCATAATAACTGGCCAAATCTGCCCTTTCAAATTAAAGATATAGTTCACCCAAGAATTTAAATTCTCTCATCATTTACTCACCCTCATGCCATCCCAGATGTGTATGACTGTCTTTCTTCTGCTGAACACAAATTAAGATTTTTAGAAGAATATCTCAGCTCTGTAGGTCCATACAATGCAAGTGAATGGTGATCAGACCTTTGTAGACTCCAGTGTTTAAATCCATATCTTCAGATGCTATATAATAAGTGGGTGAAAAACAGAACAATATTTAAGTCCTTCTTTTACTCTAAATCTCCACTTTCACTTTCTCTTTTACATCTGAAAGTCACATGTTGTGCCTGTTTAGTTTCACTTTCACATCTGAAATTAAAGTTAAACTGGAAATTTAGAGTAAAAAAAGGACTTAAATATTGTTCTGTTTCTCATCCACACATTATTTAACCTCTTAATGTTTCCTTTTTGTGATTTTTGGAGCTTCAAAGAATGGTTCTGGTCACCATTCACTTGCATTGAATGGACCTACAGAGCTGAAATATTTTTCTAAAAATCTTCATTTGTGTTCTGCAGAAGAAAGAAAGTCATACATATCTGGGATGGCATGAGAGTGAGTAAATGATAATAGACTTTTCATTTTTGAGTGAACTATCCCTTTAATTTAGCTCTGCATGGTATTTAAAAATGTGTTTTAATGGTGTTTGTGTAAGTATTTGTATAAGAGATGTGGCATCTGTGTCCCAGAATGTCCTGCTGGTTCTTTTGGACTGGGCTGTAAGCATCGCTGTCAGTGTGACAATCAGGCGTCATGTGATCATGTGGGCGGAGCTTGTACCTGTAAGGTTGGCTGGACTGGAACCTTCTGTGAAAAGCGTAAGTCCACCAGTACAGTTAGACAGAATTTGTTAACTTATTTTAAAGGGACAGTTCACCCAAAAAACTGTAAATTCTGTTGTCATTTACTCATCCTCATGTTGTTCCAAATGCATATGACTTTCCTTCTTCCATGGGACACAAAAGGAGATGTTTGGTTTTTGTTCCATACAATGAAAGTGAATGGTGACTGAGCTGTCATTCTGTTTCTGTGTGTGTCCACAGCTTGTCCACAGGGATTCTATGGTCTGGAGTGTCAACAGAAGTGTGTGTGTATGAACGGGGGTGTCTGTAACCACATCAGTGGAGAATGTTCCTGTCTGCCAGGGTGGATTGGCACACATTGTAACCAAAGTGAGCATATACAGTACATAAAAAAATTACTTAAAGCGAGCCAAATTATACATTAGTCCTTGAAATCCATAAGTGGTTCCTAAGGTCCACTTAGAATGTTAATCAAGGTTTCTTGCAACAGTTACAATTTAGATTTACACAGCCACTTTCCACCATTTCTCTGACCCTAACAATTAAACAGACTGTTTTTGTGACCCGTTAAAGGAATATTCCGGGTTCAATACAAGTTAAGCTCAATCGACAGCATTTGTGGCATAATGTTGATTACCACAAAAAATGATTTTGACTCGTCCCTCCTTAAAAAAAAGCAAAAATCTGTGTTACAGTCAGGCACTTACTATGGAGGTGAATGGGGCTAATCCGTAAACGTTAAAATACTCTGTTTCAAAAGTATAGCCACAAGACGTAAACAATATGCAGGTTAACTTGATTTTAGTGTGATAAAATCGCTTACTAACCTTCTTTGTATAAAGTTCTATCCGATTTTACAACTTCGTTGCCATGACGACATAATGCTGTTAACACAGCGATTACGACGGTTTAAACAACTTTACAGCTCAAATAATACACAAGTATTAATAGAGGAATTCATGTAAGTGCTTATATAAAATTAAAGGCTTCACATTTCTGCTATTAAACCTTCTAAAAATTGGCCCCATTCACTTTCACTTCCAATTAGAAAATGTATTTTCTAAATAGGAAAGAAAACTTGCAGAGCTGCAGTATGCAAACCCCTACAAAGCAGATCTTGAATACACTTTGATTATAGTTTCTCATACCACAAATAAACCCTCTCATTACTAAATTTCTATGTGATGCTTATACTGTATCTCTCTGTTTCATCTGTAGCATGTCCTGTTGGATTGTATGGAGAGCGCTGTTCTCAGGTCTGTGTTTGTCACAATAACAGCAGCTGTAATGCAGTGACCGGTCAGTGTGAATGCACTGCAGGGTGGACAGGTGACTGCTGCTCACAGCGTAAGATTCAACCACATCAATACAATTTGTTCTAGTTGAATTTTGTAGTAATGATCATCCACTATAGGCTTATTAATGGCAGATACCAATATCTAGATAACAGAAAGCTGATATATATATTGATATATGCTATGCAATATAATGATGGCAAATGAGACATAGACCTACACAAAATATCTGAAAGAATTTACTGAAATACAGTATGTACTGAAAATCCACACCAAAGAATTTGAAAACAGAAAATGCATTGACAAGTCTTGAAACAATAAGGATTTTGCATACTACAATTAGAACACCCCATCAGCACCCTGTCCCTTTGCATAATTGTTAATTCAATATTTTGGCTTATTCTGATTATGGTTTCAGCTTCCAGTAAGGTCAGAAACATACTTTATATGCAGGTGCGCAAATGAAGATGCAAATGCTTGTCCAACGCATGGCAAGCGCATGGTCCTGTTGAACATACTTAATATTTCGGAATGTGTTTCAGGCTTAGGGTCCGTTCCGACTGACATTTAGTTCTGACGTCCATTTAGTGCATGTTAACATAGAAAAAACGAATTAAAAACAGCAGATGAATACAAAAAACCTTCGGTGTGAACGGCCCATAAGAATATAGTACCCTGAATTGGCTCCATATAATGTAATTTAAAATCCATTCCATATTTACATTTTACATTTACATTTATGCATTTGGCAGACACTTTTATCCAAAGCGACTTATAGTGTAATTGTTACAGGGACAATACCCCCAGAGCAACCTAGAGTTAAGTGCCTTGCTCAAGGACACAATGGTGGTGGCTGTGGGGATCGAACCAGTTATGTGCTTTAGCCCACTTCCAAAAGAATCAATTCAATTAAATGGTTCATTTTTCCAAATTCCCAAATTGTTCCAATTTTCCAAAGGTACATACAAGAAAGAGAGGACGGTTTAGGTGGTACTCCCATGGCTTCATTGGTGCCTTCGCAATACAGTGTGTCAAATGAAGCATTTTGTGATGTTACAGCGCTACTCGATGGAAGATGTAGCTCGTAACTAGAAAAGCTACACTATTGTGAGAATAGCTGAGCTACTTTCACGCTACTGAAAAATGTAGTTAAAGATAGTAGCATCACTACATTTAGCTAGTTACTCCCCAACACTGATGTAAACATACAGACGTTTTTGTACTTTGTGCTGCCGGAACATGTTTTTTCAGTGTCTTGCGCAGGAGAGCAACATTTTTTTAAGATGCCATGTCAGATTAAAAAGAACGTCAACTTTTAAAAGCGCATCTCGAGACACATATGTAACTTTGAGACGCATAATCCATGGCAAGGTGTGCGTTAAACTATTTTAACGCACAATGTGGAGGCAAAGAGGCGTGGTTGCCTCCAGAAAGTGCATTCAAATCATTTAACGCAAAAAGTGTAGCTTTTATAGTGGATTATCCTGCTTATATCATGGCCACTTGCCAGCATTGATTACTTACAGCTGTCATAGATTTTTACAGTGCAAATTTTGACAGGAAGAATAACAATAACAGTTAACTTTATCTATGGGTCATTAGATTTAGAGTTCTGCCTGTTTTAAATCAGACACAGAGATAAAGTAGTGCGGTTATATCACAGTTTTTTGGAAACCAAATACTCTTTAAAAACTGTGAATTTAAATACTCAGTCCAGAAATAATAATAGCCACATAATTTAGAAAGGTTGGCACTCCTCAGAACATGCAAGATTTAATTCATATTCTTTGCCATTTTCACATTAATGAGGAAAAACTAGCATTGCTGATGTGACAGTTGTAAAAATAGCACTTACTTTACAAGATGAGGAGAAAACTATCCAAAATGCTCTAATCCTGCAGACTGTGACCTCTGTGACATCCATATAGTATCCATTAAGGCTGCATGATTTGTTGAATTAAGAATAAAATCACGATGTGGCCTTGCACGATTACAAAACAGCAAAAGGCTGTGTTATGAAACAGTCTCTATTCATTCACAGCTTCAGTCAGTGATGTGTGATCGCGGGGCGCCCTCTAGTGCACATGTTGAGCAGTGCAGCAATTTTAGATGATGTTTATCATTTTACAATATACTGTAAATCGTCTTGCCTCGTCTTGTCGGACAGCGAAAGATGCATTTGATGGATCCCGGTAACCTTCTCTCCCCCTCCATTCAAAACAGCTGAATGTCAAACCATACTTTCCTCACAAGCATTTTGGGTGAGTAATACGGGGCTGATGAACACTGCTGTCTTTTCCGTGTTTTCTGTAGCACTTCGCTGCTGATTATAGACAGCACTGCATGACTTGATGATGTTGTTTTGTGATGTGACAGTTAATCCCAGCTCTGAGACTATATTCGCATCCGGAGGTTGTTTGAACAGAGGCATAAAACTCTTGCAATGTCTCATTACGGAGGATCGCAGAGTAGGCACATTAATATAGAACGATGATTAAAATTGACTAGAACTACCTGTGCATTAAATGGTTTTAACGCACGCATTCCATCCAGTCAGAATCGAGTATTCAAACAGACCATGGTATAAGTTCTGTTAAATGTGTTAAGCTACATCTAGCCTTTTTTAGCACAAGAATGCATCCGGTCTGAACAGTTGGAGGACAATAACCAACCTAAAGTTTGCATACTCAGGAAAACATGCTTCATAATGCTTAATGACGGGGACATGATGGATAAATAAGTCTGCAAAGTCGGCTACTCTTAAAGGAAACCAGCATTTTTCATGTCACGATTTGGCCTATATACTTTGAATGTCTTAAGCATTAGATGAGCATTTGCAGTGGGTTATTCTCTTTTTTTTATTGGTTCTTCCCCCCAAACCCCAGAATGTTCCTCAGGATTCTTCGGGGTGGGCTGTGCTCAGAGGTGTCTGTGCCAGAATGGCGGTGTGTGTGACCCTGTGAATGGCCGATGCTTTTGCCCCAGCGGCTGGACGGGTGCTGCCTGTGAACTGGGTGAGTGAGACTGAGAGAGACTGGTCTTTAGACTTATGCTTGTTGTTACACAAACCCACTAAAACATTCAGTGCATTTGACACCATATTTGGTTTAGCTAGCAACGTGCCAAACTAATCTGCTCAGATCAGATGATATTTTATTTGCTTTGAGACAAATACCTGGAATTTTCAGATAGTCTGTTTGTTCTACTTGCAGTCTGAGGTTTGATTTAAATAAATACTCTGCGTATAATATGTACGCTGTTAATTTCACATAAGATAATTGACATTAGAAAGTAATGTGTACTGACAGGTAACACTGGATTCCAGTGCTGACTCTGTGGAAAATCTGGTCCACTTGGCACCTTATTCTGATTAAAAACCTCCCACTTAGAAAGGCAAAGACTGTCTGATTGACATGTAAAATAACCAACTAAAGTTTTGTTTTTGTCCCATTTAAGTGCAAGGCTGTCAGAAATAGTCAAAACCACAATAATAGATTGGTCTGCATCTTGTTCAGCTTGATCACATGGGAAATCGACACGTTGCTTCCGAAAGCTCATGTTCCCTGAATTACTGATAAGCGCAATCCCCCATCAGAGATTTTTGAATTAATTTGAGCATGAACACATTTCCCACTAGTGCTACTGATAGTGTGAGCAACCTCCGAGACATGGGTTCTGGTCCTGTGGGAACAAGGAAGTAAACACGCTCATGTAAACAATGGTGACCGCATTTTAGAAGTTGAATTTTCACACTAAAATTGCATTTGTACTCCACTGATGGTTAGGTTTAGGGTTGTGGTTTGGGTTAGGGAGTAGTGCAAATCACATATGCATTCCTGTTTACTGTATAATGTCATTAACTACTAAAAATACAATTAACTTTTGGTGTCACTCTGGGCAGGGCCATAACCACAATATATATTGAGGGGGACAAGTCCCCCCCAATAATCAGATATGGCCAAATTGTCCCCCCCCAGTAATTGATATCCTTGTTGCTGTTTTGCTGCAGTCCATTATACATCACTGTCTAGTTGTCATTAAGTTGTTGCAGGAATAACATAATGATTTAAAAAAGTTACATTTTTAACTTGCTCAGTAGTCTAACACCACTCGTCAATGTCATTTGAGATAGCCAATCAAAACGATGAAGGCGGGAGTCGCAGGACTCAAGTTTCAGAAGCTAAGCGGAAACCTCATGGATTATTCCAGCGTCGCACATCAGCAAGCAGTTCAGATTAAGAGAGTTTGTGTCATGTGAGATGAAATTATCTAACTAAACCTGCAATATTTGACCACTGTTTTATGATTAAAATGTTGTACCAATCGAAAGTCATTTCCAAGAGTGTAAACCATTCACCATTTGGCAAAATTTGCCGTTTTGAATTGAAAATATTGAATATACAGTATGTGATTCAGATGCCATTCATAATTGTGAATGTGAAAACATTAATGTAACAGTTTCCAGCATATCAGGCTTAAGACAAAGAGCAAATGTGTGTACATTGTAAAGGAATTGAATGAATGAAGTAATCTGGCAGGTTTTTGAAGGAGCTTTCTAGAAACTTCACTTTCTTTATGTCTTTAATTAATTCTGAATTTTGTACAGCATCTCCTAAGATTCTTCTTTTTATTCTGAGTAGGTCTTGTGAGATCTGTGCTAAAAAAAAAATATGAGCCACCAGTTAAAGGAATAGTTCACCTAAAAATGGAAAATGTACTTTTACTCACTCATTTACTCACCTTTATGTTGTTCAAAACCCATATGCTGTTACTTTTTCTTTGAAAAATAAAAATAGATATTTTAAGCAGCTCTATTCCATAGAATAACAGTTTATAGTGAGCAGGAGCTGTCAAGCTTAATTAAAGGTTCAGTATACAGACATCATAACAGTAGTCCATATGATAAGTGCACTATATTCCAAGCTTTCTGGGTCCATAGAAAAGCTTAGTGTAGTATGGACTACTTTTATGGTATTTTAATTATGTTTTTTTTTTCTCTCTCTTTGGACCTTGACAGCAGTGGTCAATATGAAGTGTTTTTGTGAGTAAAAGAGCAGCGTTCGGGTTCTCGAAGAAAATATTGTATTAAGATTCTACTGGGGAAAAAAACACAATGAAGCATAACTTGAGGGCAGTAAATAATGTTGTGTGTTTTCTTTTTGCTAGCCAGCTCATCATGTCATTTTACAGATACATCAGTGATGAAAAGAAATTCAAATTATATTCATCTTTTCTTTGATACAGCACAAAAAAAGAAAGAAAAGATGACTGAAACAGGCATATTGCTAGCAATGCAGACAATGTTTGTCTTTAAAAAAAAAAAAAAAAAAAAAAAAAAACACCTTTTAAAACCAAAAATTATAAAATTTTGGTCGCATTTAAAAACCTTTTAACACATTTAAAGCCTTTATTCAGAAAATTATAATTTTATCACCTTTACTATTTTAAAAGACCGAGGACCATTATATTTGTGACCTCAACACCTGCGACCCCCCACCCCCAAAATGGTTTGATCCCCCCCAATGTTCAAGACATAGTTACGGCTTTGACTCTGGGGACATTTCACTTGGTAACTGGAGCTCTAATGTGCCCATACGTGCAACAACACTTTCAACTTCAGCCACTGGGGGGCAGTGATTAGAATTTCAGTAAACAAATACTGATTTCAGCTGAAGAACTTCCCTTACAAAAATCGAGTGTTCATGGCAAGTTTGCTACAAACTGATTATATTCACATGCAAATGAGCTTTGTGGCAAACTTGCAGCAAATTGTCCATTGTTGCCAAAGGTTTGCTGCAAGGTTCACCACAACCGGTGAAGAGCTGCATACATCTGGCAAACATTTGCTGCGAATCACAAGCTCATTTGTATGTGAAAATAACGAGTGGCAAATATTTGGCTAGTATGCCAGAACTCTTAAACAGGACTTTTTTAAAGGGTTCACGGTGGGATTAGTCTGACTAATTATACAGACAGTACTGAAGGAAGTACTGGAAATGTGTGAAGACTTTCTGTCTGTCCAAAAGTTCAGATTATTTTACAGACATCATTTAGAAAACAAATCAGACTATACATTTCTGCCGGAAAATATGTACTTGCTACTAAGTGCTTCAAACAAGCAGAATGGTGCGTAAAGTCAGATAATCATATTAAGCCATTGCAACACTAGCCGATTTTCCCAGTGATTTTCAGGTGTGAGCTTTATTTACATAATCGCCGGCCAGGCAGAGGAAGACAAAGCGTGCATTAGCGTCTCTCAGCAGGTGGACTCCCTGGTGAATTAATGGTTCCAGCAATGGAGAAAAGGATCCAACGTGACAGGAAAAATCTTTCTGTTGCCGAGGCAGGCACTTGTGTTCTTGTCAAGTGACCAGTGAGCTTCTTCTGAAGAACTGACAAGACGTCAAGCTGATCTGAGCATTTTCATCGCTGCATATCATCACAAACGCTGATTGTAATCCAAAGTGATTCTGTCACCAAGTGTTTTTCCATGCTAAAATGACTAATGAAATCAGAAAGCGGATGCACAACAGTCTGCTTTTTATTGAACGTAATTTCTTACTCACTGAAGGCTGCACATGGACATTCGCGTTCTACGGCATGCCTCGAGGGGATAAATACAGTATTGAGTACTTTCACATGGTAAAGTTACTCCATGAATCACATCCTCAATCACTCTTTTACAGTTGTTTATGCTCACGCAGTAATCCTGTTGTTATTTCGGTGAACTCAACATGAAAGGGAATCAGAGAGAGAGAGAGTTGCTGTGAGTCGGTATGTTTGCTCCCCCTCCACCATACTTAATTGACAAGTGTGTCATACCTCCAATTGAAGAGAGCGAGATCTCGGCAAAACAGTATGCATGTGTGACAAGTTGTTTTCCCCCCATCTTCTGTTGTTCATTGGTGGAGTAAAAATAAAAAAAAATGATCAGGCTTTATTGTGTCTGAAATGTCTAGTTTCTAATAAGTCATTTATTTCTTGATATGAAGTCCTTGTTTATTTAAGAAGTGTTGTATAAAAGCTGTTGTAAATAATTATTATAAAATGGCTTTGAACATGGCTCATCCAATCAGATGTTAGAGCAGAAACTATCTGTTACATAATTAACAAAGTTATTGTAATACAAGGCTAATGAAATGAGGAAACTTTCTCAAGAAGGCCTATATTTTAGACATTTCTTGACTTTTTTTTAATAGACATTTTAGAGCTTTTTCATGATATGTTGTCTCTTTGTTTGTGTGCATCTGTACTCTCAGAATGTCCAGCGGGTCGGTTCGGGTCAGATTGTCAGGACATGTGCGAATGTGAGAATGGAGGTCAGTGTGACAGACAGACGGGTCAGTGTGTTTGTCAGCCGGGCTGGACCGGAGAACACTGTGAGAATGGTAAGAACCAAACCTGGAAGATCTAAAGACCCCATGAAATCATAATTGGAGTTTTGTGGCTTTTAGTTCCTACCTGTTAGCTTTGAGGTCATCTGTATATTAACGTACTCCTAAAGTTGCCAAATAAACTTTATCAGACAAACAGATTTATAATGTACAGTCTTTCTTTTCTGGTAAAAAGGACCAAAAACATCTATGGTTCATCTTGCACTCAGTGAGGTATATACAAATTTTTGTCCAATCAAATGCTCTACAAAATGAGAATGTCCCTCCCCCTAATACCACCCGTCACCAACTAGCAAAAGCAAGTACAATGCAGCCTTTGTTAGAAGAATAGTTCACCCAAAAATTCAAATTATCTCATCATTTACTCACCCTCATGCCATCCCAGATATGTATGACTTTCTTTCTTCTGCAGAACACAAATGAAGATTTTTAGAAAAGTATTTCAGCTCTGTAGGTCCATACAATGCAAGTGAATGTTGACCAAAACTTTGAAGCTTCAAAAAGCACATAAAGGCAGCATAGAAGTAATCCATACGACTTCAGTGGTTCAATGTGTTCTGAAGCGATCCGATTGGTTTTGGGTGAAAACAGACCAAAATATTACTCCTTTATCGCAATAAATCTTGACATCAGCAGTCTCCTTGGCGATCATGATCTCAAGCGTGATTACTGCTTACCTAGCGCCATTTAGTGCTCTGTGCATGCATCAAGCACTAAGAAGTGTAATTGAGCTTGAAATCATGATTGTGCCTAGAGACTGCAATGGCATGATGTACAGTGAAAAAAGAAGTTATATTTTGGTCTGTTCTCAACTAAACACTGATTGGATCACTTCAGAAGACATGGATTTACCCACTGGAGGCTTATGGATTGCTTTTATCCTGCCTTTATTTGCTTTTTGGAGCTTTAAAGTTTTGGTCAACATTCACTTGTATTGTATGGACCAACAGAGCTGAAATACTCATACATATCTGAGATGGCGTGAGGGTGGGTAAATGATGAGAGAATTTACATTTCTGGGTGAACTATCCCTTTAAATACTGTTTAGAACTTACAAAGATACAGAGGCTTTGGCTGCTTCTATTGGTCAGGCATTGGTGATGTTCAGTGGAACGATTTGATTGATTTCAATGGTTTAATGTCAGGATAATAAAATTTCAAATTCTACAATCAACAAAAGTCCACAGGAGGCTCCCACCATGATATCTGTTTGTGTGTTTATTTTTGTCAGTGTGTGTATCAGGACGGTTTGGATCAGGCTGTGAGGGTCAGTGTGAGTGTGAGCACAGCGCCCCTTGTCATCATGTGAGCGGAGTGTGTTTATGTCCTGCAGGATGGAGAGGAAGGCGCTGTGAGAAAGGTCAGTTTGATATTCAGTTCAGTGTCACTTTTTTTAATGTCCAGGATGAAGGACGGTAGATGTTGCTGCGTGAATGATGCTCTTTACATAGCTGATTCGGATTGGCATGTGATTTCTTATATTAAAGGAATATTCTGGGTTCAATACAAGTTAAGCTCCATCGACAGCATTTGTGGCATAACTGTGATTAGCACAAAAAATAATTTTGACTTGCCTCTCCTTTTCTTTAAAAAAAGCACATATCTGGTTTAGAGTGAGGCACTTAGAATGGAAGTGAATGTGGATGTGTGTGTTCACTTACTAACGATTTTGTGTAGTTATATACAATTTTACAACCTTGTTGCCATGACGATGGAATGTCAACAAACTGTAAACCCTAAAGCATCTGTAAAAATGATGATTTAAACAACTTTACAGCTCAAATAATACATGAGTTTTACAGAAGAATTCATGTAATTGCTTTTATAAAATTATAAGTTTCACATTTCTGCCTTTAAACCCTCCATAAATTGGCCCCATTGATTTCCATTGTAAGTGCCTCACTGAGGGGTGAGTCAAAATACTTTTTTGTGGTAATTATATTATAACATTATGCCACAAATGCTTTCGATTAAACATGACTTGAATAGAACCCGGAATATTCCTTTAAATAACTTCAACTTCACAATCAATATTTCATATCCTTTTGTACCTACGGACTCAAGATGGCGCATACGGACTCAAGATGGCGCCGAGTATGGCTGCTGCGTTGCGAGCTCCGACACAACATAGCAATGGTTTGTTTGTTTTGTTCACAATTCTTATGTTTTTTGTCTTGGATGTTGTCTGCCTTATTGTCTACGACAGACAAACAATTTTGGACATTGGTTCAGCGATCTCACACCGAAAACCGGACTTCACATTCCTCAATGCCGACCCGCTGTTTACAAACACGCAAGCGGAGCCCTTTGTCTGGGCAGCACGGCCGCGGAAACGCAGGAGGAAAAGGGGAAACAGAGCCGGCGTTCTCATCAGAGTAAGACGCCGTGCAAATCGACCCCCGCTACCCACTATTCTACTGGCAAATGTTCAGTCTCTGGATAACAAGCTCTGCGAGCTGAAAGCGCGGATCTCTTTCCAACGAGAGACGAGGGACTGCTGCATTATCTGCCTTACGGAAACTTGGATGTCTGCGGAGATTCCAGACTCAGCCATTGAACCCGCGGGGTTCTCCATGCTCCGAGCGGACAGAGCGTAAGACCTCTCAGGTAAAACTAGAGGAGGTGGTGTATGTTTTATGATCAACAAATCCTGGTGTGATCAGAGGAACGTACATTCTATCAAGTTTTCTGTTCTCCTGATCTGGAATTTCTTATGCTTCTGTGTCGACCATTCTGGCTACCGAGGGAATTCACAGCGGTCATTATCACTGCTGTGTACATCCCCCCACAAGCCGATACAGACCAGGCACTCAAGGAACTGTACGGGATTATAAGTGAGCAGGAAACCGCGCACCCTGAGGCCGCGTTCATTGTGACCGGGGACTTTAATAAAGCCAGTTTAAAATCAGTCGCACCAAAATATCACCAGCACATTAGTTTCAACACACGAGGGGACCGGGTTTTGGACCATTGCTACTCTCCGTTCCGGGATGGCTACAAATCCCTCCCCCGCCCACCATTTGGCAAATCGGACCACTCTTCCATTCTGCTTCTGCCTGCTTACAGGCAGAAATTGAAACAGGAAGCACCCACCCTCAGAACGATCCAGTGCTGGTCGGACCAATCAGACTCTACGCTACAAGACTGTTTTGATCGCACGGACTGGGAGATGTTCCGGTCCGCCTCTGATGACGACATCGAGCTTTACGCTGATAGCGTAATGTGTTTCATCAGAATGTGCGTAGAGGAAGTGATTCCGACCAGAACTGTACGAATCTATCCGAATCAGAAGCCGTGGATCAATAGCGATGTTCGCGCGGCACTTAATGTGCGGACCTCCGCTTTTAATTCCGGGAACGCGGAGGAGCATAAACAAGCCAGTTATGCCCTCCGAAAAACTATCAAAACAGCAAAACGCCAGTACAGGAGCAAGATTGAAGGACAGTTTAACACCACCAACTCTAGAAGCATGTGGCAGGGAATTAACATCATCACGGACTTTAAAGGGAATAAAAACTCCGCCATGAACACCGCTGCATCTCTCCCGGATGAGCTAAATACTTTTTATGCTCGTTTCGAGGGAAATAACACCGCCCTCGCGGAGAGAGCTCTCACGGCCGAAGCTACAAAGGTTAGTTCACTCTCCGTCTCTGTAGCGGATGTAACCCGATCCTTCCGACGGGTGAATATCCGCAAAGCCACGGGTCCAGACGGCATTCCGGGCCGCGTCATCAGAGCGTACGCGAACCAGCTGGCTGGTGTTTTTACGGACATTTTCAACCTTTCCCTCTCTTTGTCTGTAGTCCCCACATGCTTTAAAACATCCACCTTTGTGCCTGTTCCAAAACAATCAAAAATAACTTGTTTAAATGACTGGCGTCCTGTTGCTCTGACCCCCATCATCAGCAAATGCTTTGAGAGACTAATCAGAGATTACATCTGCTCTGTCTTGCCACTCAATCTTGACCCGCTGCAGTTTGCTTACCGCAACAACCGCTCCACTGATGATGCCATTGCATCTACAATACACACTGCTCTCTCCCACCTGGAAAAAAAGAACACTTATGTGAAAATGTTGTTTGTAGACTACAGCTCAGCATTCAACACCATAGTGCCCTCCAAGCTAGATGAGAAACTCCGGGCTCTGGGCTTAAACAGCTCGCTGTGCAGCTGGATCCTGGACTTCCTGTCAAGCAGACGCCAGGTGGTTAGAATGGGCAACAACATCTCCTCATCACTGACCCTCAACACTGGAGCCCCGCAGGGCTGTGTTCTCAGCCCACTACTGTATTCCTTGTACACACATGACTGTGTGGCAACACATAACTCCAATGCCATCATTAAGTTTGCTGATGACACGACGGTGGTAGGTCTGATCACTGACAATGATGAAACAGCCTACAGAGAGGAGGTGCACACTCTGACACACTGGTGTCAGGAGCACAACCTCTCCCTCAACGTCAGTAAGACAAAGGAGCTTGTGGTGGACTTCAGAAGAAAAGACAGAGAACACAGTCCCATCACCATCAATGGAGCACCAGTGGAGAGAGTCAGCAGCTTCAAGTTCCTGGGTGTCCACATCACTGAGGAACTCACATGGTCCATCCACACTGAAGTCGTTGTGAAGAAGGCTCATCAGCACCTCTTCTTCCTGAGACGGCTGATGAAGTTTGGAATGAACCGCCACATCCTCACACGGTTCTACACCTGCACTGTGGAGAGCATCCTGACTGGCTGCATCTCCGCCTGGTACGGCAATAGCACCACCCACAACCGCAAAGCACTGCAAAGGGTGGTGCGAACTGCCAAACACATCATCGGAGGTGAGCTTCCCTCCCTCCAGGAAATATATACAAGGCGGTGTGTGAAAAAAGCTCGGAGGATCATCAGAGACTCGAGCCACTCGAGCCATGGGCTGTTCTCACTGCTACCATCAGGTAGGCGGTATCGCAGCATCAGGACCCGCACCAGCCAACTCCATGATAGCTTCTTCCCCCAAGCAATCAGACTTCTGAACTCTTGATCTCCCACGATCAAAATACATCAGCCCTGCACTTTATTACTCTTACTCTTATATCTCACACCGGACTGTCATAAATTATATTATTATTATTATATTATGTTCTCTCTTAACAACTGACTATCAACCGACAGCCTGAATGTCAATACAGTACAATACTGTACATTCTATATATATATACTTTTTTATATATATTTTAATTTTTAATTTTTATTGAATAATGTGTATCTATATAGTATCTATATAGTAAAAAAAAAAAAAAAAAAAAAAAAAAAAAAAAACAGCATATTGTATACTGTACAGTGTATGTTATTATTTGTATATTGTTGAGTGTAATTATGTGTATAACAGATGTTTAAATTGTGTTGTGTTAATTTGATGTTTTAAGTTGTGTAATTATGTATAACAGATGTTTAAATTGTGTTGTGTTAATTTGATGTTTTAAGTTGAGTGTAATTATGTGTATAACAGATGCTTAAATTGTGTTGTGTTAATTTGATGTTTTAAGTTGAGTGTAATTATGTGTATAACAGATGTTTAAATTGTGTTGTGTTAATTTGATGTTTTAAGTTGAGTGTAATTATGTATAACAGATGTTTAATTGTGTTGTGTTAATTTGATGTTATTGTAAATTGGTATATGTCTCATCACTGTCACGACTGCTATGTTGATCGGAACTGCACCCAAGAATTTCACACACCATTGCACTTGTGTATATGGCTGTGTGACAATAAAGTGATTTGATTTGATTTGATTTGACATACACAGTTATTAAATAGTAGTTATAATAATAATACATTTTATTTGTAATGTGCTTTTCACACATCCAAAGTGCTACAATGGAAGCATATATCCATATATACACATGTACATAAACATATATATACATACACACGCATATACTGTACATACTGTATAACACAGAAACATAAGCACAACACTGAGGAAAATGAAAAAGAATAGCATGAACACCAAAGCAGAACGAAGTACATAATATAAGTCAGCAGCCATATCTCCCTGCAGCTCTTGCCTGGTTGCCCTCTAAGGGAGACCTCCTGGGGAAAACTAAGGTTGCTGCTGGGAGGCCAGCAGGGGGTGCTATGTGGGTCCCAATGCCCCAATATAGTGATGGGGACACCATACTGTAAAAAATAATGAGATGTAGAACCAAGGTCCTGACTCTCTGCGGTCATTAAAAATTCCAGGACACTTCTCGAAAATAGTAGGGGAGTAACCCCGGTATCCTGGCCAAATTCCACACATTGGCCCTTATCTATCATGGCCTCCTAATAATCCCCATCCCTGAATTGGCTACATCACTCTACTCTTTCCTCTCCACCAATAGCTGGTGTGTGGTGAGCGTACTGGTGCACTATGGTTGCCATCGCATCATCCAGGTGGATGCTGCACACTGCTGGTGGGTGAGGACATTCCCCCTATACTACGTAAAGCACTTTGAGTGCCTAGAAAAGCACTATTTATATGTAAGGAATTATTATTATTATTATTTTAAAAATAACAGAACATGACAATAAGCAAGGAAATAAATATAATAAAACAGCAATTAGAAGATCACCCTGTTGAGGTTTCATTTGCAATATAATAATGACAGGCTGACATTACATTATCACTTACTTATTATGTGAATAACAATGCCATTTTTGATGCAATTTATTTAAGAGTTGAAAGAAATTATCTTTAGTGATGTCTATTGTTTGTAATAAAAGATATATTGTTGAATATATTGGTATTGGGCATTATTATTATTAATTCATTATTTATAAATAATTTATTATTTAGCATGGGTCTGACCAGACCAATATTGGAAGCATATCGATTTTTTTTATTTTTGAAATAGTAACATAAAAAACATACAATTATTTCTCTGCTATTGATCAGCCAAAATTTTGTTCTGGAAAACCCCTGTGGCAGATTTGCCACTCGTTATTTTCATTTTATGTAAATGAGCTTTGCGACAAACTTCATTGTTGCCACACGATTGCCACAGAAGTGTTTGCCAGTGGCGGAAAATTGCCCATTGTTGCCACAGGTTTGCTGCAGGTTCATCACGACCAGTGAAGAGTTGCAAACTTCTGGCAAACATTTGCAGCGAATCACAAGCTCATTTGCATGTGAAAATAATAAGTGGCAAATTTGCGGCACCTCTTGTAAGACCTTACACCTTTTGTAAGAGATACACTTGTTTGAGGATTTGTGTCTGTAATGGCTGTTCGTCCATATGTTTTGTGTCTCTCAGCTTGTCTGCCGGGCTCATACGGTCAAAATTGTCTGCAGCTCTGTTCCTGCCCGCAGGGCACGTCATGTCATCATATCACAGGAGACTGCGGCTGTCCACCTGGATACACCGGTAACGGATGTGAACAGAGTGAGTGATGATTAATAAATAGGCCTGAGAGATGTTAAAATTTGGGGTTTTTAAGATGTTTTTTATTTTTTTAAGTTGTTACATGAGGATACAGTTGTGCTCAAAAGTTTGCATACCCTGGCAGAAATTGTGAAATTTTGGCATTGATTTGGAAAATATGACTGATCATGCAAAAAAACTGTCTTTTGTTTAAGGATAGTGATCATATGAAGCCATTTATTATCACATAGTTGTTTGGCTCCTTTTTAAATCATAATGATAACAGAAATCACCCAAATGGCCCTGATCAAAAGTTTACATACCCTTGAATGTTTGGCCTTGTTACAGACACACAAGGTGACACACACAGGTTTAAATGGCAATTAAAGGTTCATTTCCCACACCTGTGGCTTTTTAAATTACAATTAGTGCCTGTGTATAAATAGTCAATGAGTTTGTTAGCTCTCACGTGGATGCACTGAGCAGGCTAGATACTGAGCCATGGGGAGCAGAAAAGAACTGTCAAAAGACCTGCGTAACAAGGTAATGGAACTTTATAAAGATGGAAAACGATATAAAAAGATATCCAAAGCCTTGAAAATGCCAGTCAGTACTGTTCAATCACTTATTAAGAAGTGGAAAATTCAGGGATCTCTTGATACCAAGCCAAGTTCAGGTAGACCAAGAAAGATTTCTGCCACAACTGTCAGAAGAATTGTTTGGGATACAAAGAAAAACCCACAGGTAACCTCAGGAGAAATACAGGCTGCTCTGGAAAAAGACAGTGTGGTTGTTTCAAGGAGCACAATACGACGATACTTGAACAAAAATGAGCTGCATGGTCGAGTTGCCAGAAAGAAGCCTTTACTGCACCAATGCCACAAAAAAGCCCGGTTACAATATGCCCGACAACACCTTGACACGCCTCACAGCTTCTGGCACACTGTAATTTGGAGTGACGAGACCAAAATAGAGCTTTATGGTCACAACTATAAGTGCAATGTTTGGAGAGGGGTCAACAAGTATTGTGCTCCTTGAAACAACCACACCGTCTTTTTCCAGAGCAGCCTGTATTTCTCCTGAGGTTACCTGTGGGTTTTTCTTTGTATCCTGAACAATTCTTCTGGCAGTTGTGGCTGAAATCTTTCTTGGTCTACCTGACCTTGGCTTGGTATCAAGAGATCCCCGAATTTTCCACTTCTTAATAAGTGATTGAACATTACTGACTGGCATGTGATGCCCCTATACTGTATGTTAGTATTTAATTAGGAGTGCAAATAGCTCTGCCATTATTAAATCTAAGGGTGTAGGTTTGGTTTGAAAGTTGGTAGGGACATTTTACAAGAAGGACATTATTCAAAATTTTGATATTAAGAATCCAAGAAAGTATGTCTATAGGCACAATATAACATGTTTCATATAACAAGTCTCATTTTCTTTTTCTCTGCCCCACCATGTTAAATATTAGCCTGTTTTTTTACTAGCACTATTTGGATCATGAAGGTCTAATTTGATTTCCTGTATTTTATAGACAAAACATGTTTTCCTATCTACCTCCGTGTTCTTCTCCAATGTGCAAAACAAAACATGTATTGGCTAAATGAATGCTATACATTGAAATATTAGTTACAAATGCAAACATCGTTGCGCTGACATAGACGACTCATTTTGACGAGCTGCTTGCTCGACGCTCTTACGCATAGTAACACACACAGACACGATGCCTAATATTTTCTGCTCCTTGCATTTTACAGATGAATGCATTAAAATCAAACCGCAAGTCAATTTGTGTATTCAATTTAGGAAGGTAATCAGTTGTCTGTGTGGTTATACTAGTATTTTAAAGTCCTGCACCTCTAATCTACCCCCTTAACTGGCACAGTTGCTCAAATTCAAAGGTGTTTTCCTCAAGTGGGTGCTTACAACCCGTAAAAGCAGAATCTTCCATTGGACCACATAAGAAACTCAGGATGTTTTTTTTTGTTTTTTTTTACCTATTCTTAGATAGAAAACAGTCTCCCAGCCACTGGGGGTTGTCAAGAAGGGCATCTGGTGTAAAACCTGTGCCAAGTCAAATATGCGGATCACTGATGGTCCGCTGTGGCGACCCCTAACGGGAGTAGCCGAAAGTCGTCGTCGTCGTCTTAGATAGGAAACATTTGTACACGAAAAGTATGCTTATTTAAATCTGTTAGTTTAAAGGATTGGACCTAAGATACAAATGAAAATGTGCCTGTGTAAAACAAATGATTGTGATTGGTGCATCCTGAACAGCGCTGAGAAAAGTAACAGGTTCCACATGACAACTAGGGATGGGCGATATGTAAAAAATATTTTAGCGATAATTGCTTTAAAAAATATCGCGATATCCGATTACATCGTCAACCCCTCTGCCAAGGGTCGGTGAATTTTTTGGCTTTATTGATTTTGCTTTAAAAATTTCATTCATTTATTGAAACAAGAAAAACACACAAAAGACATTTCTAAATTTAAATTGCACTTTAAACAAAAAAAGCAATAAAATAACGAAGTGATCAAAAAAATCTTATTTAACCACCTCCCCAAATCCAAACATTCACCGTCTCCAACAGCTCCATTTGCAAGCATCCGTTAATGACAACAGGTGGAAAATTACTAATATCCTACAGATTAAGAACTAAAGACAATTATAAATGTAAAGACAATAATAATCTAAATAAATAAGCCTAAGGAATTCCCTTGTCTTCCCAAAATAATGCTGCTAAATGTGCGTTCTTATCTAGTTTGTGTTTGTTTTGCATAAATAGAACTCAATTTTAGGTTCAAGGTGAACGTGTCGTGTATTATTTTATGATTGAATCAGTTTCATCTTTGTTTCTTTAATACAAAGATATATATTACTGAACCTGCAGAGTTGCATTCACAATGCATGACAAACGCGTGGAAATAAAGCAAACTAAACTCACAGCACCTCCTGAGATGATCGGAGATAATTTGCAGCATTCTCATAGACGACATTATTCTTGCAAACAGTTTTCAGACGAATGAAACAGAGAAAAAAGAGTGAAAACTCTTTACAGGCGCGCTCCACGAGACAGGCTTGCGCTGTACGCCTCTGAACAAACAGCAAATCAGACTGTTCAAATCAAACAGAAATCAGCATTGACGGCTTTTCTTTTGTCTGTTCTTAAAAATATAATAGTGTGTGTGTGTGTGAGGAGGAGGGCGTGGCTGGGCTGTGAGGGTGCACGGCCGGCATTGAATCAGATGATCAGTGGGAGAGCGAGATAAAGGGGGGCCGGAGATGCCAGTTCGAGAGAGAGACGCATGCGGCTGCGTTGCATGTGTGTCTGTGTTTGTTTTAAGTTAAGTTTGACATTAAAACTTTGTTTACTGTTCAGCCGTTCCCGCCTCCTCCTTGCCCGTTCTTTTAACTGTTACATTGTGTTTCTTCAAACGCATGTTTTTGTGTCTAACAGCATTTCTTGTCCTGTGTCACTCCGAGACGTCTTACAAGTCATCCGCCTGTTGCGGGTAGATGAGCAAAATTACCCGCTCATGAAATACATTTGGACAAGGAGCTTGTGAACTGGATTCAGCCTCTTTTATCATGTGGGGAAAGCGAAGCCTTTTTACCATAGTTACTCATACATTCCTATGAGAAAGAAGGGGAGAAATATCGAAAGATATGATGAAAAGCTGTTGTGTAGTTTTTTGTACTCCAAGCATTGCCAAAAAACCCAAAACTGATTTTTTTTTTTGTTATTGCCCACCAACTGACAGAAATGGAAGCCTAAAGAAGAGCACTGTGGCTGCAGTCGACCATATGCTGGATACGTGCTTTAATGTACTTGGGAAATTCCGGATTCAAGACTAAATCGATTATCATATCATCTCAACAGGGGTGGAGCCAGAGGTTGGCCGGATAGAAGCCTGACCACCCCACTCAAAGCCGCACCTCTCCGTCCCGGGCGTCCTGTGTTCACGATATGACAACGACGACAGTCAGTTGGCGGGAAATAAAAAAATCAGTTCCCTATCTGTCACTCACTCGACGTTGGTGTCGATGTAGTGACACTAGGGGTCACTCTTGGGAGCCCGAGACACCTCTGGTCTTTGATAAAAGGCCAATGAAAATTGGCGAGTGGTATTTGCATGCCACTCCCCCGAACATACGGGTATAAAAGGAGCTGGTATGCAACCACTCATTCAGATTTTCTCTTCGGAGCCGAACGGTCATGCTCATTGAGCTGAATACTACTGTTCATTCACCTGCTGGATCTGACGGCGCATTTCAGCGGCTTCTCCCTCCTCTGCACTGGTGCACTGCAGAGAACGCCCCTGGGCGCTTCGGCAGAAAAACTAGAGAGTATATTTTCTGAAAGAGCATTTTTCCCCTCTAAAAGAGTATATATTTCTCTAAAAGAGCGCACACACGGAACGTCTTTTTAAAGACGCGTCTTTTTAAAGATGCTTTTCCGATTGTGTGTTATTCCTGGTTGTGCTCGTTATCTCTCGCCTTCTAACGGTCACGATCACTGTCTTTCGTGTCTGGGCACTGCTCACGCGGAGACAGCGTTCGTGGATGGTCACATTCTCATTGCGCGAATGTGTCCATGGCAACGTTGCGGTCGCGGCTCGCCTTCGTAAGGAAGCGAGCCACCCCAGAGGCTCCCGCCTCGGTCCTTTTACCCACGGGTTTGAGGCCAGCGCGGCTAGCACTGGGGGCGATTTGGGGACCCCAATGGGACCGCCTCCGCCGGGTATCCCCCCGCGGACCTCCCATTCCCCAGCACGCTCGTCTGCCCCGATCGGGCTTCCGGGTGAGTCCGCCGGCTCGTCTCACGGCGAGTTCGACCTCTTATTCGGAGCCCGCGAAAGTGATGAGCTCTCGAGCGCAGCATCGGAGAGCGGGCTCGTCCAGTCGGAAGCCTCGGCTGGGCTCCTCCCTTCGGGGTCGATCGCCCAGTCACAGGCTGACGCGGAGATGACGACATGCTTTCCCGGACAGCCGCGAGCGTCGGTTAGAGTGGATTTCACCGCTCTTTCCTGAATCCTCGCGGCTCTGTGATTGGTTCCTGGGCTCGCGGCGCCGCTCAAAGCCACGCCCCGCCCCGTTCCTTTCTTCCCGGAAGTGCATGAAGAGCTGACAAGGTCGCGGGAGGCACCTTTTACTGCCCGGTCCCGATCTTTTCAGCTTCCCCGCTCTCACTACCCTCGATGGTGGGGCGGCCAAGGGTTATTCGGCAATCCCCCGGTGGATAAAGGCGCTCGCGGTGCACCTATGCCCGCAGAGCGCCGCCACCCGGCGCGGGTGCCCAAAGCCCCCGTCCAAGGCCTGTAGGTTTACGTCGTCTCTGACGGTCAAAGCCTACGGCGCTGCTGGACAAGCCGCCTCCGCCCTGCACGCCATGGCTCTCCTGCAAGTCCGCCAAGGCGCTAAAGGAACTGCACGAGGGTAGTTCCGCCCCGGGATTGATGCAGGAACTGCGCTCGGCGACCGACCTCGCTCTCCGAGCGACGGTGGTCACGGCGCGGTCTCCCGGGCGGACGATGGCCACACTAGTGGTCCAGGAGCGCCACCTTTGGCTCAACCTGGTCGAGATGGGTGAGGCCGACAGGACACGATTCCTTGCTGCCCCCATTTTCCAGGCGGGCCTATTCGGCGACACTGTCGAGGACTTTGCCCAGCAGTTCTCGATGGTAGAGCAGTAGATGGATGCTAGCCGGCTTGTCCTGCCCCGGCGTGGCTCAAGATCCCCCCATCTACTCATCGCCGAGGGCGTCCCCCTGCGGTGACTGCACCGGCTCCGCCGCAGCCCGCCCCTCCGGCCCGGCCCCGGCGTGGAGCCCACCGCAGGAAGCCGACGCCACCCGCCTCACAGCCGGCACCGAAGAACCCACGGAGGTCTTCGAAGCGCCCCTGAGACGGGCGACCCAGGGACAACGAAACCCGCTGCTCTGGAGCTGGTAAGCAGATCTTCTTTTTGTTACCTTTTGCATTTAATTGCGCTGCATGCCCAAGTGGCTGCAGTACTCAAGAGCTCCGCAAGAGTGGTTTCCTTGTTCCCTGGGTCACATATTCGGTGTGTACGGCTGGCATCACGACCACCGTCCACCACTCCATTTGGCAGGTTGGCGCTCCAGCGGCGGTCTCCCGCCCTCAGCGCCCAGCTGTGGCACAAATCCGCCCCCGATGTGACAGTCTCCACGGGTTATGAGGACAGGCCTCTTCCTCCCCCGTCCCAGGCTGTTCCGGGGGTGGTCACAAGGAGCCAGGTAAGTGCTTCGATGTCCTCGGACTCAGCACGGCCACGATGTGGTGTGGCACCTCAAGCTCCGCCCCGCCGCGAGGCCCCACCCGCCGGTACATCGGATGACATTGTCCCTTTGGTCCCCCTTGCGCGGAACTCGGGTGCATGGCTTGCGCTTTCCAGTCCGTCACGAGGGCTGGTCCGGACCGTCCGACTCGGCTGCACGATTCACTTCGCTGGGCATCCGCCCAGGTCCAGCGGTGTCCACTTCACCTTGGTGAAAGATGGAAACGCTGCTACCTTGCGCGGAGATCGCTACCCTCCTACGGAAGGACGCGATAGAACCTGTCCCTCCAGCCGAGATGAAGAAGGGGTTTTACAGCCCCTACTTCATTGTACCGAAAAAAGGCGGTGGGTTGCGGCCAATCTTGGACCTGCGAGTACTGAACCGGGCCTTACACAGACTCCCGTTCAAGATGCTGACGCAAAGACGCATTCTAGCGAGCGTCCGGCATCAAGATTGGTTCGCGGCGGTAGACCCGAAGGATACGTACTTTCACGTCTCGATCCTTCCTCGACACAGACCCTTCCTGCGGTTTGCGTTCGAGGGTCAGGCGTATCGGTACAAGTCCTCCCTTTCGGCCTGTCCCTGTCTCCTCGCATCTTTACGAAGATCGCAGAGGCTGCCCTTGCCCCGTTAAGGGAGGTGGGCATTCGCATTCTCAACTATCTCGACGACTGGCTAATCCTAGCTCACTCTCGAGACGGGTTATGCGCACACAGGGACCTGGTGCTCTCACACCTCAGCCGACTAGGGCTTCGGGTCAGCTGGGAAAAGAGCAAGCTCCTCCCGGTTCAGAGCATCTCTTTTCTCGGTTTGGAGTTGGACTCAGTCTCCTTGACGGCGCACCTTACGAACGAGCGCGCCCAGTCGGTGCTGGCCTGTTTGAAGGCGTTCAAACAGAAAACAGCGGTTCCACTGAAACATTTTCAGAGGCTCCTGGGGCATATGGCGTCCTCGGCGGTGGCCACCCCGCTCGGGTTGATGCATATGAGGCCGCTTCAGCACTGGCTCCAGACTCGAGTCCCGAGACGGGCATGGCGCCACGGGACACACCGCGTGGCCATTACGTTGGTCTGTCACCGTCTTTTCAGCCCTTGGACCGACCTCTCGTTTCCACGAGCAGGTGTTCCGCTAGAACTGGTCTCCAGGCGCGTCGTGGTCACGACAGACGCCTCCAAAATGGGCTGGGGCGCTGTTGGCAACGGGCACGCAGCCGCCGGCCTCTAGACGGGTCTGCAGCTGCGTTGGCACATCAACTGCCTCGAGTTACTGGCAATTCTGCTCGCCCTGCGGAGGTTCCGGCCGTTGATCCAGGGCAAGCACGTGCTAGTTCGGACAGACAGCACGGCAGCGGTAGCATATGTCAACCGCCAAGGCGGTCTGCGCTCCCGCTGTATGTCATAACTCGCCCGCCGTCTCCTCCAACGGAGTTAGCAGCACCAAGTCGCTGCAAGCCACTCACATCCCGGGCAACCTCAACACTTCGGCGGACGCGCCGTAACAACAGGTTACCCTCAAGGGAGAGTGGAGACTCCACCTTCAGGTGGTCCAGCTGATTTGGAGTCGATTCAGTCAGGCACAGGTGCACCTGTTCGCCTCCCAAGAATCCTCCCACTGCCCGCTCTGGTACGCCCTCACCGAGGCCTTCCTCGGCATAGACGCGCTGGCACACAGCTGGTCCCCTGGCATTCGCAAATATGCGTTTTCCCCAGTGAGCCTGCTTGCACAGACCCTGTGCAAGGTCAGGGAGGACGAGGAGAAGGTCGTCCTGGTAAGCACCCTACTGGCCCGCCCAGACGTGGTGCTCGGACCTCACGCTCCTCGTGACAGCTCCCCCGGGCAAATTCCCCTGAGAAAGGCCCTTCTTTCTCAGGGAAGGGGCATCATCCGGCACCCGCGCCCAGACCTCTGGAATCTCCATGTCTGGCCCCTGGATGGGACGCGGAAGACCTAAGCTGTCTCCCACCTGCGGTGGTAGACACGTTCACTCAGGCTAGGGCTCCCTCTATGAGGCACCTGTATGCCTTTAAGTGGTGTCTGTTCGCTAAGTGGTGTTCTTCCCATCAGGAAGACCCCCAGAGGTGCGCAGTCAGATCAGTGCTTTCCTTCCTGCAAGAGAGGTTGGAAGGGAGGCTGTCCCCTTCCACCTTGAAGGTGTACGTTGCTGCCATAGCAGCACACCATGACGCAGTCGACGGTGAGTCCTTAGGGAAGCATGATCTGATCATCAGGTTCCTAAGAGGCGCCAGGAGGCTGAATCCCTCCAGGCCACGCCTTGTTCCCTCATCGGACCTCTGTAGTTTTTCAGGGTCTACAGAGAGCCCCCTTTGAGTTTTGCAGTCAGCCGGGCTTAAGGCACTCTCCTTGAAGACTGCCCTCCTGACTGCGCTCACTTCCATCAAGAGGGTAGGTGACCTGCAAGCGTTCTCTGTCAGCGAAACGTGCCTGGAGTTCGGTCCGGGCTATTCTCACGTGATCCTGAGACCCCCGACCGGGCTATGTGCCCAAGGTTCCCACCACTCCTTTTAGAGACCAGGTGGTGAACCTGCAAGCGCTGCCCCAGGAGGAGGCAGACCTAGCCCTGTCGTTGCTGTGTCCGGTGCGCGCTTTACGCATCTATTTGGATCGCACGCAGAGCTTTAGAATCTCTGAGCAGCTCTTTGTCTGCTTTGGTGCACAGCAGAAAGGAAGCGCTGTCTCCAAGCAGAGGATCGCCCACTGGCTCATTGACGCCATAACTATGGCATGTCTCGCCCAAAACATGCCGCCCCCAGTAGGGCTACGAGCCAATTCTACCCGTGGTGTAGCGGCTTCTTGGGCCCTGGCCAGAGGTGCCTCTCTAACAGACATTGCAGAGCAGCGGGCTGGGCAACACCCAACACCTTTGCAAGGTTCTACAACCTCCGGGTGGAACCGGTTTGGTCCCAGGTAGTGGCACGCAACACAAGCGGATAAGCCCGGGATAGCCGGCTGGGTGTATCGCTTGCACATAGCGCCTTCCACCTCCTTTTGAGCTGAAGACGTGCGCTGTTAATTCCCAGTAGTGTTCACAAAAGTTGTTCCCTGGTTGACTTCCTCCGAGCCCTGTGGCAGTCGAGTTTTCGGAGAGACTCGCTGCCGGCCCAGTACACGCGCTAACTAAGAGCCCGGTTCTGGGGTAGGTGCTCCGCATGTGGCGGTTCCCTGTAAGGCTAACCCCATGCGATCTATATCTTCCGCTAGTTCGTTTCCCTACTGGCAAACTGCGTCTTCCTTGGGCAGAGCCCCTCAGTCTCCATGTTGTAGTAACTCCTCCCCCATTGGGTAGGATCTACCTTGAAGGCTCTCCACATGGTTGGAAAGACCATGTGATGTATTTTTCCACTTAAATATCCCCCCTCTCTTGGGGCGAGGTGTGGTCTCCGCGGTGTCCTCCCCTTGGGAGGGACACCCCCCGACTAGACCTGGCGGCCCAGTCGGATAATCCCCCTTCTTTTTTAGGGAGTGGAAAAAGAGAAGGGGAAAGAGGCCATGACTGGGTTAAGCCTGTCTCTATCTCTGGGTAGTCGACTTGTCCCCAAAAAGGGCCGTTCGACACTCATAACTGTGTTGGGGGAGGTTACGTGTCGACCTGGTGTGCTGGCTATGAGGCACACAGCAAGTCTGCCCACCACACACCGCCAGTTCACGTAACACAGTTCAGCCTTGTGGCGTTTTGTATAGGGACCCCTAGTGTCACTACATCGACACCAACGTCGAGTGAGTGACAGATAGGGAACGTCATGGTTACTGGTGTAACCTCCGTTCCCTGATGGAGGGAACGAGACGTTGGTCCCTCCTGCCACAACGCTGAACTACCCGCTGAAATGGCCGGACCTTATATCGGCTCCTCAGCGTAAAACCTGAATGAGTGGTTGCATACCAGCTCCTTTTATACCCGTATGTTCGGGGGAGTGGCATGCAAATACCACTCGCCAATTTTCATTGGCCTTTTATCAAAGACCAGAGGTGTCTCGGGCTCCCAAGAGTGACCCCTAGTGTCACTACATCGACACCAACGTCTCGTTCCCTCCATCAGGGAACGGAGGTTACACCAGTAACCATGACGTTTCGGGTTTTTTGGCATTGTTAGAAGTGCAAAAAACTACACAACAGCTTTTCGTCATTAAAATAGCCAAATCTATCAGATATTTCTCATAGGAATGTATGAGTAACTATGATAACAGCGCTTTGCTTTCCCCCAGAGCCTCCTAGCCGACTGTATCTATAGGGACATGTCCTATGTTTAAAACAGACCTTTTTCCTTACCTCTGTGGACACTGTAATTCAAAATCAACTGTTTCAAAATGACAGTCTGTCTGTCTGTTTTTTATAAATCATGTGTTTGTCCCATCAGTCTGTCTGTCCGGTACGTTTGGCATCAACTGTAATCATGTGTGCCAGTGTTCAGAGAGAAACCAGTTGTGCCACCCAGTGACTGGAGTGTGTTACTGTGCGCCAGGATTCACAGGACCTAATTGTGAACAGGGTAAGTGATGCTTTAAAACAAAGTAGATGACAGTTCCAGTAGATCATATTTTGGGGGTTGAAGCGTCCCATTTTCTGTCTTCATTTGATCTGTAGAGTGTGATGAGGGTTTGTATGGACCGGACTGTGTGCTTCAGTGTCAGTGTTTGAACGGTGGAGTTTGTCTTCCTGCCTCGGGCACCTGTGAATGTTCACCCGGCTTCATCGGTCCCCGCTGCAATCTCAGTGAGTCACTGTCCAGCAATTGTTCAAAAGCAGAAACTTTGTGTCCCCTAGATAGCAACTTTTCATTGCAGTACATAATTCTTTGTAAATGATCAACAACTCTTTTACTATACTTATCAGTGTCAAAAAATGAGTTTAACCAGATTCTTTCCCACTCTCTTTCAGCATGTCCAACTGGACGCTATGGGCAGGACTGTGCCCATGTGGCAGCCTGCGGAAAGGATGCAAGAAATGATCCGGTCACAGGCAGATGTGTTTGTGCGCCAGGACACCGCGGAGACAACTGTGATCAGGGTGAGCTAGAAATACAAGCTTTGAAGCATTGGAATTATATATATATATATATATATATAAAGAGCAGATGTGTAAATGTGTGTTTGTGCGTGTTATAGGTTGTGCAGCAGGCTGGTTTGGACCGGATTGCTCTCAGCGTTGTGACTGCAGTAATGGAGGTCTGTGTGACGCGGTCTCAGGAAACTGCTCATGCGGTCTCGGGTGGACTGGACAGTATTGTGAGAAAGGTGATTCATATAAGCGTACTGATCTATGACATGAAGAATGTTGATTAATGTCACTAATCTTCTTTCAAAGTACAAAGAGTAAGATGCCGAATACACATATTATCCGAAAGATGCATGATTTACAATAACATATAGTTGAGAACATCACAAAGTCCAGTACAGGTGGCATCAGATTTATATAAGTATAATACTTTTTAGAAGAAGGCTAATATTTTATGCATCCTAAATACGCACAATTAAATAATATTTTCACACTTTTTGCTTAATTTGGTAAAATTACAGTGGAATTGAAAATGACGGCAGATTAAAAGTGATATTTCCCTTGATTTTTCTTTGATTGTGTCAAGCATGCTCTTCATTGACACTTTTGTCAACTTGGTTAACAAGTACGCTAACTTATAAAAAATAAAAACCTTTATTCAGGGCAAAAGTGTTTGGTGTGGTGGAAATGATGCCACAATTGTGGGACAGTCATAATTTTTTTTTTAAATAGATAGAAATCATTTTTCACACAGTAAATATTAAAATCGTTTGTGTTTATTTCACTCTTTGTTTAGATGATCTTAGTTTTAAACATGCAATAATTTGCATTTTTATTATGGATTTTTTTATAGTTTAATATTGAAAATCTGTATAAAACAAGGTTAAAACTGGAAAATCTGTACATAAAAAGCATTTGAAAAGTACCAAAAATAAATGATGAACGCCTGGTAAAAAGTTTCCAATTCAGTTCAAATCTGTGTGAGGTATTAAAAATCAACCCCTGGGTCATGAAAGCACCCAAACTTGAAGAAACACCCATGAATCAAAGTGAAGGGAACTATTTAACTGTTTATAAACGTATGATCTGTCAAGCGTAATGATCTCTGAAGGAATCATACATGTCATTAATATTTCTTCAAAGTAAACAGATTCATCTGATTTGTAAAGTACATTAGTGCAAACAAGCATTTGCTTTGTAAAAGATATATTGTTGAACCATATTAAATATTTACATTATATTAAAATTTGGTTACACCAAATAAATGCTTTCATTTACAATCATCATTTAATGTTTATCAGACCATGAATTATGTATAAAAAAAGATATGAATTAAAGTCTATTGACATTTCTAACTATTTAATTTGTAGATTGTTATTATATTGATGAAAGATCTGTTAAGAATGATTTCATACAAAGTGATTTGTTCATGTTATTTATTCAAGCTTTTATTAAGTGTTAACAGAAATGGTCAAAATAGTCTTCAGTTCTCTTTTTCTCTCAGTAATGTTCACATTTGAAGGGACTCTCGCCAGTTCATTCCAAGTCTTATTAAACGGTTTCAATAGATGTATAATATAACATGAGTCTACAGTAGTTGTTGCTGGATTTTGAGGTAGCGAGGTAATATTGATTTTTTTGGTAGCTGGTGTAACCATCTGTAATCTGTGTGTGTAGAATGTCCTCAGGGCAGGTATGGTCCTGATTGTACACTGGAGTGTTTGTGTCAGAGCAACAGCACTTGTGACCAAAAAACAGGAATCTGCCAGTGTAAACCAGGTCATTATGGACAGCGTTGTGAACATGGTGAGTTTCATACACACTTAAAGGGATAGTTCATCCAAAAATTCTCTCATCATTTACTCACCCTCATACCATCCCAGATGTGTATGACTTTCTTCTGCAGAACACAAATGAAGATTTTTACAAGAATATTTCAGCTCTGTAGGTCCATACAATGCAAGTGAATGGTGGACAGAACTTTGAAGATCCAAAAAGCACATAAAGGAAACATAAAAGTAATCCATAAAACTCCAGTGGTTTAATCTGTGTCTTCAGAAGTGATATGATAGGTGTGGGTGAAAAACAGATCCAAGTCCTTTTTTTTTTTACTATAAATCTCCACCTTTGACCAGCCCCAACCAGTTGGTGGCGATATGCACGAAGGACGCAAAACGCCTAAAAACAAAAGAGGAAGAATGTGAAATTGAAAGTGCAGATTCAGAGTGAAAAAGGACTTAAATATTGAACCGTATCACTTCTGAAGACATGGATTAAACCACTGGAGTCTTATGGATTACTTTTATGTTTCCTTTGTGCTTTTTGGATCTTCAAAGTTCTGGTCACCATTCACTTGCATTGTATGATCATACAGAGCTGAAATATTCTTCTAGAAATCTTCATTTGTGTTCTGCTGAAAGAAGAAAGTTATACACATCTGGGATGGCATGAGGGCGAGTAAATGATGAGAGAATTTTCATTTTTGAGTGAACTATCCCTTTAAGCTTTAACCCAAAGCTTTTACACCACAGATTTAATGGTTTCTGTGTCTCTATCCTGTGTGTGTGTGTGTGTTTCAGTGTGTCCCGCTGGTCTGTATGGGCTGCAGTGTCAGCGGCAGTGTGATTGTGTAAACAGTGCATCATGTCACTTGAGTTCAGGCCAGTGTCTCTGTACCGCGGGATTTCACGGAACTCGCTGTGAAAGACGTAAGACATCACAAACATCAGTAAACACAAAGACTTAGTTCACTAACAAAGTCATCATTTACTCCCCCTCATGTTGTTCCAAACCTGTATGACTTATTTTCATCTGTGGAATACATATGGAGATGTTTGTGTTCTATGGAAGAAAGGAAAGTCATGCAGAACAGGTGAACTTAAAACCTGTGTAGAACTGGTTAATTATTCACCCCAAAATCAAAAGAATGAAATAAGTTATTATATGTTACAAAAATTAGGTACACTCAGTATTTTTTTTATTTTATGTCATCTTGGACCGCCCTGTTATTGACTAAAAGTGTCTAGTGTCCAATAACAGGGCGGTTGCTGAGATTAAGTGAGTAGTCTTCAGCTGGTCATGTGACTCTAACATGGCAGCCCCCATGAGGGGACCCTCTCAATGTAGAATAAAACAACTTTTAAAATGTTACTGATGTGACTGGAAAATAAAATATGGACTTTATACAGATGTTTCAAAATTACTATTAATTTCTCTTAGAATAAACTCTTTTAATGAGAAAAAAAAAAAAAGTCAATCACTGAGTGCACCTTTAAGATTCTTTGCATTGTGATGTTTTTTTCATCATAATTAAGAACTTTCAATCCTATATTAAATTACGTTTATATAGATCATGGCAGTGTTTGTTATAGAAACAAAAATCATTGCATAACATTATTTTTTTTAATCTGTAATAGAGTAAAAATGACTGTAGCACAGTAATGAAAATAGGATTGTTTTGCATGACATTAATAATAAATGGGGTCCTAAAATAGGCTTAATTTTATTTTTGCAATATATATATACTGCATATATATTGTTTTTTCATTGATGTCAGGGGGAAGTATAGATTTGAAATAAGTGGCACGTCAAGCTTGAATTGCTCCGATGATAGGAATATTCCTTATTATGGTCCAGAGGAATGAATAATGCCGTTAATTTTTTTAACACGTTATTTTTTCATTAATGAATCAAACTGAATTTGTGTGTTAAAACAACAGCCCTCATATATATATATATACACACTCATTTCAAGCAAACTTCCCCAGAGGGTATATGTTTGAGTCGGAAAATCTGCAGAATAGATTTAAACAAGGTCAAATGTGTTAAACAGTGTTGAGGGTACTGCAGTCTTCATGGCTGCTCAAAACATTATTAAAGTACTCAAAATATTTCAAAAGCAAAGTGCGGTGGACGTGTGGAAATGTGTGAATTATGTGTGTCCCAAATCTGCCTAATTTTGTGTCCATGATTCTGCACGTGCCTGGTCATTAGTCATTTAGTTAGATTTAATTATTTCAATCTAAAGACTCTTGCTCACAAAATTTCAAACATTATTATTTCCTTAATTTCTAAATTTGAATTCTTCACTGCACTTTTGTCTGAGAGCTACATTTCTTTCTCAGACTGTGAGCAGGGCACATTCGGTCAGAATTGCTCCCAGTCGTGTGACTGTGCAGAGGGCACACCATGTGACCCGGTGAGCGGCAGGTGTATCTGCACATCAGGAAAGACTGGAGTCAGGTGTGACAGCGGTGAGTCCAGATAATGTTACATGAAATGTCACTAGATCAATCAAATAAAATTACTCCAGAAGGCATACCTCTGAAGTATAATCTCTAAAAATGCCTTTGTGTGATTGGTGCATGCTTCTGACGGACAGATTGCAGTATGAACCGGTACGGTCCTGACTGTGCTCTGAAGTGCGAATGTGAGAATGGAGCTCAGTGTGACAGTAGAAATGGACGCTGCACATGTCTAAACGGCTGGATTGGTCTCACATGTTCAGAACGTAAAGTATTCCTTGTTTTTGGCATATATAAGAAATGTCCAGGTCATAGTTCACCATAAAAATGGTCACAATGCACAAAACTACACGTAGAAATAGGCTTCACTGTCTTGAAGCAATGTGTAATTTGGAGATTGAGATTGAATTGTTTTTGTGGTGTCATATGACCTGGACATTTTATTGTGAGATTCACCCGCAATATATAAAGGGTTAGTTGACCCAAAAATGAAAATTCTCTCATCATTTACTCACCCTCATGCCATCCCAGATGTGTATGACTTTCTCTCTTCAGCAGAACACAAATGCAGATTTTTAGAAGAATATTTCAGCTCTGTAGGTCCATACAATGCAAGTGAATGGTTGCCAGAACTTTGAATCTCCAAAAATCACATTAAAGTAGCATAAAAGTAATCCACACAATTCCAGTGGTTAAATCCATATCTTCAGAAGCGATGTGATAAGTGTGGGTGAGAAACAGATAAATATTTAAGTCCTTTTTTACTATAAAAATGTTTCTCATCCACACCTATCATATCGCTTCTGAAGACATAGATTTCACCACTGGAGTTGTATGGATAACTTATGTTTCCTTTATGTGATTTTTGGAGCTTCAAAGTTCTGGCCACCATTCACTTGCATAGTATGGACCTACAGAGCTGAGATATTCTTCTAAAAATCTTCATTTGTGTTCTGCAGAACAAAGAAAGTCATACACATCTGGGATGACACGAGGGTGAGTAAATGATTTATTGGTGAACTATTCCTTTAAAGTGTAACCCAGTATGCCATAATCTGATTGGTTGGAACTGTGTTTGTATAGGTGGATCTCCACTGCTTGACCACAGACTTTTAGGAAAGGATCTGTCACAATATAACAACTCATAGCACCCACAACCATGAGTCCTAATCAAGACATGAAGCTAAATAAAACCACGATTTGTTTAAATGTTCTTTTGGACCAATAGGAACATCTTTAGCATTTGATGGACGTGAAACTGACAGACACAACAGTCAAATGCATAGTTTTGGAGACTGTGATGGCTGTGACTCAACAGAGCACTTTCTGAAGTGCTGAGACTGGTAAACTGGTGTGCTGTATGAAAACGACAGGAATCATATTGGAAAAGGAAGCTATGAGCATCAAATGTATTTCAACAGCTGCGCTGTACTTACTCTCACTGGACACCATTGCAGCAAATGCTCGCCCAGTGCAACGTCTTCTGTTGGCCATAGTAATACTTGATTGTTTATTGTTAAATGTTCTTTTCAGGGTATTTTCATAATGCCTGTGTTGCAAGTATTGTGTTAAAAGGGCTGGATCCCCAGCCATTTGATGCAGACTATTGGAGTAAACAAGAGAAGTACCTTTTGGTTTTAATAACTGTGTAAATGTTTTTGTTTGTGGTGCAACAATTAAGTTTTCCAGGATTTTACAGAACAGTTCTAAATGGGTTAGTTCACTCAAAAAAGCCTTCGTTCTAATTACAGAAATACTCAAACCAGCCCATCTGGCACCAACAATCATCCATGTGATTATCTAATCAGCCAATTGTGTGGCAGCAGTGCATAAAATCATGCAGATACGTGTCAGGAGCTTCAGCTAGTGTTCACATCAACCATCAGAATGATGAAAAAAATGTGATCTCAGTGATTTGGAGCGTGACATGATTGTTGGTGCCAGATGGGCTGGTTTGTGTATTTCTGTAACTGCTGATCTCCTGGGATTTTCACACACAACAGTCTCTAGAATTTACTCTGAATTGTGCCAAAAACAAAAAACATCCAGTGAGCAGCAGTTCTGTGGATGTAAACACCTTGTTGATGAGAGAGGTCAACAGAGAATGACCAGACTGGTTCAAACTGACAAAGTCTACGGTAACTCAGATAACCGATCAGTACAATTGTGGTGAGAAGAATATAATCTCAGAATGCTATTCTGAGATGCGGGTTGGCGCTGTTTTGGCAGCACGAGGGGGACCTACACAATATTAGGCAGGTGGTTTTAATGTTGTGGCTGATCGGTGTATGTAAAACCAGAAAACATCGGGAACTACTTTTTGGTATGTGTGTTTATTTTTATTCATACTGCAGTTTTCCCGGCCTATTATCATTTTTATCTGTTCTGTTTAGCCTTTTTTGACTTGTGATTTGTATAAAGTTTGGATTATTTATATTTTGTAGAATACATTTTTTTAAATGTTACAACTCATTAAATGGATGAAATGCTTAATGTATTTATAAACACGTGGCTATTTTTGGAATGGAATACTAGCCTACTACACAGTATATACTGTGTTCAGTAAAACAGAATGCAACGATCAGTGTTGGGTGTAATGTGATTAAAAAGTAGTTACTGCAATCTAAATACGTTTTTAGTCAAAAAGTAGTGTAATATTACACTTAATTGAAAGTCAGTAACTGTAATCTGATTACAAAAATTAAGTGAATTGTTTTTAAGTACATCAGACTGGGGTTACACATATTTAAAACATGAATTATGTTCATATAAACGTCTGTTTGCATTTCTGTGAAAGTTGGAGCAACTAACAATTAATTTAATGGGAGAAATGTGTGATGTGTATGACAACAAACATGAAGGAAATATCGACATTTTAAATTCCTTGAGCTGAGAAACAAACTTTTCTGTTAAAAGCATTTAAGAAAGTACAGCTACTTAAAAGTTCAGCAGTTAGTAATGTGATTACTTTTCCCACTAAGTTATGAGTATGTGATCAGACTACAACTTTAGAAACGTAATTAAGTAGTGGATTACTATTTTTGAGTAACTGGCAACGATAAAAGTGAAACTATGGTGTCCAGTTATCATCTCGCAATAGATCGATATTTAGCATAGTTAAATCCAATTTTATGTAAAAATATGTTAACACTTGACCATCCAATCAAATAACAAGTAAATAAAGACATTTGCTGATATTTGTCGCACACACAAAACAAATAGCCAATATTCTCTTGTCCAACAATGGAATACTTCAGAAAAGCACTAATACACATGTAAAACACTAAGAAAAGACACACAGAGTTTGTTTTTCATTGTCATTATTTTATAGTTCTCATTTCATAGATACTGGCGCTGTACATATCTAAATTCAGATTCAAGCACAATGCAGTCAGCAAATGCCTTTCAATGAAAATAAACAAAAACAAAAAAAGGCTGAAGTGAGCGCAACCATAAATACTTATGTATATATGTACAAAGGTCAAATTATATATACACCGATCAGCCACAACATTAAAACCACCTGCCTAATATTGTGTAGGTCCCCCTTGTGCCACCAAAACAGTGCATTACAACAGTTACAGAAATACTCAAACCAGCCCATCTGGCACCAACAATCATCCATGCGATTATCTAATCAGCCAATTGTGTGGCAGCAGTGCAGTGCATAAAATCAAGCAGATACGGGTCAGGAGATTCAGTTAATGTTCACATCAACCATCAGAATGGGGAAAAAATTGTGATCTCAGTGATTTGGAGCGTGGCATGATTGTTGGTGCCAGATGGGCTGGTTTGTGTATTTCTGTAACTGCTGATCTCCTGGGATTTTCACACACAACAGTCTCTAGAATTTACTCAGAATGGAGCCAAAAACAAAAAACATCCAGTGAGCGGCAGTTCTGTGAACAGAAACGCCTTGTTGATGAGAGAGGTCAACAGAGAATGGTCAGACTGGTTTGAACTGACAAAGTCTACGGTAACTCAGATAACCGCTCTGTACAATTGTGTTGAGAAGAATAGCATCTCAGAAGGTTGCCGCTGTTTTGGCGGCATGAGGGGGACCTACACAATATTAGGCAGGTGGTTTTAATGTTGTGGCTGATCGGTGTAGATTGCTGACTCGAGATGCAGTATTTTTCCACAATGCGTGGAATTGTATCTTGTGTTGTAATATACATTTCACAGAATTCTCCAAAATGCATATTCAGTGCAAATAATTGCTCTTTGTAATCTTTGTCATCATCGTCTTCAGTACCATCAGAGGGCAACAAAGAATGGTAAAAAAATAAAATCATACTTTTGTCTTTATCTTTGTAAAATATTAAACATGAAAAATAATCTCCTTGGGAAATAAGGTATGGTACTCGAAAGTAATCACTCTCGCATCACATCTAACTCCTCTAACCTGTAAAATATCCTAGATGTGGTCATTATCTCTATGGTTGTACTGAATGATAGCAGATTTTTTTTAATACAGCTTTCCATTCATTAAATGTACTTATCTCCGTTTTGCCCACTATTTCACTCTCAAACACTTGCTTAAAATGTCTCGTCCAAATGAACTAAACACTTTCATTGTTTTACTTGGAATCATGGACAACAATTGTCTAAGGTGATTATTTTTTTTTCTCCAGATAATACAAACAGATGACCAAGTGGGGGCGCTATCATACTCCAAACAAAATAAGTGCCAGAAGGCTGCCTTTTTAAGACCATGTTCAACAAACATCACAGCTCCCGCTCAGTGCATTAAGAGCAAACCTACAGTATTTAACTGCCAGAAACAGGTTGACACCGTAAAACACTAATAAACAACATGACATATTAGTCTGCAGTCTCATCAAATAAAACAAGTCCATTCAATCTCATATGACAAACATTTACATTTCATAGCTCTTTGATTGTGGCCTTCTCGAGCCTTCATTCACCAGTTCTGGTATCAAAAGAACACAGTGATGACTATTCTTTTGCATGAGAATACATCAATACCAAACACTTCATTCATGTCTGAATCGAAACTAATATTAACTGCCTTTGTTCTTCTTACAAATCTTCATTAAATGTCTGAAAAAATGACTTGGACTCAGTTCTCACACTCAAAATGATATGACTACGTTTTGATGTTTTAATCGACTCATACTTTTGGTTATAAAAATACACAATGAAATTTAAAAGAATGTTTCAGGTTCAAAACAAGTTAAGCTCTATGGACAGCATCTCTGACATGCTGTCGATAACCACAGGCAATGTAGTTTGTGTGGTCGATTTGCAAAAACAAGCAAAAATCGTTTACGGTAATGCGCTTACAATGGAAGTCTATGGGGAAAGGCAACATTAAAATGGTTTTAAAAGTACAACCACAAGACTAGCACATTATATTTGTGAGATCAGTGCGATACAATTGCTTACTACTTGGGATGTGCATGAGTTAGAGTAATCGTTCTGCATCAGCTACTCGAGTATTAAAAACACTACTGGAATATCGCAAGTTAATTTTCCTTTACGTATTTGCCTGCCGAGATCAGCGCTGAATTACTCCTTTCAACAAATCATGCAGTTACAATTGAGTCCACTGGGGGGCACTGTGGATGTGTCATCGAGGTGTTGGATGAGAGAAGAAAATATAATGATGTCTTTGGTGCACATTTTCACACACAAACACAAGTGTGGCAATATTTTGATTCTTATCGAATTCTTCTACTCTATTTGTATTTGGTTCCGGTCAGAGTCATGCAAACCAAGAGATGAAGATCTGCTTTTATTGGCGGAAAGAAAATGCAGAACCATTTTTTTATAAAAAGCACACTTTCACCACTTATTTTTTTTCTGAATAATAACATGTGAAATGATAAAAATATGCTGGCCTTTATGTTGAAGCTCATGCCATCAGTATTGATTTCTATGTAAGCTCCAGATGAGTGCACGTGCTTTTACTGTTATTTTTTCCGCCTTTTTCTATTTTTATTAATGCAAATTATTATTTTTTTTCCCCACAAAAGAAAAGCATAGTTTGTTGAAGTTATCTTATTTTGAAACTGTTCTTGGTAACATTTGTGAATAAAATGAAATAAAAAATTAACAAGTGTATGTGTGTTATTTTTAGCATTTTAGTTAAGTTGGACAGAGTAAAATGTTTGGATTTGGTATTATTTTTTGACCACTTTGTTATATTTAGAGTCTATTTTCATTTTGTTTGGTGTAATTTGAATTTAGAATGGTTGAAATATTTTGTTTCAATAAATGTTTTTTATTGTTCAAGATCAAAATCGACCGGTAGAAGTGAAGGGTGTGCCGGTACAATCACTATTTTATTTCTAGCTATGATTTGTGTCAGTAGATAAATATGATTAATAATATTTGACATTCTCTATAATTTAACGAAGCGTACATCCAAATTCTGACGAGAATAACATTTTCTATGCATATAAAAGGAGCGTGTTACTGTCATACAAATATGCCTGACATTCATCAAGGACACAGTTAATGCACAAAAGAACATGATTTTTAATTCTTATATTTAATTGTATACAGTCCATTTACACTGTCAACTTCTTATGAATGTGCTGTCATTGTTCATATAGCTGGTGTTTAAGGGAATGGACTATATAATTGGACACAGATGGTGGAATAACCCGGGAAAAACCTCAGAATTAACTTGCACTTGATCCAGCCCATTAGCGCATTGTGCGCATGATTTTGCCAAATCCACTTGCTCCTAGACTTAGAGCATGCTTGCAAGAAAATACCAAAACTTCATGGCCATGTCCATTGACTTTGTGCTTATGCTTTATGGTATAGCGCTGCACTTAGTGCTCTTAAAATAGGGCCCATAATGTTTACTTCTTGTGGCTATTCTTTTGAAACAGTGTATATTTGACAGTTTACAGATTGGCCCCATTCACTTCCATTGTAAGTGCCCTATTTTTACAGCAATTTTTGCTTAAAAAAAATAAAAAATAAACGAAAGACGTCAAAATAATTTTTGTGGTAATTAACATTATAAATGATGTTGTCTAGCTTAACTTGTATTGAACCTGGAACATTCCTTTATATGCTCCGAAATACCATGCCCCATACACTTCCATTGTTAATGCATTACGGTAAACTAATTTTGTTTGTTTTTTTACAAACTAATAGACGAATCAAACTGATTTTTGACAGAAATCGACCACATGCCACAGACGCATGATGCTTAACTTGTATTGAAACAGGAACACATCTTTAAGGGGAAAACAGAGAAAGACATAAAAACTATAAATGTAAATGTATTAACCCCAACTACACAAATGCTTAACGAATAAAGTGCAAATCTTTCACTGTTGTTTAGGAATAACTGTTATTAGCAGACAAAGAATTTACAGTACGTGGCTCCAAACATTTAGTTTGATGTACTTCAGAGAGACTACACAAACTTGGATGATATGGACAAAAAATGTCAACATTCATTTGTTTTTAATGTTAATCTAGATCATGAATGTAACTGTACAGTTAAGGCTGGGGTATGCTAAGTTTTTAATTTAAGAAAAAGCAAGGTTAACAATGAGGAGGTATTTATATTTATGTATTTTTAATCACTATTGATTATAAATAACATCACGCAAATTGTGCATGACACGTATGGCACACAGAAAAATCAAAGTTTACTTCGGCCTTAACTGAACCTGGTACATAAAGATAAATGCATTTTCAAGAAATAACACAAGTTTAAAACACTTTGTCTTTACCAGGCCAGTACTAAGATACAATCTTTGGGGGTGTGGGCAATTCATTTTTTTTTTTTTTTAAATAAACAAGGGCAAGTAGTTCTCTCTTCATCGGATCGGTGGGGTAGGTATTTATATTTATGTATTTTTAATCACTACTGTTATTCTTGCCTTTTCATAAATTATATCAAGTTAATTTTACTATGCAATTCCCTTCTTGTCGACCTTAAGTGTATCTGTGCAAATCTGACAGTTTAAACAGGATTTAAAAAGTAGCACTAGCCAGTATAACAGCAGCTCATTCCTTGAGCATAACTGCATTGAACCTATAATGGTGGAGGGTATAGCATGCTTCCAAAATGTACCTCATGCAATTCCCTTGCGCTTGATCGGAGACAGTTGGATTAAACAGTGCACACTGAGAAGGGTTTGGCTCTCTTATCAATTTCAATACTTAATATCTTACTGATCAATGATAGGCTTTGTGACCAACCTCAGTTTAAAAAACATCTATAGGCTGCTTATCACTCATACTGGGTGCACTATGTATATCTGAACTAAGTATGTATATGCACTTATATTTATAGCGCAGCAAAGAGCATAACCAGAGTGAATATACAAAGTGAAGGAAGATTGTGTAGCACAGTTCAAAGACCAGATTCATGCTGCTAAATGACCGATACTGTCAGAAAAAGGACATGGGAGTCACGTTACTGACAGGATGTGGGATGAATCTTTGGCTTCAGCCACTTGTATCATAACTGGAACATACAAGGAATGTCCAGTGAACAGAAATGTGATGAAGAAATGTAGCTCACACTGTCGTGCACACGGACTAGCAGAGAAACAGACATTCTACCATAGTCCCTGAGCTGCTGACACAAACGGGTCTATGCTCCTATTGGGCAGGTGAGATAATGCAGTTTAAACAGTCTGCTTTTCTATTGGCTTGGAACATCTGCCAAATCACAGCACTGTGCTGTGGAAGGCCTCAAGTGACCGTAGCTGTAAGGCTGCTGGAGTTATGCCACCCCCAGAAACACTTGCAGAGACTATTATGACATTTTTGTCTGCTTTTTTTTTTTTTTGCCAATAAGCAGTATGCTAAAAATAGGCCGAGTACAATAATTGCAAGTGCATTTCACCTCTATTTAAGATTGAACTTGCAACCTTTGTGTTAGCAGCCCAGATTCATAACCATTAGGGCTAACACTATGCAATTTTTGTACTTGTTTCTTAATCATTGATGAATTTGCCTTACAGGGCAAATTTCACAATGAAATCCTGTATATATTATTATATATACAGTTGTGGCCAAAATAATGGCACCCTTGTTAAATATGAGCAAAGAAGGCTGTGAGAAAAAATCTGCATTATTTATCCTTTCATTTACAAAAATCTAACAATTGAAACAGGGGAAATATCTCATTATGAAATAAATATTTTTCTCCAAAACACATTGGCCACAATTATTGGCACCCCTAGAAATTCTTGAAATAAAATATATCTGAAGTATATTCCCATTCATATTTTAAATTTTTTAGTGCACCTGGGTGACTAGTAACATGAAATTGTTCAGCCATGACTTCCTGTTTCACAGGGGTATAAATATGAGGTAACACACAAGCCAAATTCCCTTAATCATCACAGTGGGTTAGACTAAAGAATATAGTTCTGATGTGCAGCAAAAGGTTGTTGAGCTTCACAAAATGAGGAAGTGGCTATAAGAAAATAGCCAAAGCATTGAAAATACCCATTTCCACCATCAGGGCAATAATAAACATGTTCCAATCAACTGGAGATCTTAAGAAACGGCCTGGAAAAGGACGTGTCTATATTGGAGAAGACTCAGAGCTGTTATCTTGGCAAAGGGAGGTTGAAAAAAGTATTGAATAAAAGGGTGGCGATAATTATGGCCAATGCGTTTTGGAGAAAAATATTTATTTAATAATAAGATATTTCCCATTTCAATTGTTTTACTTCAATTAAAGGTTAGATTTTTTTTTTTTTTTTTTTCCCCACAGACTTCTTTGCTCATATTTACCAAGGATGCCAATATTTTTTGTCACAACTGTGTGTGTGTGTACAATTACAATTATACTTTACAATTTAAATTATATCCTTTTTTCTCGTTTTACGGTAATAAGGATGAGATTTTTTCACATCCCAATAATACGAATTTGGAGGGGAAATGTACAGTATTTAATTGTCATGAAAATAATGCAAAACCTTTTAATGATCTTAATAATAAGCTTCATTCTATTATGCAAAATATAACTGAATATCTTTTGATTTTGTGGTGAAATATGACCCAGGCATGTTCTTGACAGTTTTCGTGAGATTAACTTCAAATTTTAAGCATTAAAAACTTTGCCAACAGAAGCATGCTTATCCCATTATTTTGTCAGATAATTCAATCTACATTTAATTCTAATAAATTAGAGTGAATAATTTTAATATCATTATATAAAACACTAAACAAGTGTGCTGGGAGCAGATCCTTCCTGTGGAAGGTGCATCATTGTCAGTTTCCACAGATCTTCAGCAACAACACAGACAGTTGCCCTCCAAAACCACATCTGATGATGTTGACATCAGAATGATCTGTCAGCAAAGCAATGACAGATGAAAAGCCAGGACTGTGTTTTGATGCTGAACATCAAGGAACGGACATCAAGACAAGCAATGTCCAGTGCAGAATAAGGAAAAGCGATAGTTTTTTTGCCCTTCTTGAGAGGAGCTGCATTTAAATCAGTTTAAACAGAGAAACTTCCTCTGATGTTCCCTCTTAAAGTGCTTATTGGTTTGCCTGCGAAGGGGGGGCGTGTGCATACATAACGCAGACCACACAGTGAAAAGTTCTGGGTTGAGACACCTCGATGACGTGAGCGACGTGTGCAAACCCAAATGAATCACATGAGTGACTATGGATCATGTGTAACTGATCATGTACTTAATTACCTTTTTCAGCTTGCGCTCCATTTTTGTTAATATGCATTCAATATTTTTAAAAAAAGCAAGAGAAGAACTGAATATTTCCAGCAACCAAGCAAGCATGTTTTATATATAAAAAAAAAAAATGTAAGCATCTTTTAAATTTTGTTCTTAATTACCCTAACGTTCTCATTTTAAAGTACATTTTCTGTAGGGTTGAACGTATAACGAAAAATCTGTAAATCTCATATCTTCAATACATTGCTTTCTATCCTGCATTTCAACTTCTTTTGTCAGTGAATGTCTTTGATTTGTTTAATTTTTCACATTTTTCTTGCCCTTTGTGTTGTAAGTCTTGCTCTTCAAGGTTTGTGGATGCTTTCCCGTCTCATGCGGCCGGTACTCATTCAGTAAAAGCTGAAGCGAAAGGAGGATCAGGCAAAGGTGGGTGCGGAGCGCGTCCCGTCCGGTTCCACACTAGGAGCGGTAGTCCTTTTTACTGTAGGGTTTGTTGCCCAGGATACTGTCCACCTCATGTACGATAGAGGAGGACAACTTTGGAAGAACCTGCAAAAAGGAGCTGCAAACTGAGTCCGGATTCTATACACATTTAAAGATCAAGATCAAAATATTTATAATATTGCTTTGCAAATGAAATTTCCCTGTACAGCAATATTAATATGGCTACTAGGAAAGAAATGTCCATTTTACAAGAACATACAATGTGATATCACTGTCATTGATTTAGTCAAAGTCAGTTCAATTTTGCTACTGTAGCAAAGTAAAATTGCACTTTATTTGTGCTTTTGCTACAATAAATAACTTTAATTTTAATTAGAATTGTTTACATAGAAGAAACCTGTCCCGAAATAACTATTACAAGTTCATTACTACTGAAAATGTCCTGGTCATACTGTACTGAAATAAAACAATTATATTTAGCGTTTAGGGTACATTTAGGACCGTAGATTTTTTTTTTTATTCGTTTCAGGCATATTTACTACCCAATTCTCATTACAGCAACGTCCAGACATTTTATTTTTACTGTTCCCATTGTTTTCAATTGTGATTCACATCACTGTCTTTTTCCCCCCACTGCATTATTTTTATGAAAATCAGCAAAAATGAAATGCAATACCAAGAGTATTACTATGATGTACACTATATGGCCAAAAGTTTGTGGACACCATATGTGCTTGATGAACATTTGATTTCAAAACCTTAGGCATCATTTTCCCCCTTTGCTGTAATAACAGCTTCCACTCTTTTGGGAAGGCTTTCCACTATACTGTATGTAGTAACATGGCTGCAGGGATTTGCTCTCATTCAGACACAAGGCTATCAGTGAGGTCAGGAACTGATGTTGGTCAATGGGGGCTGACTTACTGTTGCTGTTCCAGTTCACCCCAAAAGTGATCAGTGGGGTTCAGGTCTGGGCTTTGTGCAGGCCAGTCAATTTCTTCCACGCCAAACACAGTAAACCATTTCTTTATGGACCTCACTTTGTTCACAGGGGCATTGTCATGCTGGAACAGAAAGGGCTATCCCCAAACAGTTGCCACAAATTTGGGAGCACACAAAGCCCAAGCCATTACATAAAGAAACATTAAGATTTTACTGGATTTAATGGAGTAACCAAATTCGTTAATTAGAAGGGGGTGTCCACAAACTTTTGGCCATATAGTGTATATATACTAGGGCTGTAAATCTAATCAAATATTTTTTTTTTTTTTTTTACAAATTAATCGCACAGTTTTCTACGATTGACTGCGATTAAATTATGCTATATTACAAGAAACATTTAAAAATCATAAATATACTTATTTTATACTTTGTCTCAAAGAACTTATAATAAATAGGTTAGTCATCATTCATTTTAATTATTCAAATATGTACATTTTAAAAATGTATTTATTTTTTTGCAGACAGAGTTAGACACATTTTTACAGGTATTAATCTTTGATACAAGTATATGTATACATGCCATAAAATCAGTGGACAGTGAGACTACCATAATGAGCATCTTTTTTAATTTCTTATTTAATTCTTTTGACTTCTAAGTAAAATAGGACCATGACATTTTCCTGACAGGTTTCGTGAGAAACCCCCATAAGGATAATAAAAAAAAAAAAAAAAAAAAAAAAAAAAAAACACTTTTTGATTAAATATTTTGGAGCTGAGCTTCATATTTACTACAGTCATTTTCTAAAATTATTTTATTAATGTTCATGACCTCTCAAGGCCTGGAAATTACAATGTCAAAATTCCCTGGTTATTTTAACTCCCGGTAATACCATTTCACAACCAGCAAATGACCCATTGCTTAGCTCCGCCCCTCATGGTTACTGTTGCTTGCTCAGACAATTCACAGAACGTCCCATAGCAATGAATTGGTGATTTCCATGAACAGTGCGATTTTCAATAATATGTGCTCAAAAAAGTGTTGGACAAATGGATATTATTCTTCCATGGGCCTTAATGATGTGACAATGAAAAACATTTTAATTTCAAATTTTTCTTTGAAGAAATTGTTACATTATGTCGCAACAGAGTTTTAGGATCGATTTTGGACATTGTCTGTAAAACTCCATTTAAAACTATCCAAAACCACAGGACGTCCATTGACGTCCAAAATGCTAATCTGATAATATAATTAGTTGTTAGGGTAGGACTGGTCAGAAACATTAAGGTGGGGCTTAGCAAAGGGTCACTTACTGCACATTTGATAAATTAAACTTTGATTTGAAATGCATTATGCCATTTTGTTTGCGTACTCACCTGTATTGCTCCGATATTCTCCATGAGCTGGTCGGTGTTGGAGGCTCCTAAGAGCACAGAGCTCACGCCCTCATTTCTCAGGCACCATGCTGCAGACGAGCCGTAAATACGTTTAACATCAATAATATGACATCCAATATCAATACAAATACATTACAATAACATAAAAACACACACATACCGCACCCTTTAAAGCAAACCCTATCCCTCTTGTAGAGAAACATATATACAGTATATATTGAAAAAAAAAAAAAAAAAAACTCTCTCTCTCTCTCTATATATATGCACAAATTAAGCCATTCCAAAATAAAAACAGCTACTTCTCCCACTCCTACACACACTGAAGCATCTCACAAAACACACAGCAGTTGCCAGACCACACTGTTACCATGGCTCCCAGCACCCGGACACACTGAGCACTCAAATTCAGAGCTGTGTTTGTTTTTTTAATATCTGCAGGAAGAGGAGAGAAATCTGCAGGAGCGCAGAGGAGGTGTAGAGGAGCCATGCTGACCGTTGCTGTTCCCTAAACACGATCCATGCAACACTGCTGCCACACACAGACAGGAAGGAAACTCTGTGGGGATTTGAATTCCTCCTGGGAGTTCATTTGCATGTGTGTGTGTGTGTGTAGTGTGTGTGTGCGTGAGTGAGTGTATGCCATCTGTATAACTGGCATTCGGTGTATTGGCAGTGCTGGAGCTGTTTGTGTGTTTACTGTACGCGCTTACAGTACACGAACTGTAAAAATCCTGTCAAATCTACCCTCAATAAGCAGTGTTGGGGAGTAAGTAACTGAAAGTAGCAACGATACTAACTTAACTACATTTTTGAGAATAAGTGTAATTTCCGAAAAGTAGCAAAGTACCATTACAAAATGCTATGCTGTATGATCACGTTTATAATCAAACACACTCTCCTACGATGTCGTTTCTCTCTGTAGCATTAGGAAGTCCTAACGCTTATTAATTTCAGTGAATAGATTTGTAAAACTCACGCTCAATAGTTTTCATAAAAGTCCCTGCCTCATTTAGTTTTTTTGAAGCTAACTGAATATTTTGTTAAATACTGTTGTTCATCACTACGTAGGCTTGGGCGGTATAAGGGTACTTACTGCAGGACGGCTGAAATGCATTAACTGCTATGCCGTTTATTCCGAAGTAGATATTTTCACGAGGACACCATTGGGCAGGACTGCTTTATATTATTTATACCTGAGAGCAAAGCATGAAATAATGGGAAAATACAGACAAAAATTCAAATTTGTGTGTTCTAGTGGGATGCTGTTAGCCTTTGATGGAAGTCCGATTCATTTAAATTAACTGGTTCAAAAATAGATTCGAAGATTTCTCGCTCAATAGAATAAAAGTCATAAAAGTCCTTGCACATAATTTTACGTGGTCTTTTATAGAAAAATATTTCGTTAAATACAGCTGTTTATCGATGCAGTATTGGGTGGTATTATGGTACATAACGTACGACACGTTGGTAGAGATTTTGCAATTCTGTTTAAACTGTAGTAGACATTTGCATGGCTATACTTTAAGTGGACATGGCTTTATTTTGTTATTTATACCTTTGAGTAAAGAAAAATAGTATATAGCGAAAATACAGACAAAAATACAAATTTGTGTGTTCAAATTAGTCACCCAATGATTGAGACGCTAACTAAACTACATTTTTGAGTAGCGCGACAGTTGCTCAGTTGTCTGCAAAACAGATTTTATGACTAGTTTTCCAGTAATGAGCCACTTTTTCCAACATGCAGCGAAGTAGCGTGTCAAAATGCGACATTGCTGTCACACTGCACTTAACACGATCAAACTGAGGAACTGATCAAAAGCAGTCTCCTTAGATGTCATGTTTCTCACGAAAAATAGATTAGTAAATTTCTCGCTCAACAGTTGTCATAAAAATCCCTGTGCGTCATTTTACGTGTTTTTTTATTTGTAGCTTAATAAATATTTAGTATAATACTGCTGTTTATCACAATGTAGTGTTGGACAACAGTAGAAATGCAGCAGCTAGTACTAGTATTTTGCTTTGCCATTTATAACGCAGTTGACACATTTGCGTGGCTTTAAGTGGACTGGACTTTGTGTTACGTCATTTATACCTGAGAGTGAAAAAGACACATGGAGTAATGCAAGTTTAATGCTGTCACCAAAAAAGCACTCCTGTTCTTTTTAAATGATATAATCTTAATAGTTATCTAAAAGATAATATCCCCTTTAAACAGCTTTAATGTAGTTACTTTCTGTAGTTAACTGTAGAGTAGCTATTTCATCAAAATGAAAGCTTTACTTTTGTTGAACTACTTTAAATTGAGTAGCCTGTAGCCCTCCAAACACTTTAAATAACACACCTATGGTGTCACCCTTCAAAATCATTTGCCTAGTTACATCCCTGTGCAGTTCATTAACCTTCACAGCAGATCTGACCCACAGTCCTATTTTTAAGATGTTGCCAGTTGTCTAAATGAGCAATGGTGGCTGTTCCAGCTGTAAATCGATTGGCTGTGCTCGTGCGGGGGATTTGCAGAGCTTGGGAGGGGCTGGCAACCCAGTAATGAGGTGTGAAATGTAATGTATGACTGCATTAAAGGCTAGGTGAGAGAGAGGGATGTGATTCTATCGGTCGGTGCTCAAGGGATTGAGGTCCTGTCAAGAATTGTATTCCCCTGTGTCCTGCAGTCGATGAATCACTGCGAGTGTGCTGTCACGTACGCACCGCCAATTTATGACTTTTGTGAGGTCTATCTGGTAGTTATGGAAGATGAGGGACTTCCTGCAACCTTATGGATCGTAATTATGAAAGATAACAGGATATTGTCTAGGGCTGGGAGGTATGACGGTATACTGTTTATACAGCGGTAGAAATATTTAGGACTGCTTTATGTTATTTAGATATAACAGCGATGAAGAAACTTGAAAATAGAGAGTGAGACAAACAAGTCAAGATGAGGACTTTTTTAAAGGGTGTTAGGCACAATGCAAAGCAGTGATTAATTGTTTACAGTTGCTGTGCAACTTTCCGCATTAATATATAGAATGCCATTGAAGCGCGGTAACGTGGGCGTAAAAACGCTATTTTTAGCAACTTTGAATGTGGCTTTGAAAGTCGATACAATTCTTTTAATATTAATAGTTTTACTGTTTCGAGTTTCTTGCATTTAACTCAAGTGTAACATAATGAGAAGATGTTTTTGCACTGATGTCAGACTTATTTATTGTGAGGTATCTTTTCCTGTTAAAGAAAATGTTCTGGTCCTATTTTACTCCAAAATCAAAAGAAACAAATAACAAATATTTGTATTTATTTTTTCATATTAGGATATTAGGATTGTGACACTATTTTCATGACAGTTATGCACATTTTACCCCCAGTTCTCATTATCGCAATGTGAATTATGATTTTCTCATTACCACAACATAACAATCAGGGGTGTAAAGTAACAAATTACAAATACTCTCGTTAGTTTTTCCCAGGAATTGTACTTTAAGTAATTTTGAAGTAGGATACTTTTACATTTACAGAGTAAATTTTAAGTGCTGTAATTGTACTTTTACTGCGCTATTTTCCCTGCGTCCGTGTTCGCTACTTCCTGTCCTGATTTTATTTGTATCCATCAATGTGATTGGATTTGAGTATCTCGTGACTCCCGTCAAATCAAAACATGGATAGAAAACTTTAGCCAATTGCTATCATGGATGTGGAGGATGCCTCAAGCAGCAGTTCAACCCCTGAACATCCACGTCTGAACCTGACAGGGCTTTTCACAGTGAAGGCGGCCAATTGCTGGTTCGTGTCATGTGAGTTTAGCTTGTTCAATCCAGTCGAGATATCAGCAATAATTCTACGTCTAATTTGAAGGAACATATTGAGGTAAATTTAATATTTCTGCTTATTAGATTTTCTGTATCTATAACGCCTGTAAATTAGCTATCTATCACTGAGATTATTGGGCTGCTGTAAGAGATTTATAATGTTAGCTAGGTTTTAGGGCTGGTGGATAATTTTCTATATTTAGCCTATGTTCTACATCTAGACCTGCGGTGCTCATTACATTGATCGTGATAGCAAGACAACGACTGGTTGATCTCGATCAAATCTAAAAGACTGATTTTTGTTTGACTGACAGGCGGCTTAAGTGCGTGTGTGCGCTTTACATGCGCGTGTTCCGCGAGCGCTAATGCGGGTACGCACACTTCACACTTTTGCCAAAATGCCAGTCTTGGCGAGGTATTAATGCAAACACAGTCAGTTATGTCTAAAGTGAATGTAAACAGTGGGATAAAAAGTGGATTTGTATCAAAATGTCAGACTTGAAGTGTACTGTACATGTAACCGAACAGACCACTGTCTAGTGTGTCATTAAAAACTTTTACATTTTTTCATCTCTGTAATCATGTCTCGCATTTATTTATTTTTTTAATCAGATTCATGTAGTGTTTATCATAGACAACTGATGTATTTTAAAAGTTGGCAGTCAAAAATTCTATCTATATTTTTCATTCTTTCTGGCAAACAGCCATAAAAGGAATGTCAATTATGGTATGCTACATTTTGAAATTGCAGCATACAGTGTTTATTATAAGGGGTCGACGCATTCGCAACCCAATACTCACTACTCATGAGTACTTTTAAATGAGCTACACTTTTACTTGAGTAGTTTTTAGGACAGGTACTTTTACTCTACTCACACTATATTTTTGGAAGTAACAGTACTTTTACTTGAGTATGATTTTGCAGTATTATTTTCACTCTTTGAACCAGGAATATTCCTTTGACTACTTAGTACTGAAAAATCTGATACAATGTACTTATCGTGTACTTTTTGTTGCATTGTAAAGTACCTGCATTTAATTACATCTATAGTTACACTGTTAACTTTACACCTAACTTTAACCCTACGCCAACACTTACCCTAAACCTACCCATACCTGAACCACACTAGCAGCAAATGTGAACCCTGTGAGAATTTTGCAGGACAACATAGTTACACAATTAACACATTGTACTGTATGTATTTTAGATTTTGGTCATATAGTCCACCTCTATCGGCACACATACACACTCCAAATGGTATAGTCAGGTGGTTTTTCCCTTTAACTGGACTATTACTGTGCGCAGTAGACCATGTTCTCAAAGCTCTCAGGTCTCCAGCGTTAAGATTAGATTACTGTACTTGAAGAGGATGTTCTTAAATCAAACCGTTGTGGCCCTAACAGAAGCCTTCATTCTAGATCTTACGGAAGATATTTCTTTGAAACATTACACCGCATTATCTCTTTAAAGCATTATATAACAATTCCCTGCTCAAATACCAAACTGAATATCATGAAACACTATATGGAATCAACTTTAAGCTATTATACTTAACACTTAACATTACACTTAAGCAAGAATACGATGCTGAGAGGAACAGTCGTCCATTAACAGTTCCCTAATCGCATTCAATTGAGAACCCATCAGCAGGCGATAAGATGCTTCCACTCCGGTGGTCTGAGGAAAAGGGGGGATGAGGGGGAAGTGGATGAGCGAGGGACAGGACGGACGGACAGACAGACAGAAAGAGAGAGAGCGGCAGTGTGTCTTTGGGTAAGGCGTACCGATGGCTAGCTGTGGCAGCGTGCAGCCCAGCCGCTCAGCGATTGCCTGCAGCTCTTTCAGCTTCGCCTGCTGGCGTCGGCCCTCCTCGCTCAAGATCTTGTCCTTCAACCACTGGTAGCCCTGTTAACAACACAGCACACCTGCTCAAAAAACAGGTGCCCATGCCTACAGCTGTGCACATACATACACACAGAGTATACACACACGCTCTTGAAGGTGTAACACCCAGCAGCACCTGTGTGGGCGAGGGCCTGTTTTTAAACAAGTGACTTTGTCTACCCAAAAGTTCAAACGAGCAGAGATTACATTTTGCTCAAAGAACTTATGGTGTTAAAGAGATCTTATATTTATACACACACACACACACACACACACACACAAACATAAAGGGTTTAAATTGGTTTGATATTACTGGTTAGGTTAAGGGAACTTATTTTTGCAGTGAAAATACTAATGATTTAATGATTTATAGTACATCAGTTGTTTTATAGAAATAAACTCAGTCAACATGAAATCAAAACTGTCCCCTAATTATTGGGCTGGGTCTTCATTTGAACAATCCTGATGTCGATTCTAAAAAAAATAAAAATTAAAAAAAATAAAAATAAAATCACAAGATGGATGTTTTACTTTGTGCCAGGAATGCTAAATATGGAGATCGCAAGACAATCACTGGCTAATCTTGATAAAAGGCCAAAAGGAAAAATAGAGAACAAAACTAAACAAATAATGCAAAACTAGATCACTATTTATTTCCTCATTTTGGTACCTGCGCGCTGTTTGACTGACTGATGTGTGTGCGCGCGTTATGTGCACTTGTGATCTCAGAGCGCTTGTGGAGTAGCGGTAATGCAAATACACGCCTAAAAGGTAAAATACACTTTAACATTCAGTGGAAATGTATGGAGCTTATTTTCTGATATACAGAATTACAATGATAAAAATGAAAACCCATTAACCATTTTATCTTCACAAAGTGTCTGTGACGTGTCACAATTACAAAATGTAAATTATATGATTCAATTCTCATTTTAGTTTCATGACAATGCATAGTTTCAAAGTCACTTCATGACTTAAAAAGAAAAAGAAAAAACTAAATTAAAACTGAAGTTTGCATTTTACTTTGTCATTATTATTGTGTTAACATTAAGAAAATGCTTTGGAAAAAGATGAATTTGCAATTTTGCCTCAAGTGAAAATGTTTTAGTTTTGAATTTGACAGGCATGATGCATTCTGATGAAAATTAAAGTGAAAATGTAATAGTTTAAGCAAGAATACAGTTTGTGAAAATGCCATTTTTAATGGGGGTTTCCTTTTCATTATTGTATTTATTTATTTAAAATCGGCAGAAATTAAGTTCCATAAAAATGCAAGTCTTGGTGAGGTATTAATGTAAACATCATCTTTTATGTTTAAAGTGAACATAAAAATGGATTTGTATCAAAATATCGGACTTTAAGTGTTAATGCAGCTTAATAGACCTGCCACTGTCTAGTGTGTTAAAATACATTTCAAACAACAATAACAAGAAAATGAGAAAACCACCCACTGCTCTTGGATGGACAACTTTAGTAGCTTTAAAATGTATTATAATCATACAGTAAAGACCAGTCATTTAAGTAGTTTTATGTCATATTAATTACTATTTAATTTCTGAATGTAAACTTTAAACACTGTTTTCTTAATTTCGGTCTCTTTGTTCTATTGTTTTACTTGTAATTTGTTTCTTTGTTCTTCCTTTATTGCAAACCGTTTACTTGTCTTGAATAGTTACTTGATTACTTGAAACAATGTTTATTCAAATTAGTTAGTATTTTGTTGCGGTATCGAAATTGTTCAAATTGATTTCACATATAAGCAAAACTGACATTATAACTAAAGTACAGTATACCTAAATTAATTGGAATATAAATCAAATTGAATCCAAATCAAGAGCTTACTTTCTCAAAAAACAACCCTGGTTTATTGTGCACAATTCATTGGTCCACATGATTCCAAACACAAGGGTTTGTATTTGGTAACTTTTTCATCAAAATGTAAAATGACGCACAGGATATTGGTTAAATGTTAGCCAACAGCCTAAAAGCTATTTAGGTTTCACAGCTTTTGTAAAATCTTGCCAATGATACAGTTAATGACAGGGCAATTTATTGTTGTTAATGCTAATGTATTAAAGGTTATGACGGAAATAATTATACATTTGAAAATAAATAAATAAATAAATAAATAAATAATAATAAAAAATATAATAATTATATATATATATATATATATATAATATTATGATACAACTTGACCTTTAGCCCTTATATCACAGTGACAAAATAAATTTAAAATCAATATGGCATAAATTCTGGGACAAAATTTTCATTCTCTATGCAAAACTCACATTCAGGTTTGCCTCCTTTCTGAGATGGCGTGCCCAAGGATCTATTTAATTTCCAACTGATACAAATAAGATCATCCTAATTTTTTTCTATTTTTCTAGTTTAACATTCTGGTTCACTTGGAAATACTCACATTACAGAAATAAACTGGGTTGCGAATGTCATTTCATGTTGACTTTAACAACTAATACAGTTGCTTAGGTAAGTAAGATTCAAATAAAATAAGATTACATTTTAATTAATAACAAAATGAGAAAGATTGTGTGTGTGTGTGTTAGACCAGGATAAAGAAAAAATAATAAATTCTAAGGTCCATCATTTATAAATATAAAACACAGTGGAAAAGGACCAGTGTGGTCTAATGATCTAAACACTCATGGGTCTCTAAACCAAACTGATCCATCACTGTTCAGATCACCAGCACGGTTGTGTTATAGTCAAGTGTCAATACACACGTATGTTACACAGAGGTAACAAGAAAGCAGAAACAATTAACAGTGTGACACAAGACTACAGGAGGATGAGGGTGAAGTCGAGATGACGAATCACAAAACACCAATGGACCAAAACATGCAATTACACCAACATACAGCTCAGAACGGGTGTTGGTGCTTGTAGTGTGCACTTGAGTGTTTTAGTGTGTATGTTCTTTTAAAGACATGGATACAATGGTAAATTGTATTGTCAATCCTCCTCAGAGTTACCAGAGAAGCTCATTCACATAACAAAAAATAAACATGTTGAAGATCAGGCGTGAGGGTTTATGCCATCAACAAGGATGTTTCACAGACAAACACATCTACAGGAAAACACCCAAAGCTAGAACCTGGAAGACATGGAACACATCCACATTAGAACACCACAGACACGAAAAGAAATTACATGTGAGCCCACAAATGTTTCCAGAGGACCAGGAAGAGGAAGGAACAGAGAGAGACTCATGGGAAATGTAGTACCTTCAGAGAGGCTCGAGAGTACGGTGGCACCCCGCTGTCATATTTTCCTGAGATTATCCCGCAGGCCAGCGGGGACCATGTCATCGCACCCACACCTGTGAACAGGTCAACTGTTTTTGGCATAGTATGTTTGTTTTTGGCCCAAACTAAACTTTGGTGGGTTAAAGGAATAGACCACCCAAATATGAAAACTGTGTCATCATTCACTCACCCTCAAGCTGTTCCAAAACCATATGACTTTCTTTCTTATGCAAAGCACAAAAGACTAAATATATTTTAGTGCTAAACATCGAAAGTTCTCTCACAACGCTCATCAATTAGCAACAGATTTCAAGATTGACACATTTTGTGTTGTTTCTCACCAAAACTTAATAGTATGCCTTCAGAAGACTTGGAGTAAGATGAACAAATTACATGGACTGCTTTTATGATACTTTTGGATACTTGTAAAGCTTTAAAATGACACATTATTCACTAATATTGTATTGAAAAGATGGACATAGATATTAATTAAAACATCTTCTTTTGTACTCCACATTATAAAGTCATACTGATTTGGAATGACAAGTGGATGAGTAAATTACAACATAATTTTGAATATTGGGTGAACTATTTCTTCATAGAATGACAGCATCATTTACCGATCTTATGGAAGAGCTCAGGAAGTTGTACTTCCACTTTCTCTCTCTGGAACATGTGATATTCCGACTGTTCGCAGATTGGTGGGATCTGGTTAAACTGCCGGGCCACAGAATATGCCTCCTACAAGACACAAATGTAATGATGAGGTCAGCAACCCAAAGAATTAACCAAAAGAGGTCATATGATGGAAAAATTATGCTTCTTGTGCTTTTGAAATAAGAGTTTGATGTACTATGTAGACATTACTTCAACTTTAACAGTACAATACTCCCCATTCCACCCAGACCATTTACTGAAACTGTAAGCTGCGAAAACCGCTAACTCACCTTAATAAACAGTATGTTTGGTGACATTAGTGGCACAACAATTACACACTTCAGCTTTACACAAAGTGAGCCATAAGAAGAAAGCTTTCGTGGCTTATTTTTATATATGTTAGAAAAGCAACACAATCATGCAAGAGGGTGCCATGCTGAGTTCATTAAGTCAGCTTAAGGTAATGTTGACACTAAATGCTACTCTTTGCATGTGCAGAAAGTGGACTTAAAAATAAATAAATAAATATAAAGCTACAAAATATGGCCCCTTTATTGTTCGAAAACAAATCAGATTAATGTAAGAAAGCACTGGTATAGTTTGCAGTTGGCATTTAAAAACATGTTATGTCTCATGTTATGGGCAATGCCAATACAATATCCAGAAAGGCTGATGGCCGATACTATACTGATATGTACTAGGGATGTGCTCTGTTACCACTTTTAATATTTGGTTAACTGCGAGGTTTTATGAATGGTTAGTCGTGACATGGGAATAAAGAATGTTTATTGTAATGGAATTGCCTTATTCACCACTCAAAAAAGCATCTGCCCGGGCAGCTTCTCATTTCCTTGAGGGATTGAACGTAAGTATTAGAAGCAAAAGGGGGAAAACACTATCTTATCGTTTATCAAGCACTGAAACTTTGCTCGGTGAAACAAACAAACTGGAATCATGTTTAACGGTGTAACAGTCACAAAGCAGTCAACTCTTCTTCTGAACGCAGCAGCACAATTCAAGTGTTTCAAAATGCGTTAATAAATTGATAAAGTCTGTTTAAATGCTCTGTGTCTAAAAATGCAGCGATCCTGCAAGAGGCGCTGAAAGAAAACAAGTGAGATTCAGCCAGCCCAACAGTCAAAGATGCCCGTCCAGTGTGTGTCAGTGTATCACTGATCTATAATAGAAAAACAGCGCAGATGCACACAAAATCATATTTGAACAGCCCCTAACTCGCCCTATACTTGAAAAACTGAACCAAACATGCCCAGGAAAGCTGACGGTTTGTCAAAAATTGTCGAGCTCAGGTCTATTGCACATGTAGAATAACCGAACCGTGATTTTGATATTCGAATAGTGCCGCATTAAACGGTTAACCGAATGTCGACTATCCATGCACATGCCTAATATGTACAGATATATAATTAAATGATAGCAAATGAGACTTACAAAAATTGCAGAAGCAAAATCAAACATGCACTTTACACAATATTTACTGAAACTATGCAAAAATAGCAAAAGTTTATCCTCCCGATTCGGTTAGATTCCAAAAGCACTTGATTTAATTCGATTCTGATTCAATTTCAGTTAATTTTGGTACAATTCAGTTATAATGTCCATTTTGCACAAGTTATAACTCGAAATAATCGAGTTAACCAATGTACGCAAGTGTTCCTCAACGTCAAAAGTAGAATGTTGGTAAAGGTGTTTACATGCAACATGAATTCGGGTAATGGGCAAACAATCAACCCCTGTCGATCGGTTTATTCTTAAGAGGTTAATGACCTTACACCGATAAAGGAAAGCCGTTTAATGCATTTACACGACCACACACATTGTTGGCTTATTAAGCATAATCAGTGTAAGAACATGCATGTTAACACACTTATTGTTTCAAGTTCAAGTTCTCATGTACTTACTCAAGATAACTTTATAAAGTAAAAAAAAAAAAAAGAAAAAAAAAGAAACAAATTACACACAATAGAACAATTATAAAAAATAGGAAAAAAGATACATATTAAGAAAACAGTACTTTTTTAACAGCAGAATCAAGAATTCAATGAAAAATTCAGAAATTGAAAAAGGAAATGAAATGTAACTTACTTAAATCACTGGTCTTCACTGTATGATTACAATACATTAATACTTTTACAGTTTTCTCAATCAATTTGGCTCATTTTTTGAAACTGTCTTAACATTCTCTAAACTGTGAGTGCAGTTGTCACAACTGTATTATGGGATACCACAACTCTACTGCATGTCTGCAAAATATAGTTACTCACCCAAAACATTTAATATATGCTTCAAAACCTAGTTACTGTGTCAGTAAATTGGACAATGCAACCAAAATGATACGTTTTTTTTTTGTCATTGTGTGAGCCGTACTGGTCAAAATGTTTAGATGTTTTTTCACCATGGCAGTCAACCCCCGAAATGTTTGTTATATACACATTTAATTTTTGTTCTGCTTTTTTGATGACACTGACTGCTTACTGTACTATACAAGAATGTTAGTTTTGTCTAGCTGAATGCTATTGTGTATCACACTGAGCTTTTTAGATGCCAATTTCAACATTAGGTAAAAATGTACTGGGAAAAGTAAATACTGTAGTACACAGAAAAAGGATATGCACATTTGTATGTATACAGTAAATGTATTTTTGTTGCAATGTGTTACATGTAAACAGAAAATTCAAATTTGCATGTCCATTTTTAGTCATATATAGTGAACAGAAAATTGCCACAAAATGACATCCATGCAAAAAAAAAAACAAACAAACAAAAAAAAAAACACAACAATGAAAAAACATTCCATGTCATAGATATTTATGAAATATACATGTATGTCTGACAGATTTTGATAACTGAATGGATCATTTTGCACGGTGAAAGAATGTTTAGAAGTTGTGAAGTGTATGACAATTTAATTGAGAATCAACCCATCAGTTTTGATCAGCAAGCCATGTGCATTTAGTTATTGTGCATATTGTAGACAATTGTACTTACTCTTGTACACAGATGTGCCAAAACATGTGCAATTTGCTTAAATGAATAAGAAACTCATATCTGGTGTTAACAAGAAACTAATTGTTCAGAGATTTGAACTTATCGTTTTGAAAAACAAAAAACAAATTCTCATTCGAGAATTGAGCCAAAGCAATTGAGAAAAACTGTAAAAGCTACTAAAGTTATGCAGAAAAGAGCAGTGAGTGGTTTTCTCGTTTTCTACTTACTGTTTGATTAATATTAACAATACACTTTACACACCAAAAGCTACGTGATTATGTGAAGCAAATCACCTAAGAATGGCCCTTCAAATAGAGTGACGTGAATTCAGGTCAAAATCCAAAGTAACAGTCAGTATCTGGTGTGGCCCCCAGCTGCATTAAGTACTGCAGTGCGTCTCCTCCTCATGGACTGCACCAGATTTGCCAGTTCTTGCTGTGAGATGTTACCCCACTCTTCCACCAAGGCACTTCTAAGATCCCGGACATTTCTGGGGGGAATGGCCCTAGCCCTCACCCTCCGATCCAACAGGTCCCAGACGTGCTCAACAGGATTGAGATCCGGGCTCTTCACTGGCCATGGGAAAAACTGACATTCCTGTCTTGCAGGAAATCACGCACAGAATGAGCAGTATGGCTGGTGGCACTGTCATGCTGGATGAGCCCGCAGGAAGGGTACACATGAGGGAGGAGGATGTGTTCCCTGTAATGCACAGCATTGAGATTGCCTGCAATGACAACAAGCTTAGTCTGCTGATGCTGTGACACACCGCCCCAGACCATGATGGACCCTCTACCTCCAAATCGATCCCGCTCCAGAGTACAGGCCTTGGTGTAACGCTCATTCCTTCGATGATAAACGCGAGTCCGTCCATCACCCCTGATGAGACAAAACCGCGACTCGTCAGTGAAGAGCACTTTTTGCCAGTCCTGTCTAGTCCAGCGAAGGTGGGTTTGTACCCATAGGCGATGTTGTTGCCGGTGATGTCTGGTAAGGACCTGCCTTACAACAGGCCTTCAAGCCCTCTTCCAGCCTCTCTCAGCCTATTGCGGACAGTCTGAGCACTGATGGAGGGATTGAGCGTTCCTGGTGTAACTCGGGCAGTTGTTGCCAACCTGTACCTGTACCGCAGGTGTGATATTCGGATGTACCAATCCTGTGCAGGTGTTGTTACATGTGGTCTGCCACTGCGAGGACGATCAGCTGTCCTTCCTGTCTCTCTGTAGCGCTGTCTTAGACGTTTCACAGTACGGACATTGCAATTTATTGCCCTGGCCAGATCTGCAGTCCTCATGCCTCCATGCAGCATGCCTAAGGCACGTTCACGCAGATGAGCAGGGACCCTGGGCATCTTTCTTTTGGTGTTTTTCAGAGTCAGTAGAAAGGTCTCTTTAGTGTCCTGAGTTTTTATAAATGTGACCTTACATTCCTGCCGTCTGTAAGCTGTTAGTGTCTTAAAGTGCATGTTCATTAATTGTTTATGGTTCATTGAACAAGCATGGAAAACATTGTTTAAACCCTTTTACAATAAAGATCTGTAAAGTTATTTGGAATTTTACAAAATTATCTTTAAAATACAGTGTCCTGAAAAAGTTTCTTTTTTTGCCGAGTTTACTTGTAGCTACCTTAAACTGTTTATCACACAATTATAGCCTGTGTTCACTGTTGTTAAAAATTTCGTTTGTCCTTTCTAGCAATTCATTCTACTGAGAAAAAAAAATAAAATAAAAATTCAAAATTTTTACATAAGCCTCTGAAATCAATCTCCGAAAACATTGTTTTCTCAGGTGCAAAAGTCACTAAATAATTGCACAAATTGACATCAGCCTTCAACATGCTCCAAGTGATCAAGGGTTAAGGGTGTTCCAGTTAAACCCTTTGCACGTCTTTGCACGTGGACACTCGCGCAACGTAAGCAGTGACGTACATCCACATCCTAGTCCATGAGACGGAGTGAAGTTTGTGAGGGAAGGGGATACCAATTTTAAATGGAACGCAGCCCAAGACAAGAAAGCAAATTCGACCCATGTGTGAACTGCTTGTTAGGAATCCATAGTTTCGATTATAAATGTTAATTGTGACAAGAAATTGCTATGAAGATTCGCGTTTAGTGTGAAAAGGCCTTTAGGTTACATTTACACTTCAAGTCCAATATTTTGAATCAAACCCCACTGTTTACGTTCACTTTATACCTAAATGTCTGTCTATGTTAACACTTCGCCAATGAGCACCAATTGCATAAAGAAAAAAGAACGATGTTGCGATTTTAAGTATTGAATGTGTATTCGATATTGTAATCCTTCAAATTAATCGGAAAACTGATCCCCCCCCACAAGCCCTGGTCCAAGAAGGAACTAACAGTTCTATTAATCAGTGAAGAAGGCATGGTTACAGTCATAAAACAGCCAAATATCAGCTGATACTCCAATGGCTGCTATATTAGTCTGTTGTTACAAACAAGTTGTGCGTAGTGATGCTGACGAGGAAACAATGAAAACAAACAAACAGATAACTGTTTAACATTCTGTCATTCACCACTGTGAAACTGTTTACGTGACTCAGAATAAGCAGTATTGTTTTAGGTCTTCTCAACCCAGTCCTTTTTTTATATTTTACCACCTCACTGACAGTACCTATTTAAACAGAGGCATCTTTAGATTTGTCAAGTGATTAAACGTCCTTAAAAAGTTCTTGAAGGAATCTACAAGAACAAAAGCAGCCTTGGTGGTTGATTACAGAGTTAGAGGAAAGACTGTGACTCACCATGATTTCCATCGGACTCCAGCGTGATGTGCCCCAGTACATCGCCATTCCCTGATTGATCACATGGGTCATCGCTCGCACTGTCTCTGCCAATCAGATTACAGATTCCCCAAAATTTATCGCACAATACATCACCGTGCCATTTGGGTGAACAGGTGAAAAATTAACGATCAAAACAAAAGCAGCTAGAATAATATAAGGGAGGAAAGTTTAAGTGATAAATCGCTTCTGGAACAAGCTGGAGAATTTGAATCAATATATGTGAAACAAAACAAACAACTGCTGCTTCAGGTCAATATAAATCTCAGCTCGGGAAAACAATGCCTAAAATGAGTGCAGGGAAATATCTATCTTTAATAAACAATGGCAGCTGTGTAAAAACATCCGTCTTAAGGGCTGGGAAGTAATTTACTACTTTTGCTGATGGCCAAGCTTGATTATATGAGTTCTGTGTGCAAGAGAGGGAGAGAGAAATTGACTATTGAAGTGACGAGCTGTGTAATGGCAAGAACAGTAGATGGTTACGGGCCCTCGAGCTGGTTTTGTTTCAACCATTAAACTGTGTGAACTTTCTAAAGGGCAGCTCGACCACTGAAAGCAGATCAAATAACATTTCTGCCTTGATTTTTAAAGAGCAGCCACCTCTTCACCTAAAACATTCGTTGAGATTTTATTCAGGTTGGCAACTTACAAAAGGCCAATGTGCAAGTTAAAAAAGACTTTGTTACTTAAGTTTAAAATGTTATTACCACAAAGTAGTGCCCAATTCAATAGCACCCAGTGGCACAAGTAAAAAGAACCCATCCCCGAATCTCTATGACATTTTGGTCCCAAAATATGGCTTGGGTTTCCTCTTTCAATAATGGACTTTTTTTTTGCCCATTTTACCGTCTGCCAAGCAAAAATCGTCAATCACACTATCTGATCTATTAGAAAAGTAACAGAACTCCTCTCTTTTACAAGCCACACAGTCTGCGATATCATTCGCATTTGTAGCAAATCTCTAACCCAAGCATGCACCACTAATAATGATCCATTAACAAATGAATATGGGGTTAGCTTTGTATTGATAGCAATGATCTTGAGACTTACCTTCCATGGGAGTGTTGGGATCTGGTCTGTTTGCAAACACTACATCCACATATTCTAACTGCAATCTCTCCAACGATGCCTTTAAACCTATAGACAAGTTTCAAGGTTATTCAAAAGAGCCCATCAGTCTGGTTCTGAAGTAAAATTCCCATTTGTTTTCTCCATAGGGGAAATGATTACTAAAAATAACATAAATCTTTAAAGTCAGATCTACTGTGAGCTCTGAGGTTGTTCATCAATGGTATATGCTTCTGTTGAAGCCATCAGTCTGCATTCTTTCAACTTTATTTTTAATAATTCATGTTTTATAGCAAAATTTCTGGTGAAGAACTACTCTACCCATGATCTTGAGGGGGAAAAATCCACCAATCAGAGAATCGCACCAAAAGAGCTCTGCAGCAACCGCCCACTTCCATTTCCCAATTGAGCTGGTCTCCACACACTCTCAAACTAAAGTATTTGCATATAACTGAATATTTTTCAATAAAATTATTGTATCTAATTATATTGTTTCTATACTTGTAATCCACAACTTTAAATCAATAGTTTTATATTTTTCAATTGTTTTGAATTCAAATACATCATTTAGAGTGCTTCATGGGACAATCTTGTATCAGTGCTGGCTGGTTTGCTTCATGGGTTGGAGCTTTTTTTGAAGGATTTTATAAAACCCCAAGTGGAAAATGAACAGGAATAATACTTCTGGAACCAAGACTGCTGAAAAAAGGGTGGGCTCTATTCAGTACACATTTATAAAATGCACACCATCATTAAAACAGCTACTGTTCAATTTTATATCCACTACAGTGCCATAAAGTGATGTGAAACAATTTTTTTTTTTTTTTTATGCTGGACTCACCTTCTATAATGTGTTTTCTAGACAGTCCTCTCTCTGTCTCTGCTCTGGAGAACAATTACAGTGTTGTTATGCAATTATGTATGTTATATATTGTAAATTATATTGCAAAAACATTATTTGATAAAAGTTTGATATCGAACTATAAAGATATTTTATCCAACTCTTGATTGATAGAACATTCAATATGCAATTAGGGATGCACAGATAGGAAAATGATTGGCTGATAGTGATAAAAAATAAAAATAATATATAGGCCAATAGGGCTACAAGGAGGCCTACAAACCTGACTCAGTTACACCAGTTCTGTCTGGAGGAATGGGCCAAAATTCCAGCAATTTATTGTGAGAAGCTTGTGGAAGGCTACCCAAATATTTGACCCAAATTAAACAATTTAAAGGCAATGCTACCAAATACTAACAGAGTGTATGAAAACTTCTGACCCACTGGGAATGTGATGAGAGAAATAAAAGCTGAAATAAATCATTCTCTCTACTATTATTCTGACATTTCACATCCTAACTGACCTAAGACAGGGAATGTTTTCTATGATTAAATGTCAGGAATTGTGAAAAACTGATTTTAAATGTATTTGGCTAAGGTGTATGTACACTTCTGACTTCAACTGTATATAACAGATAAATAAATAATATAAAAAAATAAAGTCACAATCATTTGATGACAGCTCATTGTCTTGAATGAGGAATGAGGTAAACACTACAGTGACATTTTGCCATCTCTACAACAGGCAAGTCTTTCAATCCAAAATACTTGCATATGACAGGAGAGTATGTGATATACGTGTTTTTTTCTTGGCAACAAATTCCACAGTTGTTTTGAAAAATTCTGTTACAGTTTACCATGATAAATGTTAGTAAGGGTGTTGATGTTTAGATGTGAAAAGTCTTGTAATTGATGCTGGTGCAGGGCAGGTGTTTTCTCTTTCCCCTTGTCAGTGCTGTTCAGAATATCAGGGCTGTCTAGCCATTTGACATGGTTGAGTTGCTCCATAGCGCTTTAAAATAGAAAATTCTCATGTGGAATTCAAATGTGATGCATGTGACACAATACAGAGGGAAACCCAATTTAATCGTGCATGTGAGCCGCTCTGTGTTATCCTGTTACAGGAGCACACATTTTGAGGGAAGCACCGTTGATGGGCACGCACATATAGAGGAGAGTGAAACTTCAAATCACTCCGCGCAAATCCGTGTTCCACATGAGAAGCATATTTAGCGCTTATGAAGCAAGATATATTTAATAAGTTGCTGCATTGCCTTAAGGAAATGTGTACGGACGTGGCTGGCATGAGAATATCAAAATAAAGGTGCATCTTAAAAAAATAGACATCGATGTTTAAGCATTGAATAGATGATATCGCATCGTTGATTATTTGATTGATGTATTGATCCAGATCGATGGATCGTTACACCCCTATAGGTCCATACCAATATTCAGCCACTTACAGTACCTTAATTTGTCATCAGATCACTGTTTTGCTTAGGAATTATACTTAAACATTTTTACAATGAAGTGCATAATCTATTTTACATAATTTCTATTGAACGACTGGATCTGTTGAACACATGACAGGCCAAAATTGGTGACAAAGAGAGCCACAATGAAAGATGAAAAACATTATAAATATATACACGACTGATTTGGGGGTGGGGGGTATTTAGCAATTTTGCAGTTCTAAACAATAGAACACACATTTATAGATTATAAAACATTACAAATCCATATTATTCAAATTATGCATATACTGTATGGATTCAACATGGTTTTTCGGATTCGATTAATTTTGGAAGGTATTTCTTTATACTATACACAGCAAAAAAAATAAATAAATAAATAAAAAAAAAAAAAAATATATATATATATTTCAAAGCTTTATACAACACAGTAAATTTACGTAATTAATTATAAATAAACCATCGTTTTTTCATACTGCCTTTAGAATTCTTGTGACCGATATACCAATGCTTATAATTTGGTCAATATCTGGCAGATACATCGGTACATTCCTATACTTTCAAAGAATAAGTATCAGTTTACCAGAACTCAAAAGCAGCAGCTACATTAGCCATTTAATAACAATTCACATGTTCAAAAACCTATTTAATTAAAATCAAATTGCTCTTGAAAATCAAAGCCAAACACAAGTGTTTTTTGCCTAATGTCATTATTCATTAAAAAAAAAAAAAGTAAATAAATATACATACTTTCCACCCCAAAATATTTTTGTTGTAATGACTAAACTGGAGCGTCTGCAAAAAAAAAAGAAAGAGAGAATAATTTCAAATTAGGTCACATGTATGTGAAAAGCATTAAAAAAGTAATTACAGAGTTGCAAACAATTACAACAGAATAATGGCTTGGGGTTACCATTTTAATTTCAAAGGAACACACAGAAACACATTCACAAGACATAAATAAACCTGCTCTCTGCAAAGGTGAGATGTTGTGTCCCCTGATATTGATGCATACTGACTAGCATGATGACTAAGCAGCATGCACGCACGCGCACACACACACACACACACGTAAATATCATCTCCTGTGGAGAGCTCAGTTACTTTGCTCCTCATCCATGCGCTGCAAGAGCGCACCTAGCTTTGAATTAAAACAACTTACCAAGGGCCTCTATTAAACATGACACTCCATTAGATCATGTTACTTCAAACACACACATGCATCAATCAGCCACAACATTAAAACCACCTGCCTAATATTGTGTAGGTCCCCCTCGTGCCGCCAAAACAGCGCCAACCCGCATCTCAGAATAGCATTCTGAGATTATATTCTTCTCACCACAATTGTACAGATCGGTTATCTGAGTTACCGTAGACTTTGTCAGTTCTAAATAGTCTGGCCATTCTCTGTTGACCTCTCTCATCAACAAGGTGTTTACATCCGCAGAACTGCCGCTCACTGGATGTTTTTTTACCATTCTGAGTAAATTCTAGAGACTGTTGTGCGAGAAACTCCCAGGAGATCAGCAGTTACAGAAATACTCAAACCAGCCCGTCTGGCACCAACAATCTAATTATCTAATCAGCCAATTGTGTGGCAGCAGTGCAGTGCATAAAATCATTCAGATATGGCTCAGGAGCTTCAGTTTATGTTCACATCAACCATCAGAATGGGGAAAAAATGTGATCTCAGTGATTTGGAGCGTGACATGATTGTTGGTGCCAGATGGGCTGGTTTGAGTATTTCTGTAACTGCTGATCTCCTGGGATTTTCACACACAACAGTCTCTAGAATTTACTCAGAATGGTGCCAAAAACAAAAACATCCAGTGAGCGGCAGTTCTGTGGATGGAAACACCTTGTTGATGAGAGAGATCAACAGAGAATGGCCAGACTGGTTCAAACCGCTCTGTACAACTGTAATGAGAAGAATATTATCTTAGAATGCTATTCTGAGATGCGGGTTGGCGCTACACAATATTAGGCAGATGGTTTTAACATTGTGGATGATCGGTGTATATCAGGACATCAAGTACACAACAAACACAGACTTGCGACTGTTCCATAATTTAATATCTAGATAGGACATCTACGAAGCGAGCTGGAGCATCAATATTTGATATTTTTGTCTGTCAGCTGTTTATGTTGGCACAATTGCAGTGCTCATGTGATCTCTGAGCCACTGGCCCGTGTTATCAGTACCAGATAAGAGACGGCCGAGAGGAAATGAAAAGCTGTGCACTGTTAATCAACATACCTCCATCCTTTCTTCTTTATGATGTTGCCCAGCACCACCTCGGCCCTGGAACAGAAAACGAGATGGTTATCGGCCTAATCCGTCATTTTATTGACATCTACAGCCAACAGGACTGGTAGCTGAGGAAACATTACGAAGTGTTTTTAAATAGATGGTTAGGCACAGCCTCTTTTATGACACTGATATTCTACAATGTATTCATATAAATAAAAAGAAATAAAATATTCAGTGGCAAAAAAAATTATACATTTTTATTTGCACACTTGAGTAAACACTTTTAGGTATTTCTTTAAATTTGGGCCCTATTAATATCCCAGGGGTTCATTTCAGGGGCGTAGGAATGATCTGAAAACTGGGGGGGATACATTCTAAATATCCTCAGCATCTCTTCACAATATGACAGTTATAAATAATTTTTGATAAGAATATGTGATTTTTTTAATTAATTTTTTTATTGTTATTTCTGAAAGCGAGAGGGGCCTGTTATAATTGTTGCTATGCCTCTGGTAAATTGTATTACAGCAAACACATTTCAACTTTTCAATCTTTTTGTTAAATGAAGGTCTCATTACAACTAACATTTTTTTTTTTTTTTTTGTACTTTCAAATAACTTTTATGTATAGACTTTGTTTTAGCCTTGTCCCAGACCCAGACTTTCAATATTCAACAATGAAAATCCCTTATAAAAATACTAATTATTATACGTTTAAAACTCTGATAATCTAAACAAAGAGTGAAATAAACAAATAATTTCAATATTTATTGTGTGAAAATGATTTATAAATTTTTCAAACATTACAACTGTCCCACAGCTATGTCGTCATTTCCACCACACCAAACTATTTAGCCTCTAATAAAAACCTATGTCTCAGGCAACATTAAAGTAAGTTGACATTAAAGCAAACAATTAGAGGGTTGAGGTATGTGAATATGTGTTAAAACCACCTGTGTGCTAAAAGCCCTGAATAAAACTGCCTCCTTTCCATACGTAAACACGGAGGAGTGTCAGTAACAGTCTGGAGAGACTAAAAGGCTCTATGGCAGCCATTAGTGGCACTGGGGGTGCAAATTGGGCCCAATGAGGATACAGTAAGCACTGTGATTTTCCCATTAAATGAGATCCCCCCAGGCTGCACACAAGTCAAGTCTATGAACTGCTGTGCTGTAATTCAACCGCAGTAGTCTACGCTCCCAAACACCTCAAATCCCAACCACCACTTTTCCCTCTCAAATACCGTTCTTCAATTCCACACTTCTCCATGCAAATGTAGCATGTTTTGAGAAAGGGGAAAGTGTTAAATGAATAGTTCACCCAAACACACAAATTACAGTATGTTATCATTGTCATCGTGACTCTTTTGTCATTCCAAACGGTCACTGTTCACTTTAATGAACAATCTGCAGAACATTTCCTTTTGTGTTACACGAAAGAAAGAAAGTCATACGGATTAAGAGAGAAATGAGGGTGAGTAAATAATGGCAAATTATGATGATGAATTGTGTGCAAGCCTTTTCCTTCCTTGCATTTAATTTTTTGAGCCTACACACCTAAGCGATGTGGTTATAAAAAGTTTTCAGCGTTTTGGTGCGGACATCATCAGGAGTAAATAATGGCATAATTTTCATAAATCTGATTATAAACTGTAACATGAGTGCAACGTTAGTCTGCGCACGCATTGATAGAAACAGTTTGTCACTTAAAAATGCGTGCGCTGTCTCTTCCATACCCGCTCATCACTGTCACAATGATTCAACCATTGTCAGGTCATAAACCCGTTTGAAGAGCTCACCAGAGATATATGCTTTCCCTTAATAACAGGAAAAAACTACTAGGTAGCCAGTGTGTCACGACAGAACAGATCATCTCTTCTTATATATATGGCAATTTCACTGTAATTATTGACATTTCACAAAATGTACATTTTAATTGAATGTAAGATTTTTTAAATGTTTTTTTTTTTTTTTTTTTTTTGCAGTGGTGCATTCTGCTGCAGTATTTAGTCTACTTTAAAAGTGTGGCTCTAAAACAAAAAAAAAAAAAAACATACTGTGTAGGCCTTTTTCCGATTATTATTTTAATATCACAGTTTTTATTTTACAAAGAACCACACTTTTACAATAATTAAGCTATATATCTATATACGTTTTATTTTATTGTTAATTACCTGTGTCCATAATGTATTAAATAGCAAATTTAGCATAATCTACTCACCTCATTAATATAACAAAGTTATTAAAATCTTTTTTTTTTTTATATAAATAAAAGATTATAAGTGTGCAGCCATCGAGGCTAAAGGGACCCTGCTTTCCAGCCCCAAATCCTTAAAACAAGATGCATTTACTTGATCTTGTTTTAGAAGCGACAGTGCGTAAGATTTTTAGGCTTTTTTCAGAGAAAATGACTGTATTTATCTTACTGTACTGGCAGAATTTATCACTTGTTTATAGTAAAAATAGAAATCGTAAGTAACCCTTCCAACCCTGTTCTCACTTTACAAATGGATAACTGATGACTGTACGCTAAACTGATTATTGCTCAGCTACTTACCAGATAAATAAACGGGCATGAAACAATAATTTAAGCAGAAATTATTGTTATATAATTATTTGAGAAGAAAGAGAGTGCAGAGAGATATGAGAGACATGAAACTAGCACAGTGAGGAAATGAGGCTGGGTTTACAGATTTCCTATTTGATTCCAATTCACAAGTTCTTGATTTGATCCGATGCAATTCATTTGGGTACATTTCAGACATAATGCCCATTTTCCTTGCATGTGAATTTATTTATTTTTTATCAGATAATGATGTTAATTATACAATTATATAAATATTAATTTAGTTATTTTATCATTAGTTTTTCAACATTTTGATCACATTTTAGCTTTTTAAAATGTACAAATTCCAAGTATTACATCAATAAATATGATGTCCTGCCATTATATTATATATACAGTACTGTGCAGAAGTTTTAGGCACTTGGGAAAAATGTTGCATAGTGAGGATGTCTTCAAAAATAATGACATAAATAGTTTTCATTTATCACTTAACGTCATACAAAGTCCAGTAAACATAAAAAAGCTAAATCAATATTTAGTGTGGCCACCTTTGCCTTTAAAACAGCCCCAATTCTCCTAGGGACACCTGGACACAGTTTTTCTTGGTTGTTGGCAGATTGGATTTTCCAAGCTTCTTGGAGAATTCACCACAGTTCTTCTATCTATTTAATCTGTCTCAATTGCTTCTGTCTCTTTATGTAATCTCAGACTGACTCAATATTTAGTGGGGGGCTCTGTGGGGGCCATGACATCTGTTGCAGGGCTCCCTGTTCTTCTATTCTAATAATTTCTATTTGCAAAAGTAATGTTTGGGAGTCTAACATTTATATTTCCAATTGACACACTAAAACTGAAAATATAAATAACCATCTTAAGACAAATGCTTTTGTGAAACATCTTATGTGCTTTTGCACTGTACTATATATACACACACACACACAGGGTTGGGGCGTAACAGAATACATGTAACGGGATTACGTATTTAAAATACAAAATATAAGTAACTGTATTCCACTACAGTTACAATTTAAATCATTGGTAATTAGAATACAGTTACATTCAAAAAGTATTTTGATTACTGAAGAGATTACTTTGCATTTTATTGTCATTTGTTTCATTTAATATTTAGTCCTTTCAGATGGAAAACATTTATACATATAAATGATGCGATCCAAAGTGCATTTGAACAGCGGTGAAACACTTTCTTATGATGTGTTACATTCATACGAGCAGACAGAGAAGTAAGTTTGAAGTAAGTTTGGAGCAGAAGAAATAGAAATAAACCTTATGTAAATTGTCAGCTTTACGCTAAGCTAAAATGCTATTTCTAGCCATTTTACATGCACGTTACCAGGCACGATCATATTTTTTTATCAAGAAAATTCATGTTAGATCATAATTTCTATTTTTCTAGTAAGACCTTTGATATTAGGGCAAAAATTGTATTCTTGATAATAATTTTTGTATTGTTTTCCTGTAAAAATATCTAAAAATCCTTAAAACAAGATCAATTTGATTTATCTTGTTTTCGAAGCAACACTGCATAAGATATTTATGTTTTTCAGAGAATGTATTTTTAATGTGTATTTTGTCTTACTGTACTGGCAGAGTTTTTACAGTCAATACATTTCAAAAGTAACCCTCCCAACCCTGTATATATATATATATTTATATTAGGGGTGTGCAGCACAGCCATTGTCTGTATTTGTATCTATTACTCGCAAAATTATCTGTATGTCTCTGTATTCAGATAGAACTGAATGTTGGCGGGGCTTAAACCGAGAAGTGCGACAAAACTAAATGAAACACCCATTTTTAAAATGTAACTCTATTACATGTATAGTTTTTATAAATAAAATATGCCTTGTATATGCCTATTCATAATAATAGCCTAATACAAATTATTATTACCATGCGTATTATTATTATTATTATTGTGCTATTATTATTTCATATTTCTTTTCTTACCAGATGAAGCTGAATATGTAGGCACGTGAACTGTAGAATATGTTGTTAACTGAGGTACGAGGTGTCAAGCAATTGTGAAATGTCAAGCACACATTTTGCAGCAAACTTTAAATACAAACATTAGAATAAATTAGAATAAATCAATATAGCCTACAAGTAGGTGAAAGTCCCATAAATATATCAGGAATTTTACACTCGAGGCTGATTTGAGCACACATATTTTAACAATGTAGAGGACATAATTATTTAGTTAATTTACATGTACATAATTAGCAAAATAGTGGGAAAAGAACAATAATAGTCTAATAATAATAATAATAATGTTACGTTAACATTTAAAAGAAGAGTCTTCGGAGATGCTGAACAAAATTCAGAATTAATTTAAGACAAAGAAATTAATTGGAAAATCTTAAATTGATTCTAAATTATTATCTAATAATATTTGCATTAAAAATATATGACACTGTCCTTGCCACAGCCTAAAAACTCAACTGAAGCCACAAGTCACAGGTCTTACCATGTTCTAGTTCTAATCTGAGGGTGATAATAATGCTCTACTTTGTGATTTATAGATCATTTTCTTACAATGTCAAGTGAAGTTTCTAGAAAACTCCTTTAAAAACCTGCCAGATTACCTCATTCATTCAATTCCTTTACAATGTACACACATTTGCTCTTTGTCTTAAGCCTGATAGGCTGAAAACTGTTACATTAATGTTTTCACATTCACAATTATGAATGACATACAATTCACGTACTGTACATGACATATTTTCAATTCAAAACGGTGAATTTCGACAAATGGTGAATAGTTTACACCCTTGGAAATTACTGTCGGTTGGTACAACATTTCAATCTTGCCATATCTGATTATTATCACAATGTATATTGTGATTAAGGCCCTGCCTATATGGTGTAATGTCTTAGTTAATGTTACACTTGACAAGCTCCAGATGCGCACAATTAACGGAGACCGCAAACTGAGTCGAGACCGCGCCCATCCGATCTGAAATCAAAGTGCGCATTTTCATTTTACACTTTAGTATGTTACTAATATTGACTTCACAGACTCATCATTTCTTTGTTATATTGGATTTGTTTATTTAAAATGTTGCTTTAGCCTTGTGCTTCTTGGATAATCAGTCAAATATTATCTCTCAAAACTCAAACAGACCTGGAGTTTTACTCAAAACCATAAATACTATACTTAACCCAGTTACTATTGTTTTTCCTGATCCATCCACAGACACTTATGATTTTTAAAAAACTTTTTTATTGATGGATTGATGACATAAGATCATCCATTATACCACAAGTGTATAGCCCCTCTTTCCTGATATCTTCAATCAGTTTGAGCCAGTGTCCCTTTCACATCTAAAAGAGATCACACACTTGAAGACTACTAGTTCTCCTGTGATATGGTTGCTCCTCGCCTTCTTAAAGAGATGGTAGATGTTTTGGGTCCATGTATTCTTTCTACTGTTAATAGCAGTCTGACTGATGGTAATGTTCCTTCCAGTTTTAAGCACGCAGTTATCCAGCCCCTCCTTAAAAAGCCCATTTTAGATCCGTTGGACATGAAAAACTTTCGGCCCATCTCCAAACTTCCATTTATGTTGTTCCAAAAAGGTCGTTTTTATCCAGCTTATTACATTTTTAACTAATAATGATGTTTTTGATCACTTTCAATCAGGGTTTAGACCAGGTCATAGCTCTCCTTAGGGTAACAAATGATATATTGTTAAAAGTTGATTCTGGTATTTGTGTTGCCCTGATTTTATTGGATCTTAGTACAGCTTTTGACGCAATTGATCATGCTGTTCTGATTGATCGGCTAAAACAGTATGATGGTATTCATGGCATGGCCCTAAAGTGGCTTATTTCATATTTGCAAGATATAACATTCTCTGTAAAAATGGGAAATTTTTCATCATCAGCAGCATCTATTAAATGTGGGGTTCCGCAAGGTTGAATTTTGGGACCGGTTTTATCTTCCTTATATACGCTACCCCTCGGCTCATTGTTTAAAAAACATGGCATTTCTTATCACAGCTATGTGGATGATACTCAAATGTACCTTCCTTTGAAGTCGGGTGATGATGGCACTTTTCAATCTCTTTTTGACTGTCTCTATGATGTTAAAAGTTGGATGGGTAAAAACTTTCTATAGTTAAATGAGAATAAGACAGAGATAATTATTTTTAATCAAAATGGACATGTACAGGACATTACTAACAGACTCATGAATACACTCCACCATGTTAAAAATTTGTTAGTGATTTTTGACTCTGAACTTAAATTTGATAAGCAGATTAATGTTGTTGTGAAGAGTAGTTTCTTCCATCTTAGAGCCATTGCAAAGTTGAAACATATTCCCTGCCACATAGAAGCATTAGGCAGGGAATTAACATCATCACGGACTTTAAAGGGAATAAAAACTCCGCCATGAACACCGCTGCCTCTCTACCGGATGAGCTAAATACTTTTTATGCTCGTTTCGAGGGAAATAACACCGCCCTCGTGGAGAGAGCTCTCACAGCCGAAGCTAGAGGTTAGTTCACTCTCCGTCTCTGTAGCGGATGTAACCCAATCCTTCCGACGGGTGAATATCCGCAAAGCCGCGGGTCCAGACGGCATTCCGGGCCGCGTCATCAGAGCGTGCGCGAACCAGCTGGCTGGTGTTTTTACGGACATTTTCAACCTTTCCCTCTCTTTGTCTGTAGTCCCCACATGCTTTAAAACATCCACCATTGTGCCTGTTCCAAAACAATCAAAAATAACTTGTTTAAATGACTGGCGTCCTGTTGCTCTGACCCCCATCATCAGCAAATGCTTTGAGAGACTAATCAGAGATTACATCTGCTCTGTCTTGCCACTCAATCTTGACCCGCTGCAGTTTGCTTACCGCAACAACTGCTCCACTGATGATGCCATTGCATCTACAATACACACTGCTCTCTCCCACCTGGAAAAAAAGAACACTTATGTGAGAATGCTGTTTGTAGACTACAGCTCAGCATTCAACACCATAGTGCCCTCCAAGCTAGATGAGAAACTCCGGGCTCTGGGCTTAAACAGCTCGCTGTGCAGCTGGATCCTGGACTTCCTGTCAAGCAGACGCCAGGTGGTTAGAATAGGCAGCAACATCTCCTCATCACTGACCCTCAACACTGGAGCCCCACAGGGCTGTGTTCTCAGCCCACTACTGTATTCCTTGTACACACATGACTGTGTGGCAACACATTGCTCCAATGCCATCATTAAGTTTGCTGATGACACGACGGTGGTAGGTCTGATCACTGACAATGATGAAACAGCCTACAGAGAGGAGGTGCACACTCTGACACACTGGTGTCAGGAGCACAACCTCTCCCTCAACGTCAGTAAGACAAAGGAGCTTGTGGTGGACTTCAGAAGAAAAGACAGAGAACACAGTCCCATCACCATCAATGGAGCACCAGTGGAGAGAGTCAGCAGCTTCAAGTTCCTGGGTGTCCACATCACTGAGGAACTCACATGGTCCATCCACACTGAAGTCGTTGTGAAGAAGGCTCATCAGCGCCTCTTCTTCCTGAGACGGCTGAGGAAGTTTGGAATGAACCGCCACATCCTCACACGGTTCTACACCTGCACTGTGGAGAGCATCCTGACTGGCTGTATCTCCGCCTGGTACGGCAATAGCACCGCCCACAACCGCAAAGCACTGCAAAGGGTGGTGCGAACTGCCAAACACATCATCGGAGGTGAGCTTCCCTCCCTCCAGGAAATATATACAAGGCGGTGTGTGAAAAAAGCTCGGAGGATCATCAGAGACTCCAGCCACCCGAGCCATGGGCTGTTCTCACTGCTACCATCAGGTAGGCGGTATCGCAGCATCAGGACCCGCACCAGCCGACTCCATGATAGCTTCTTCTCCCAAGCAATCAGACTTCTGAACTCTTGATCTCCCACGATCAAAATACATCAGCCCTGCACTTTATTACTCTTTTATCTCACACCGGACTGTCATAAATTATATTACTATTATTATATTATGTCTCTCTTAACAACTGACTATCAACCGACAGCCTGAATGTCAATACAGTACAATACTGTACATTCTATATATATATATATATATATATATATATATATATATATATATATACATATATATATATATATATATACTTTTTATATATATTTTAATTTTTAATTTTTGTTGAATAATGTGTATCTATATAGTAAAAAACAAAAAAACAAAAAAAAAAAAACAGCATATTGTATACTGTACAGTGTATGTTATTATTTGTATATTGTTGAGTGTAATTATGTGTATAACAGATGTTTAAATTGTGTTGTGTTAATTTGATGTTTTAAGTTGAGTGTAATTATGTGTATAACAGATGCTTAAATTGTGTTGTGTTAATTTGATGTTATTGTAAATTGGTATATGTCTCATCAATGTCACGACTGCTATGTTGATCGGAACTGCACCCAAGAATTTCACACACTATTGCACTTGTGTATATGGCTGTGTGACAATGAAGTGATTTGATTTGATTTGATTTGATTTGATATTGTGTCATTTACTGACCTTGAGAAATTCATTCATGCATTTATTTAATCTCACATAGACTTTTGCAAAGCCTTATCCTTGGGTATTAATCAGTTTTCCCTGTCTCGCTAGCAGCTAGTTCAAAATGCTACTGCAAGGCTTTTGACCAATACCAGGAAGAGGGAACATACAGTATATCTGGTCATTTTATGTTTGTGGTTTTAGTTTTTATTATTTGTTTATTATTATGTTTTTTTTTATTGTATTTTTTTATACTACATTGTGTTTTAATGATATTGTGTTATTTTGCATGATATTAATGTACAGCATTTTGGTCCACATTGTAGTTTTTAAAGTGATTTATAAATAATTTTGAACTTGAAACTAATATTGTTTCTATTATTCGGATGAATCAGTTATTCGCTTTGAAGTCATTATTTGTGCATTTTCGAATAAGGTATTCGGCTTCGGGCACATCCCTAATATATATACACTATATTGCCAAAAGTATTCGCTCACCCATCCAAATAATTGAATTCAGGTGTTCCAATCACTTCCATGGCCACAGGTGTATAAAATGAAGCACCTAGGCATGCAGGCTGCTTCTACAAACATTTGTGAAAGAATGGGCCGCTCTCAGGAGCTCAGTGAATTCCAGCACGGTACTGTGATAGGATGCCACCTGTGCAACAAGTCCAGTCGTGAAATTTCCTCGCTACTAAATATTCCACAGTCAACTGTCAGTGGTATTATAACAAAGTGGAAGCGATTGGGAATGACAGCAACTCGTAACCACGTAAAATGACAGAGCGGGGTCAGCGAATGCTGAGGCGCATACTGTGCAGAAGTCGCCAACTTTCTGCAGAGTCAATCGCTACAGACCTCCAAAGTTCATGTGGCCTTCAGATTAGCTCAAGAACAGTGCGTAGAGAGCTTCATGGAATGGGTTTCCATGGCCGAGCAGCTGCATCCAAGCCATACATCACCAAGTGCAATGCAAAGCGTCGGATGCAGTGGTGTAAAGCACACTGCCACTGGACTCTAGAGCAGTGGAGACGCGTTCTCTGGAGTGACGAATCACGCTTCTCCATCTGGCAATCTGATGGACTAGTCTGGGTTTGGCGGTTGCCAGGAGAACGGTACTTGTCTGACTGCATTGTGCCAACTGTGAAGTTTGGTGGAGGGGGATTATGGTGTGGGGTTGTTTTTCAGGAGCTGGGCTTGGCCCCTTAGTTCCAGTGAAAGGAACTCTGAATGCTTCAGCATATCAAGAGATTTTGGACAATTCCATGCTCCCAACTTTGTGGGAACAGTTTGGGGATGGCCCCTTCCTGTTCCAACATGACTGCGCACCAGTGCACAAAGCAAGGTCCATAAAGACATGGATGAGCGAGTTTGGTGTGGAAGAACTTGACTGGCCTGCACAGAGTCCTGACCTCAACCCGACAGAGCACCTTTGGGATGAATTAGAGCGAAGACTGCGAGCCAGGCCTTCTCGTCCAACATCAGTGTCTGACCTCACAAATGCGCTTCTGGAAGAATGATCAAAAATTCCCATAAACACACTCCTAAACCTTGTGGAAAGCCTTCCCAGAAGAGTTGAAGCTGTTATAGCTGCAAAGGGTGGGCCGACGTCATATTAAACCCTATGGATTAAGAATGGGATGTCACTTAAGTTTATATGCATCTAAAGGCAGATGAGCGAATACTTTTGGCAATATAGTGTATATATAAAATACACACACATATAAACATACCTGATTTGTGAAGTGATTTGTTTGTGAGCATTAACAAGAGTGGCACACGGCTTCTTTACTGCATCCATGCCAAGTATGACTGATTGGAAATAAATGTTTCTATTTTTGTTGTTTTCGATCAACAACTGACTGTAAAGAACAGAAAGGGTGTTAAGTGTTTTCAATGACAAACTTTTCTTCTCAACACACAGTGAAAGGATCTCAGTGCTGAACTTCTTCGCTACTATAATACTCAATCACTGGCGAGAAAAATCTGAAAATGTACCAGTCAATGACTAATCACACACATTTTAATCGTATAGCGTAACATTTTATTACATATGCGAGTAATTTACTCACAGTGTAGAGGGTTGCGCAGAGTGAAATACTGATCTTGGGATTGACAGAATCAATTTTGTGATTGTTCAAAACAAGACTGCGAAAAATCTATATTTTGTCCCAGCCCTACCCCCAATTGACAAAAATTAGCTATCCCAAAGAGCTGTGTAGTAAAGATAACCAATCAAGCTATCAAAAAGATGACTAAACACCTTTCATCTTAATTGATTCACTGCAGTTAAATGGTGAAAGATGGCATACTTCGATTTAGTGGTCATTAGCTGAAGAGTGCAGTTAATTAGTCCTAGTCCACATGAATCTATGAACCACCGATACACCAACTTCAAAGGAGGTCCAGTTAGAGAGCAGGTAGCCCTGAATGCGAGCAGCAAATCTGAATATGCATGCGAGTGTTGTATGCTTGCGTTAGCATGTTGAACAGAGATGAAGATAGAGACAGACGTGTGAGGGGGCGGCTCGGCCTGTGTTTTTGTATATGTGCAAAGGAATAAAAGTCAGAGAAATAGAGGTAACACAAGCTGATGTGTACATTCACATGCCAGGGCAGATTTATGTATTTGCTGGTCTAAGCATTTTGCTGTTTGTGCCAAGAAGCAATGTATCTTTACGCAGGGGTGTTTGTCCCGTTACGGCCCACGGGTTTTAAAGCATAGCTTTGACCGCTGCTATAGATACTGCTGGAGCTGTTCATTCAGAACGGATAAATAGAAAACAGACCTCCCCACTCACATCTCTTCCCACTCCTCTCACCCCGTAAGTGCCAAATTTCTGTGATGCCCACGTCCAGCACTGTGCTAATGACAGAGCACATTACGAACTGCTATCTTCACCTAATTTGCACAGTTTATTTATGAAACATTCATGTGTCTGGCAACTTGCCTTGTTTAGAGGATAAATTTGTTCCATGGATTCATAGCACTGTAGGGAATAACATCTGAAAGGGACTTTCTACAAACATGTTACCGTCATGAAGCAAATCTCTCAAATTGCAAACATATCTCAGCAGCATAATTTAGGCCAGTGTTTTCAGTAGTTCTGATGCTTTCCTCAAAGTCCTCTGGCATTATATCCTGACAATGGTCTCCACCCCTACATTTTGCTTTGATAAAAACTGATTTTAGTGAGATAAAATGGCTTACTAACCATATCTGTGTCGAGTTATATCCAATATTACAACTTTGTTTCATGATGACAAAACGCAGGTAAACCCTGTAATCCCGAGAAACGATGTTATCACACTAATACTGTCACTACCATTTAAGCGCGTATAATGTTTAATTCATGTGGCCCACTTTTTCAGCCATCTTGGTTTCAAAAGTATTTTCCCCATTTATTTTTGACATCAGTATTTCATAAAACGTTTAAGCAGAATATCAGATTTGGGGCACATTCAGCTGCAATGTGAAAATAGCCCAAGAGTATCTTATTTTTAGGCTCACTATATTACTTTTTTGTTTTCAAATTCTGTACTGACATGTTGTCATATTGTGTGGCTCAACAGCCGTTCTGTCAGGGGAATTGTTTCTAGGTCATATGATCACATGTTAAAGCGGGGATAACCCTACAGATTATTGTACTTCATCTTGCTCACAAAAAGGCTGATACATTTCTCTTGTATGACAAAAGCAGAGATGCTATAATGCCAAGATACAACTAGAAGTTGTAACCAGTTTGTCACTGCAATATCTGGCATTCATATGAATACATATGGCAGTTATAAGGCCAACCATATTGCCAAGAAAAAGACTGGTGAGTTTGCATGAAGTCTTTATGAGAAGTTCTACACAAACAACCACACAAGACACGGGCAAAGAACACTATTTCCAAGGATGCCCTGGGTCAGCTGCCAAATAAATGTTAATTCACCTTTTGAAATGACCCCATGTTTGAGGAAAGTCCATACTTAAAACAGATTAAGATGCTAAAAAGACAACTAGGTCTTACATTTTCAGAATGACTTATAAGTCTTAGAAGCATGAGTAAGAGTGGGTTTAAAATTGAAAGTTGGTTGAAAACCAAAAATAATCAGTAATTTGATATAGCAGTCATGAAGTTACATTAGTGCTATATACTTTTCAGTTATTATTGCAATAAAAATTAAAATAATAATAAAAAAACAATCTATAGAGTAAATCAATTTTTAACCATGATTTTTCTTTGTGAACAAAACAAAGAGTTTCTAAAAAATTATTATTATTATTTGTTTTTTGAGACAAGAGAAAATATTGGCAAGTAAAAATCTGAACAACTGGACTGACCGGCCATCAGAATAAAATGCTTAGCTTAGTTGAGCCTTGTAGGCACTTACATGGTTGTCGCTAAGGTGTTCCTAATTTACTAGGTTACTAGGGTGTTTCTATGCAGTGTTTACAGTGATCATGGTGGTTGCCAGGCAGTTGCAAATCTGTTCTGAATAGATGACAGGCAGTTCCTACAGTGATCTGAGTGATTGCTATGGTTTGCTGTTGATTGTTTGAGCATTTCTGGGAGGTTGCAACAATGTTTTGGGCTGCTTGTGTGGTCTGGGTGGTTGCTTGCAGGCCCAAGAGTCCACTTTCAAGTTTCAATAATTTTCTGGCTTCCAGATATGACTTTGGCCCCTCCTTTAATACAAGTATACAGGATTTTTTTTTTTTTTTTGGGGGGGCTGTTTTTTTTTTCTTCTTTTTTTTTTTTTTTTTTTTTTTTTGCCTGCCAGCAAAACTCTCTTGGACAAGCCACATGATTGGAGTTACCTTGCATTCATGATACCATGCATTCGAGCCAAAGTTAAAACTAAGTTTAAGTAATCATAATAGTACTGTAGCACACATAATTTACTTAAAATCATCCAGTGGTCTTCAAATGCTCTGGAACCTTCTTCAAATATTTTCATTGCTCAACTAATATGGCCAGATTATATATATATATATATATATATATATATATATATATATATATATATATATATATATATATATATATATATATATAAACATATTTCAGCACATGGCAATACTACAGGCTTTAATTTGATGGGGTGGGCTGCGTGTTCATTTCGGCTCACTCACTTTCCTGCAGCGTAGACCTCTGCCGTATCGAACAGATTGATCCCATTCTCGTATGCCAGAGTCATCAGCTGCTCTGCCATCTGTCAGAATGGAACGGAGAGGAGGGAACCGACCATTCAAGGTGTTGCAGTTTATTAAATTATTAAAGGCTGTCCTGTGCATTGTGCTATTTCAGAAGTAACATTTACTTGAAGTAAATTTACAGTGTATACTGACAGTGAAAAAAACTGTGCATCATTTTATGAAAGCTTAGGAGAGAAAGTCGACGTTTAAATGGATTGTACCTCATCTGTGATCTGTCCTCCAAATGTCACCCATGTTCCTGTGAAGAGATCGAGAATCAGTGACAGCTTTTTACATGATAAACAAGATTTAAAAGATTACCAGTGCTCCACCAATGACACTGTTGAGTAAAGCCTAAAGATAAAGCTACAGATAACATGGATAATCTGTAATGCGCTGCTGAAGAGAACAAAACGACACCGGCTGGATGGTGGCGATTTGAGCTGTCTTCCAGCATGGTAGCACTACTAGCATCTGGTAGTTTGAAGAAACATATTTCATTGAAAAAGAAACTACAACAGCTATTGTTTGTTGCAGGTTTCTGTATGTCACATAAGACTTTGACAGAGAGACCGTACACTCACCTAATCCAAGACAAGAGACTCTCAGGCCCGACTTCCCCAGGTTTCTGAAAACAAAAGAAAATAAATTAAATAAACATGATGTTAAATATGTTTAACCATGGTTCAATCATGGTTCACATTGTTTTAATGAGAAGTCAGCATAAGATCATTCCAGAAATAAAAAAAGCTTGTCAGCATTGTCTGTCCCATCCCAAAACTTAGTGAGCTGCCTGTCTAGACAGCATTTTAAGGCAGCAAAGGCACACTCCTGAAGGCACTTATGCTGCCTTCTAAGAACCTTCTTTTGGCCAAGACAGTATCGCATGTATCCTTAGGAGATAAGACAATCCCAGAGTTCAAACTCACTGATAAAAATCACCCAAGATGGTGGATAAGTCAAAATAAATAATTATAAATATATTTAATTCAATACTGAAAAGTAATTTATGCTGTTTCATGCTGTTGATTCAAAAGAATCATCTCATAAGAGTCAATTCATTCTGGAGTTGGATTACATTGGTCATGCCGTGTGTTTAACACTGTTGATTCAAAATAATCGCTCAAAAGAGTAAGTTGTTCGGGAATCGGATTACACTGGACGCACTATGTTTCACATTGTAGATTCAAAAGAATCGGCTTATAAGTGTCAATTGCTCTGGAATCGGACTACAATGGGCGCGCTGTGTTGAATGCTGTATATTTAAAAGAATCGGCTCATAAGAGTCAGTTGTTCAGGAATCAGATTACTCTGGACGAGCCATGTGTTTCACGCTGTAGATTCAAAAGAATCGGCTCATTAGTGTCAATTCGTTCAGGAATCAGACTATACTGGGCAAGCTGAGTGTTTCGCATGGTTAATTTATACAAATGGCTTATAAGTGTCATTTATTCAGGAATCAGACTACACTGGGAACACTACATATTTTGCTCTGTAGATTCAAAACAACCATTTTAAAAGAGTCATTAGTTCGGGAATCAGATTACACTGGGCGTGCTTATGTTTTGGGCCATCGATTCAAAAGAACTGGCTCATGAGTGTCATTAGTTGTAGAATTGGACTACACTGATTACGCTGTACACCGATCAGCCACGACATCAAAACCACCTGCCTAATATTGTGTAGATTCCCCTCATGCCATCAAAACAGCACCAACCCGCATCTCAGAATAGCATTCTGACATGCTATTCTTCTCACCACAATTGTACAGAGTGGTTATCTGAGTTACCGTAGACTTTGTCAGTTCAAACCAGTCTGGCCATTCTCTGTTGACCTCTCTCATCAACAAGGCGTTTCCATCTGCAGAACTGCTGCTCACTGGATGTTTTTTGTTTTTGGCACCATTCTAAGTAAATTCTAGAGACTGTTGTGTGTGAAAATCCCAGGAGATCAGCAGTTACAGAAATACGCAAACCAGCCAATCTGGCACCAACAAACATCCATGTGATTATCTAATCAGCCAATCGTGTGGCAGCAGTGTATAAAATCATGCAGATACGGGTCAGGAGCTTCAGTTAATGTTCACATCAACCATCAGAATGGGGGAAAAAGTGTGATCTCAGTGATTTGGACCGTGGCATGATTGTTGGTGCCAGCTGATTCAATAGCAGCATTGCAGTACAGCTGAAAGTGCAGAAAAAGTATATTTATTTTAGTAGAGTGTTGCATCTGCATGGCCAGAAAAAAAAAGCACATTCGAGAACCGTCAGCAAAATCAAAAGTCTTTAAAATCATTCAGTTCCATTATTGTCTAAAAAAATGGAACTGTTTCTTATTAAATTTCTCTGTTCTCAACCCTACAAATTAGTCACTTGGGAGGTACTATAATAGGATGCTGCCGTAGAAGGTAGCTGCCAATGTAGGCAGTACACAGCAAGGTAACTCTCTAGGTTTTTGGAACATTTGTCTTTAGTAAACAAGAGAAGCACAGTGGTCTGGGAGGACATGGTGCAGTTTAGACACCAGGCTTCAGGTTCCCCAATGACCACAGCCAGAGCTCCATGGACACCACTGAGTTTGTTAGACATTCTGCTGATTGGTCCTTTATGAGAAAAAATGAGACTCAGCAGTGCCTGAGGGCAGATCACTCACCCCAGGCTGATGGGCAGGGAGAGAAGAAGACTATAGAGCTTATAGAGACAGCAGATATAATGAAGAGAACGGCCCAAATATGGAGTTACAGAGCCCTGTGAGATAGAGCTTACATCTTCTGTAACGTCTTCTGGAGGTGAGCCCAGAGCATATCAGAGGTCTCAAGCTCAGATATTTGGACCCAAATTTCTTTACTTAAAACCTAGCTATATTGCCCAGTATGTGTGTGTGGCATCTGTACAGAAGCATGTACAAGGATAAAGATGTGTGTGTCTGGGATTAGGGATGATATAACAAGCTGTCTGTGCGTGTAGGAGTACTAGGCATGTATGTGCATTTTTCTAAAAGTGTGTGGGTGTCTATGTTGGATTAGAAACATGTGGGTGTCCCGTGACAGAATGCAATAAAAAAAGTAGACCGCAGCTGGTCATATGGAGCCACAGAACCTGCGGAACGGAAGTTTATTTTCATGAAGTTCTATTGAATGGAGCATTTGCAAGCTACTTCAATATGGCTGGCAATAGAGCTCAACAGCGCCTGCCCACTTTCTCAGCTGTCTTGGTTCTGGCAGAATATTCCCCTGTCATTTTTTCCCAAAAGGATTTCATAAATCCTTCATACAAGAGCCATGAACCAAACCAACCAGCTCCGAGGTGAATTGCAACATTACAAACTTTGCTTTAAAATGAAAATGTATTTGAAAATCAGACAAAAAGACAAAGGTACAAGAATGTATACTTCTTAAATGAGGGAATGAACTACAATCCTGTGAAACATTGCGATTGACGTAATCAAAAATTCAATTTGAGAAAAATAGAAAACTATTGCTATAAAGTTGTTGATTATAAGTAAAGAAACAACATTTTAAATTTATTGCCAAATATTCAAATATACACAAATATATAAGTAGTTTGAGAGTATAGGGAGACTGACTCGGTAATTCACACTGCGTCGCTGCAGAGCTCTTTTGGTGTACTTCGTTTGCCACCATTCTCTGATTGGTGGATCATGGGCAGTGCACTTCTTTGCCATAAATTTTGCTATTAAACAAATTTCTTTTTTTTTTTATGAATTTGAAATAACGTGGACTGTTGGCATATAACATCGAATAACAATCTCGGAGCTCAAGGTAGGTCTGTCTTTAAACGTTTAGAAGTAATCGTTAAAACCAATTAGTCTATGGGGAAAATGTATTACATTCCGGAACAAGACTATCCAGAACCAGCTGTGCTCTATTTCTCCAGGCAGTGGAGCGTTGTGCTGTTTTGGGGACGAGGGAATCTGATTGACTTATGGAGTTAATAACAGAAAAGAAAACTGTAATATCCGATACCGATCCTAACAAAAACAACTCGCACAACATACTTGACAAAGACTTCTTATCTCATCTTTGACTGCATTAAAATGAATCTTACAGTTTGTTAGTGTAATTATACACAGCAATTACCACCCAGAGGAAAACAAACATTATGCTATCGATAAATTCCAAGGCTGTTTATGTTTCATTCAGCTGCCATGGCAGATAACTGATACAGTGAATAAGATCTGAGATATGGAGATTAGGAAAGGGCTCCTTTCATGGTTTTATGTTTGTGACATCAAACAGAGTGTCCTTAACATGATTAGAACTGATACAAAAGTGTGATGCACGGAACTCCTTTGCTTTCTACATCGATAAAGGTATGACTAGAGTGGCACAACTGTGTCAATGCAGCTCAAATGAGCAGAGTTGTCGCACTCTAAACTGAAATTGTCAGTGTTGTATTGAATATTTAACAGGTTGGAGATTACTAAATGCATGATGGACAATGGCCCAGGCAGAACTGGACCCAGTGTTCCATGGGAGCCAAGCCAGAGGTCAATAATGTCACCTGTGTCTTTTAGCCAGGTTAATGATATGCAGAGAATACAAGTGGTCAGGTTTATGAATCAGGAATTGTTAGGTAAGACTAGGAGTCCAAGCAAAAAAAAAAAAAATAAATAAATTTACTCAGTGGGACTGCTTCTCTCTCTTTGTTCGTGGCAGAACAAGCATTCCATAGACATTTTGAAAGTCATCACCTGCTTCAGTAAGCTTCGAAACTTTAAAGAGAGAGACATCTCGATACAAAAGAATAGGCTTACAGTAAAGACACATTTGACCAGTATTAAAGGAATAGCTCACCAAAAAATTTGTTACAATTCACTAACTCAAAAATGCTCCAAATCTGTGACTTACAGTGCTGAGAATAGTATTTGCCTCACCCTGATTTCTTCTGTTGTTGTGTATATCTCATACTAAATGGTTTCAAAAATTCAAACAAAATCTAACATAAAACAAAGACAATCTGAGTAAACACAAAATACAGTTTTTAAATGATAATGCTATTTGTTGAAGCAAAAAAAGTTATCCAATAGCAAATTGGCCTGTGTTAAAAAGTATTTGCCGCCTTAGTTACCAAATCCCCAAATCTATGAAACTGCATTCATAATGGGGTTCAGCTGGACTACACACACCCAGGCCTGATTACTGCCAGCCCTGTTCAATCAAATCAACACAGCAGCATGAAGTTGGCTAAAAGGTCTCACCCAGTAGCACACTATGCCAAGGTCGAAAAAAATTCTAGAAATAATGAAGAAAAAGGAGTTTGAAATACATCAGTCTGGGAAGGGTTACAAAGCTATTTCAAAGGCTCTGGGACTCCAAAGAACCACAGTGAGAGCCATTATCTCCAAATGGAGAAAACTTGGCACAGTAGTGAACCTTCCCAAAAGTGGCTGACCTTCCAAAATTCCTCAAAGAGCACAGCGATGACTCATCCAGGAAGTCACAAAAAAGCCAAGGACAACATCCAAGGAACTGCAGGTCTCTCTCGCATCAATAAAGTTCACTGTTCATGACTCCACTATCAGGAAGACACTGGTCAAAAATGCCATCCATGGAAGAGGGGTGAGGCGAAAACCACTGCTAGCCCAGAAGAACATTAAGGCTCATCTGAATTTTGCCAAAACATCCTTTGATGATCCTCAAACCTTTTGGGAGAATGCTCTGTAGACAGATGAGTCGAAAGTGGAACTGTTTGGGAGACAGGGGTCCTGTTACATCTGGCGTAAATCAAACACAGAATTCCACAAAAAGAACTTCATATTTACGGTCAAGCATGTTGGTGGTAGTGTGATGGTGTGGGGATGCTTTGCTGCTTCAGGGCCAGGGTGACTTGCAATAATTTAGGGAAACAAAATTCTGCTCTCTACCAGAAAATCCTAAAGGAGAATGTCCGGTCATCAGTCCGTGAGTTAAAGCTCAAGCGCTACTGGATTATGCAGCAAGACAATGATCCAAAGCATAGGAGTAAGTCCACCTCTGAATGGCTCAAAAGAAGCTAAATTAAAGTTATCGGAAGTGTTTGGTTGCAGTTGTTTCTGCTAAAGGTGGCACAGCAAGCTACCAAGTTTAAGGGGGCAGTTAGTTTTTCATATGGGTGATATAGGTGTTGGATAACTTTTTTGCTTCAATAAAAAAATAAATAAACAAAATTATATATATATATATATATATATATATATATATATATACATATACATATACATATACATATATATATATTTGAAAACTGTATTTTGTGTTTACTCAGGTTGCCTTTGTTTTATGTTATATCTTTTATCTATATCTCTAAAACAATTTAGTATGAAAAATACAAAAAAATAGAAGAAATCAGGAATAAAGAAGAAATACTTTTTCACAGAAATGTACTTTCTTCTGCAAATAAAATGTGCCGCATTTGGTTACCAAGATATTTCCACGTCAGAATGCTAATGACGTAAAACGTTATCAATTCTCACGTATCAAAATGGCAGGTTTGAGGTTAAATTTTTGTCATTTGAGGAGCTTGAGAGCCCCAGTAATAGGGGTGTAACCGTGTATCGTGGCATAATACATCACAGTTCACAAATGTGACGTTACACATTGTGGAGATCATTATTTTACAAGCGTCTGTATCCAATACGCTCCACGTCCTACGAATACATAATGCGGGCATTCACATGGAAATTAAGGCTAAATCGATTAGTCGATGTTATCGACAATGTCGACAATAAAAAATTGTCTACAAAATTTCCGTTGTTGAATAGTCGTTTGATCACATAAAATCAAATGAAATTCTAATGATGTTGCGCGAGAGCAGCACTGCAGCTCGTGCCTGATTGAGGAGAGGAAGAAAACACTGCTCACAGTCCAGACGGACTCCAAACTTTCCAAACAGCATAAGGTGATGTAGATCACAACGTATGAGGGAATTATACTATAAAAACACAAAATAAAGTAAATACAGAAGAAGTGTCGTCCTGATGTGAAATAAAGCAGAGTCGTATCGTTCCGCTTGAGCACAACTTGCCTGTCAGAGTGTCTAAAAATGAAACAGGCTGGCGTTATGTTTAACGCATCCTTTATTAAAGTTCAAATAATAAGGAAGCGGGTTGTGTAAATAAGCACAAACTCTGAAACTGGCATTTCTCTGTGTGGTCAGCACCACTTACTGGTGCATCTCAATAAATTAGAATGTCGTGGAAAAGTTCATTTATTTCAGTAATTCAACTCAAATTGTGAAACTCGTGTATTAAATAAATTCAATGCACACAGACTGAAGTAGTTTAAGTCTTTGGTTCTTTTAATTGTGATGATTTTGGCTCACATTTAACAAAAACCCACCAATTCACTATCTCAAAAAATTAGAATATGGTGACATGTCAATCAGATAATTAACTCAAAACACCTGCAAAGGTTTCCTGAGCCTTCAAAATGGTCTCTCAGTTTGGTTCACTAGGCTACACAATCATGGGGAAGACTGCTGATCTGACAGTTGTCCAGAAGACAATCATTGACACCCTTCACAAGGAGGGTAAGCCACAAACATTCATTGCCAAAGAAGCTGGCTGTTCACAGAGTGCTGTATCCAAGCATGTTAACAGAAAGTTGAGTGGAAGGAAAAAGTGTGGAAGAAAAAGATGCACAACCAACCGAGAGAACCGCAGCCTTATGATTGTCAAGCAGAATCGATTCAAGAATTTGGGTGAACTTCACAAGGAATGGACTGAGGCTGGGGTCAAGGCATCAAGAGCCACCACACACAGACGTGTCAAGGAATTTGGCTACAGTTGTCGTATTCCTATTGTTAAGCCACTCCTGAACCACAGACAACGTCAGAGGCGTCTTACCTGGGCTAAGGAGAAGAACTGGACTGTTGCCCAGTGGTCCAAAGTCCTCTTTTCAGATGAGAGCAAGTTTTGTATTTCATTTGGAAACCAAGGTCCTAGAGTCTGGAGGAAGGGTGGAGAAGCTCATAGCCCAAGTTGCTTGAAGTCCAGTGTCAAGTTTCCACAGTCTGTGATGATTTGGGGTGCAATGTCATCTGCTGGTGTTGGTCCATTGTGTTTTTTGAAAACCAAAGTCACTGCACCCATTTACCAAGTAATTTTGGAGCACTTCATGCTTCCTTCTGCTGACCAGCTTTTTAAAGATGCTGATTTCATTTCCCAGCAGGATTTGGCACCTGCCCACACTGCCAAAAGCACCAAAAATTGGTTAAATGACCATGGTGTTGGTGTGCTTGACTGGCCAGCAAACTCACCAGACCTGAACCCCATAGAGAATCTATGAGTTATTGTCAAGAGGAAAATGAGAAACAAGAGACCAAAAAATGCAGATGAGCTGAAGGCCACTGTCAAAGAAACCTGGGCTTCCATACCACCTCAGCAGTGCCACAAACTGATCACCTCCATGCCACGCCGAACTGAGGCAGTAATTAAAGCAAAAGGAGCCCCTACCAAGTATTGAGTAAATATACAGTACATGAACATACTTTCCAGAAGGCCAACAATTCACTAAAAATGTTTTTTTTATTGGTCTTATGATGTATTCTAATTTTTTGAGATAGTGAATTGGTGGGTTTTTGTTAAATGTGAGCCAAAATCATCACAATTAAAAGAACCAAAGACTTAAACTACTTCAGTCTGTGTGCATTGAATTTATTTAATACACGAGTTTCACAATTTGAGTTGAATTACTGAAATAAATGAACTTTTCCACGACATTCTAATTTATTGAGATGCACCTGTATATGAGCTGTGTGAAAACAAGAGTGAGACAGTTTCAAACTTCTACTGGCTGATAAACCCTCTCCTCTTGCGCAGAGACACTCATACTTGGTGCGTGCTCGCTGCAGCTAGATTTTAACATGATGGCTCGTGACGTATTGAATCATAATAAATGTGTCACAGTGTGTATCTTATCGTGAAGAAAATCTGTGGTACGCAGCTCTGTTAAGAAGAGAGAGTTTGTTTTTTTGTGAGTTAAAGATGGATCGAAGTGAACAAAAAGATGAGAGAGTGTAGTCTTAGCCCAATATACAAAGTAACAAAATTGGTTATTGATTAGTCTTTTTTGGTTTGTTTTCCAATATAAATATCTAAAACTCCTTACATACATTTACTTTAGGAGCTATACTGCAGAAGAAAAAAATGTTAGAGAATGTTAAATATAATATTTAATATACATTTAATATTTTTAAATATAAAAAAATCCTTAAAACAAGATACATTTACCTGAGAAGCAGCATATAAGATATTTAGACTTACTTTCAAAGAATATATATTGAATACAAGTATATTTTGTCTTTACTGCACTGGCAGAAATATGAATAAGTGAAAAAATACACTTGTATACAAAATAAACTTATATTCAAGAAACATTCTCTGAAAGCAAGTCTAAATATCTAATATATTTCTATCATATCGTATATGATAGAACTTTTTGCAGTGATTTTTTTAATGAATTCAATTGAATATATATCCAAGTATTTTTTTCCTTGTAATTCAGTGAATGTCATTTAGAGGTATTTTTAAAAGATGATTTTGTCCTCTTTATTGTTGAATTCACGTTTAATACAACCTTTTAAGTCAGGGCACAAGATGTATAGTCTGTTAAGAGCTATTGATTAATCGTTGCAATAATCAACGAATAGTTGAATAATCGTTAAGATTAGTCGATTATCAAAATAATTGTTAGCTGCAGCCCTAATGGAAATTGCTTCATGCACACAAGGAGCTCTAAACTTTTATTACTAGCTGAGTCTGCAAGAACTGAAAGTGAAACCATGTAAGTGAATGTAATACAGGGAGTGGGAGAGAAGCACATTTTTAGACGGGGGGATCTGATTTCCGTCTGATGCACGTGAGTATTCTGCTCTGACTGCGCATTTGAAAATGAAAGTTTACAGGGTGAAAACACTGTATGATAGTGCCAAATTAATCTACTATATATATAATAATGCTATGTAAATGTCATGTCTGATTTGATTTCATCAGTACATTTCACTAAGGTTTTAAGTAAGGACATTATATGACTGGATAAGCATGCACTTCAAATAAATAAGTATTTTTGAAAAGAATATAGATGTAATCAGCGACATTATTATTATAGAAAAATACAGCTTTAATTTAAAATATTTTAAATGTATGTAATCAGTGCAAGTGTGTAAGCAGCATAGTACTTTCAGTAAGCAGAATTATTAGCTAATATTTCCATTTGGTGTCACTGTCACCATTGCCCTGTTCTGGGCTGATATTTAATCCTAGTACATCTCTAATGGATCATATAGCACTTTTAATAACAGTGCTAAATTTTAAATGTTTTGCATATGTCTTTAAAGTAATAATAATAATAAAACGTTCAGTCTTAACTTTTCTTGATTCAGGCTTAGTTTAAAGAATTGTAAACTGAACCGAACTGTGAGTTCAGTATCGTGAACCGAACCGAATTGTGAGATGAGTGAACCATTACACCCCCACCCAGAGCAGCTTAGAAATTAAACAAAATATTTTCATTTGAGTACCATGGCAGAAAGTCATACTGGTTTGGAATCGTGGTCGACCGCTTTTGTTATTTGTTATTTTTTAATTATCAGCGTCCATTTGCCCGTTTGGCCACTTAGTTCACCATGAATCGCTTGCTTGAACGTGAAGGAGCCTTCTGAGACATGTACATGACCAATCACAGTCGTTTTGTTATAACGTGCCATTGTTACCACAATGATCAAATGATGTGTAACACAGTCTCATTTAAACGGTCCATATATCACAGCCCCGACAGACGCGTAAGAGCTCATAATGTGCTTGTGTGTCTCATCCCTTTCTCTCACTGTTCTCAACAGTTCCCTGTAACACAGTGTCCTAACCAGACGCGACGCCGCGACGTGTGATAAAAGATATCTTTTCCATGTTAATCGGAGCTTTTGTCATAACCAGTAGCGACACAACGAGCGACAGGGCATTTTATTTTAGAAATGGTTTCTTATTTCTGTGACGTCGCGCCAGCCAGCACAGTCAACAAATGGGTCTAAATATTCTTATTGCAGTACATTAAAGTCAGCCTCTCACTAGACGGTTCACAACAACTTGATTTTGGCCAAGGGTGTCACACACAAATGCTGTGCTTGAGGTCTCGCTCTCTTCAGCCAGGGCTGTCATATACACACACGCGCACACACACACACACATACAAACTCGTACAGAATGGCATAGGGGAGACATATACAGGCTCATTCTGACTTTCTCTCAGCTTCCCTGTCACGTGGAGATCTGCGAATAACAACAGGAGTACCGCATGAACATACACAATCGTAACAGACTGAATAAGGATGTGATACATAAAGCAACTTTGCCCCGTGTGTGTGTGTGATTGTATATTTATTCCCTCGGGTTTTGCCATAGAAAGCAAATGTCCATACGGAGCCTCAGTGAGAAAATGTGTTGCGTTCAATAAACAGACTGTTTCGTCTGTAATTGCTCCGTTTTCTACATTTTATTGTCAATTATCCTCATTTTAGTGTGCTAATATCGCAGTGTCGCGTCACGCCTGGTGTGGACAGACCAATTGCGTGTCGCTGGAATCTTATCGTGTCACATCTGGTTAGGACAAGGTGTAAGTGTTAACAGTCTCATCTAATGATAAAAAGGCAAATATCAATAAAATTCTATCATATACCATCTGCGCATATGTGGACATCTCATTTTAAAAGATTTAATTCACAAACCACACAAAATTTGTGCGAATCCAATGTTTTCTGTGGAACACTCATATATCTTCCTCTGAAGCACGTATTTGAATAGTCTGGATCAAAACTGTGTCCCTCTAATGTTGTGCAACGGACAGTCTGTGACACTCCAAGCAGTCGATCCCAACTGCGTAAACTGGAAGCAGTCAGTAGATTACTACTCTCGCTGAATCAGCATGAGAGCTATATAGCAACTTCAAATTAAAAGTGCTTCATGTAAGCTATAAACAAATGTCATATTCACTGTGTACTGTATGTACAGTGATTTCTTTTGTGAGAAAATACAATTGCGAATGTGCACATACCATCTGTGGTTGTGGACTACTGTGTGCACTATTATTTCCTTCTTTATAATGTTCTGAAATGTATTTATGTGCAAACAATTACTAAAATGGGGAGAATAAACAGAGACCAGGAAAAACTGTTAACAACAATCTAAAACTCAAAATCTTATTTTTCACTTTCACAAGTTTTTGTGGAATTTTGAGTAAATATAATGCTAAATAAAAGTTCATTCATTTTTTTAGCCAATTTATGTACATGTCATTTACTATTATATTTATCCTCTGGAGTCTGAGGCATTTTTTGGATCCTGGAGATGTTTTGAAATGCCCTGACATTTGTGCTTATTTCAGTTACTTACACCATAATAACTGCAAATGTCTCATTACACTGTATTCAGTACAAATTTTGCTACAATAATATGCGAGCAACACATACACCGATCAGCCACAACATTAAAACCACTGACAGGTGAAGTGAATGACATTCATTATCTCATTACAATGGCACCTGTCAAGGGGTGGAATATATTAGGCAGCAAGTGAACAGACAGTTCTTGAATTTCATGTGTTGGAAGCAGGAAAAATGGGCAAGCGTAAGGATCTGGGAGACTTTGACCAGGGCCAAATTGTGATGGCTAGACGACTGGGTCAGAGCATCTCCAAAACGGCAGGTTTTGTGGGATGTTCCCGGTATGCAGTTGTTAGTACCTACCAAAAGTGGTCCAAGGAAGGACCGGTGAACCGGCGACAGGGTCATGGAGTGAAGGCTAGCCCGTCTGGTCCGGTCCCACAGAAGTGGTACTGTAGCACAAATTGCTGAAAAACGTAATGCTGGCCATGATGAAAAGGTGTCAGAACACACAGTGCATTGCAGCTTGCGGCGTATGTGGCTGTGTAGCCGCAGACCGATCAAAGTGCCCATGCTGACCCCTGTCCACCGCCGAAAGCGCCTACAATGGGCACGTGAGCGTCAGAACTGGACCATGGAGCAATGGAAGAAGGTGGCCTGGTCTGATGAATCACGTTTTCTTTTAGATCATGTTGATGGCCAGGTGCGTGTGCGTCGTTTACCTGGGGAAGAGATGGCAGCAGGATGCACTATGGGAAGAAGGCAGGCCGGCGGAGGCAGTGTGATGCTCTGACTACTTTGACACGTATCACCTACCTAAAGATTGTGCAGACCACGTACACCCCTTCATGGCAATGGTATTCCCTGATGGCAGTGGCCTCTTTCAACAGGATAATGTGCCCTGACACACTGCAAAAATTGTTCAGGAATGGTTTAAGGAACATGACAAAGAGTTCAAGGTGTTGACTTGGCCTCCAAATTCCCCAGATCTCAATCCGACTGAGCATCTATGGGATGCGCTGGACCAACAAGTCCGATCCATGGAGGCCCCACCTCTCAACTTACAGGACTTAAAAGGATCTGCTGCTAACTTTTTGGTGCCAGATACCACAGGACACCTTCAGAGGTCTTGTGGAGTCAACGCCAACGCCTTAGGCAGGTGGTTTTAATGTTGTGGCTGATCGGTGTATATGTACACGTTTGTATTTGAGAAAATCAAGTTTAAACTTGATTAGTAAATAAATCAAGGACACTGAGTTAGGGCCATAAAACATGTACTAAATATTTTTTCACAAGACTTTTGAGTACAGAATTTTGTAGATTGGAGTCTTTGTTACAGCATATTGTGAAAACCATCCTGTCAATTCAATCACATAAAACACTACATTGATTTAACTTTTGTATGACACCTTTTGTTTTAGAAAGGCTGTATGCAAGGGAGTGTCAATGGCCATGAATATTGACATGTTTCACTCCTAGAGTGATAATGGCCCACCCCCTAATGGGGCTATCAATGTGGAATGCCACTGTGAGGATTCTAAAATATTTATTTTTATTTTATTTTATTTTTTTATTTACAACATAGTGCACAATATAATTTATATAACTATTACTAACAGAATTTATTTTTTTATTTTTTTTTGAGAAATAGTGTAAATATTAGGGAAAAAGTTATATGGCATAATTTGTCAAATATTGCAAATACGTTTGAGACAGCAAGATGCATTTAGAGTAACAAATGAATATAATGCTTGTTCAAAATAAAAACTTCAGAAACAGGTGCACCATTTCTTATTCATTTCGATCATATTTGACATTTCATTACCTCTCAAGTATTCTTTAAACAAATCTCCATTGTGATTGGAATTATATATAATATGGAATAAAAATAATGCTATTTAGTGTTTTAGGAGAAAATAAAATCAAAAGGAGCATTTTTATCCCACGGAGTCTTTTGCCCCATTGTACCCTATTATCACACAGTACGTAAACAACCACTTACCAGTATGACTTTCTGCCACGGTACTCTAATGAAAATATTTTGTTTAATTTCTAAGCTGCTCTGGGTGGGGGCGTAATGGTTCACTCATCTCACAATTCGGTTCGGTTCACGATACTGAACTCACAGTTCGGTTCAGTTTACAATTCTTTAAACTAAGCCTGAATCAAGAAAAGTTAAGACTGAACGTTTTATTATTATTATTACTTTAAAGACATATGCAAAACATTTAAAATTTAGCACTGTTATTAAAAGTGCTATATGATCCATTAGAGATGTACTAGGATTAAATATCAGCCCAGAACAGGGCAATGGTGACAGTGACACCAAATGGAAATGGTGGCCGATATAGTTAATTTTTGAGCTGGAATGAAAACAGACCTTTTATATGTGGATTTTACACCGATATGACTATGCAAAGGTATTCAGGAAGGCTGCTTTCTTAAATATTTTTTATCAAAGAATATTTGACATTATTATTATACATTATCAACAAATTCTAGAAATAAACACTGAGAAAATAAAGAATAAATAAAAATACAATAAATAGCTTAAAAAAGATCAGTACTGTATGTTTAGTATCAGTCAGTGCCTGACCATTTAAATAAAGATTAAATAAAAATACAATAAATAGCTAAATAAACATCAGTAGTACTGTTTAGTATCAGTCAGATGCTGAACATTTTAATACTGCTAGTCAATTAGGGGCAGGTTGTAAAACAAGAAGCATTTACACCTGCCGAGTCAAGAGATAAACTGTAGCAGCGGTGTTACACCGTATTCTGCTATACAAGTTCAGGGGAAACTTTCAATGGTGGAAAACCAGACTTCTAAATATTACATTTTGTAAATGCAATGACTGGAATTGTTTGGTTGAAGGGGGTACCAAACTGCGAATCCTGAACAAACAGTTTGGTAAATACATGTTTACACATTATCTTCCACTCAGCTGACAAGGGATGAAAGTAGCTACGTGGTTAGCTAGTTAGCTATATAAGCTCGTTGTCACAGAGAGTAAAGATGGACGTTGTTTATTTTACTTTCCAGCACTGCGTCTCACCAACTAGGTAACAAGGTAGTGTGAAATCAACACTCAACAGACACAATCCACCACCGCACTGTTGTCTGCTGAGCTGCAAAAAGATGCTCTGATGTTTACCTTTCAATCTGCTACATTACTGACTGCACTGACAAACTATAGCTGGCTAACAGCAAACAGATGTGATAAACATGAGTGACATTGTTGTCAGAGACAGGGTTAACATTATATTAGTTATATTGAAAAGGGAAAATGATGGGGTCATTGTTTAATAACTTTCCAGTATGTATTTCACAAACTAGTTAGCAACTTACCGAAAAGACACCGCTTAACACCGCACCGTTTAACTCCGCCCTGTCTGCAGAGCAACATCAGCTCAGCTCTGTAAACAATGGAGTCACAGCGCACTCTGCTGGACAAACTATGTTATGACATCAATTCAAGCATTGTTTTCTGCATTATATATTCTGAAAAAAGTTTTCAAATCCACGCATATTGGTAAACATATACGCAGATACAGATATATCGGTGAAAGGCTAATATAAATGAATCGGTCGGGCATTATGACAAACATTATGAATCACAGCCTCGATCTGCTTCAAAGACAACATTACAAGTACAGGCAAAATTATTGACAGGTGAAAAAAAAAAAAAAATCAGGAATCCGCTGACACATTTTTGTTTGATGTTTGTTAAGTCTACAGCTGTCACAGAGACTGATGAGATAGTATCTCAGGACACTTATTTCATTAATATTTTTAAGGGAGTAGAAACATTTTTGCATGCATTTCTATTAAAAAACAAAATCACTTACAGCACCTTTAAAATGCAACCATTCATCATCAGGGTCAAGCTCTTCTTTTGAGGAAAATGTGAATTCTTCCTCACTATCTAGGATCATCTAGGAGAGCTTCATCATGTGTAGCGTGTCATCTTCCAAAAGTGATTGAAAATAAATGAATCTGATAATGCTAGATGCCATTTTGATGGTGGCGTTTACCATATTTGTATGGCTCATCCAAGGTAATTATAGTATAAATAGCGCGCTCTGCTAATGGGTGTGTCAGGAACAACGCTAATGAGATGAGACAGAAAACTGTTCCACTCGTGAGTTTGATACGCATTACAAAATAAGAGAACGTTTATTTTGGATTTTAACTGGTTCATTTAAAAGTAGATATTTCAGGGGGCCTGGGTAGCTCAGCTAGTAAAGATGCTGACTACCACAACTGGAGTCACAAGTTCGAATCCAGGGTGTGCTGAGTGACTCCAGCCAGGCTTCCTAAGCAACCGACTGGCCCAGTTGCTATGGTGGGTAGAGTCACGTTGGGTTAACCTCCTCGTGGTCGCTATAATGTGGTTCTTGCTTTCGGTGGGTTGCGTAATGAGTTGTGCGTGGATGCCACGGAGAATAGCGTGAGCCTCCACACGCGCTAGGTCTCTGAGGTGACGCGTTCAACAAGCCACGTGATAAGATGTGCGGATTGACCATCTCAGACAGAGGCAACTGAGATTAGTCCTCCGCCACCTGGATTGAAGCGAGTCATTACTACACAATGAGGACTTAAGAGCGCATTGGGAAAAAATAAATAAAATAGTAGACATTTCAAGGTTTCTATAGACATATTTATTATGTCTGTGCAACATTTATATGTTGAGTTTCAGTTCATTTTTGTGACATGCTTCAGACAAATGTTCACGGAGATGGAAGCAGCGTTAAATGCTTCCTGATTGTTTCCTGTATTTTACAAAAGCACAACATGTTTGTTTTTATTGTGAGTGGATACAAATAAAAATAGACCCTTTACAGTTTCGAATGATGTCTTCCTCTTATATGTATGACCATAAATAACTGAGTATTTTAAGTCGTTGCCGTTGTTATAAGAAAAAAAAACAAGTGATCAGCGCCGGCACCTCTGTTGACTCCAGAGTCAATATCACAAATTGTGTGATATATCAGTATTAAATCTGCCTATTGGCCACCCTACATTCTGGATATCAGCATCAGGTCTTAAAAACCTCTAGTTTGGAACAACTTGAGGGTGTGTAAATGATGACATAATTTTTTATTTCGGGTGAACTATTCCTTTATTCCACATGATCAAGCAGAAGTCAACTGGCCCTCATAGGACATGGAAAAGCAGAGCATTTTTTCTAAAACTCATCTAATATTGGTTTGTGCTGCGTCATGAGGTTTCAGAACAGAATGGTTGAAGGGACTTAAAATGTTCAAGGCTTAAGATGATTGAAAGCGGTGAAAGGGAAAGCTTAAGGAACCATGAACATTCTGCTTTAAGAAACCTTGAGTGAGGGACGTTTAACACACTTCTTTTAAAGAGTACTGTGATGGCTGCCTCGTGTAGACTTGTTCTCTGAAATTTGTGTTTATGTAAGAGCAATTCAGACTGAGCATGCCTCCTACACCCTGTTCTAAAAGCAGCATTTCTACCTGAGAAGGGCTTCAGCTTTAGTCAAGAAGTTCAATCTCAAACCCACATCTATCTCTTTTCCACCAACACCACCCATTTATTTGGGGCAGGGGTGGGATCTTTTGACTTGGGCAAGTAACCACTTTGCAACTATCTAGAACATTCTCTAACAGGGCCGGATTAAAGGAATATTCTGGGTTCAATACAATTTAAGTTTAAACAACAGCATTTGTGGCATAATGCTGATTACCACAAAAATAATTTCGACTCGTCCCTCCTTTTCTTTCAAAAGAACAAAAATCGAGGTTACAGTGAGGCACTTAAAATGGAAAACGTATTGTCTGGTTGAACATATATAACGTGCGTTCTTGTGTTACTGTGGTGGTAACCTCAGTACTCAAGGGGGTGATAGAATTATCTTAAAAAGTCTGTGCCATGAAACTGGATGTGTTTTACTTAGGTAAGTTGGTATTAATATATTGACTTTAACAGCAATATTCTCTTCAAACTGTCACTCCACCATGGCAGTAGTGGGCTTGAAAGAGAAAATTCACTGTAGAAGCAGACAGTTCACACTAATGTCCGCTATAGCGCCCCTTGTGGAAACATTAAGAATGCAGCACCTACTTGAGTTGAGTTATGAATTGCGGCCTGACACATTTTGGATTGCAGCAAAGCACCACATCGAGCTTGCGTGGCTATAAGTGTCTGCGTTTGCGTACTTGCGTCAAGTATGTTTCGGCCTTAAAGATCTAAGTATACTAAAGCAGCATATCACTCGTCAGCTCTCGCTTTGTCACCAACTGAAGTGAAGCAGGGTTGAGCCAGGCTAGTACCTGGATGAAGACCTCCTGGAGAAAACTATGGTTGCTGCTGGAACCCAGCAGGGGGTGCTCACCCTGGGGTCTGTGAGGATCCCAATGCCCCAATATAGTGACAGGGACAGTGTACTGTAAAAAGGCATCGTCTTTCGGATCTTTCAGACGTTAATCTAAGGTCCTGACTCTCTGTGATCATCAAATTCCCAGGGCACTTCTCGTAAAGGGTGAATCCATTCTGGCCCATTATGGCTGCCGCATCATCCAGGTGGATGCCGCACACTGGTGGTGGTTCAGGAGATTCCCATTCCAATACTTTATAAAGCACTTTGAATGTCTAGAAAAGTGCTATATAAATGTATGTAATCATTATTATTATTAAAGGGCTTCAATAATTTATAGACATACTGATGCAGTCCACTCCATCAACAAGATACAAATTAGTAGGAAATGAAAGCATCTATTTCTGTTCGAGCACAGCCAGGATTAATACATCTATTCCTAGAACAGAAGGAAAACGACAATCACATTCTGCCGCCAGTGAGAATCTAGATGTTCTTTAACCGCAAACATGCAAGCCTTAATTAAAAGCTATCAGCACTGCACAGAGAAGAGAACATGCAGACATCCATTGTCAGTTCTCAGTCCAGAAGGGAGAAAAAAATGTTTGTTATCAGCGTGAGGGATTACACAAGCATACTCTTCAAGCCTTAAATAGAAATGCACATGTGAAACGGAACGTGTATTGTGGCATGTGTTAGCTTTGTGAAAGCAAATGCTGCTGTTCACTGCTGTTTGCTCCTCACAAACATTCTTCAAGCATTATTCCATGTGGTAATGAGTCTGTGTTGAGTGTAGTATCCATTATCGTGAGATCCAATAGAGCAATAAAACACGCCTACCCTTTAACGCTTACTGTACTGTATTATCTATTTTAACACTAGAAGACAGATTCATCTCAGAACTTCCAATTATGATGCAATTTCTGCATGCAATTTAAGTGCATTTGATGCATCGCAGATACAAATCATCTGACACATTTCTCCACATTGAAAACACTCATTGGGATACAAGTAGAGTACTGATGTTTGTAACTGTATATGTGCAAAACCATCAATATTAATGACAGAATAATGACATACCTTTGAAATCAATACACAACCAGCACACAGTCCATTAGAATACATTTTAATAACACAAATTCTGACATTTCACTAGAAATCTGGTAATTTTACAATCTATTAAAGCACCGTTTACTATATGATAACTTACAGGGAGCATGACCTGATATTGAATGATTTAAAATTATGAATCAAGTGAGAATATAATAAAGCTCCATAATTTATCTTTTGTCAACAGCGCAAATGGCGCCAGAGTGGGCTTTCAGAACAGTCAACAGTATCAGGCTTAAAATCTTTGCTCTTAAATTATACACTGAGACAAATGGCCATGAAGCCTCCATATCTTTTCATAAGAACACTGATGTACTGGTGAAATGGTGTTTCAGATTCAGAAGCATTCTAAAAAAATCAATCAGATAACAAAACTGACACTGACCCTCTCAGCATAATTATTGTTGAATTTCATGTTTTAATCTGTCTTTTTTTTTTTATTTGTTTTTAAATAAAAGGACAGAGAAAGAACCATCATTAACTTAAACTAAGTTATGCACTAGTCATAGTTAGCGTTGTGAATATGCCACTTCTTTAAAAAGGTGCGACATGAAATATTCTCTAAAGCGAGAAGAATTCACAACACGGCAACTTAAAAAGTAGCTAATACTTAAGTATATTAATTATATGCTTATTATTATTTCAGAAGCTCAGAATTTCAAGATAAATTTCTCATGATGTTTGTTTAAAAATGTTTTGTGTTTGATACATGTTCACATATTTATACATTATTCAAAATGTATTAATATTTAGAATATAAGTTTTTGTCTGTTACAATTTGACGTTTTTTGTCATTTTGCACATTAATGTCAACTAAAATATTATTAATTATGTTATATTAATCAATATAACAATGAAATATTGACTAAATTTAAAAGGGTGATTGTCACAAAGCCTGTCAAAAAAATGTTCTGGTCTTATTTATGTCAAAATCAACAGAAACAAAACAAGAAATTATATTTTCCATATAGAAAATTAAGCCTATTTTAGGACCATTCATTTTAAAGAAAATTATAAACCAAAAATTTTTACTGGGGGGGTTGGGGGTGATTTGTTCTTAATTGTCCTGAAAAAAACGTCAATGCAAACAATCTTAATGGCTCTAAATGTAGGTTTTATTTTCTTTATGGAAAACATTATTTTCCACCAGGGCACTTCAGACAGGTTTTGGTCAAAAGAGCTTAATTATAATTAAATAAAAAAAACTGTGTAAATTGAACACTGTTTTGAAACCAATCAATTCCAGATGAAATCAAGTTCCACCCTAAATGTCTACTGAATATTCTGCTTCACTTAAAAATTGTCACATTACGGAATTAAATTGGGTTGCGAATACCATTTCTGTTGACTTCAATCCATAGGTATTTGCTTTCTTCTACACAAATTATTTAGTAGAATAGAGGACAACACATCTAAATAAAGAAGTTCATTTGAAATTGTCGCCCATTCTGCTACACATTCCGCAGAGCCGGCGTAAGCCATTTTACCTAAATTATTAATGAAATCACTCACTGGAGCCATTTAATCTGTTCGCACAGCTAAACTGAAGCATCTCACGGAGAAAGGATGAGAAGTCTGTGATGTCAAGCTAGTTTAATCTTCAATATGACAGTGCTTTCAATTCTACACCAGACGATGCAATGCATTTTTCTACTCGACTGTGGGGAGAGACCCCAGTAATACTGCACGAGCTGGACTGGTGAAGGATGCTGGTTAATTGAAAGCCCCCCTCCACCCCTCTCTCTTTACAATGGCCTTGTCTGCTTCGATTCATCTGGCCAGAATGAGATTTTGATTGGAACTGACTAAAGAAAATTACACCTGGTGAGACTTAGGCACTGGTGTGCCAGTGTGAATCCTGGAAAATCCTGGATTTTTATCCCCTAGAGAATCCATAGTTAAAGATAATCATACTGAAACACACGATCAGTAATCCACCCTGCCCAGGAATTTGGCATCAGCATCCTTTACCTGCAGTTTCAGGAGCTTGTTTTCTGCTATATTTCTGCATATTAATACTAGGCATGTGCAAATCTATGTATTTTAAAAAATAGGCTAGTTGGTGGCTTGCCTGAACTATTTTGAGGTTTTGGGTTCACCTGTCCCCCATTGGATGTGTTTCTTAGGAAGCATTTACATAATACGTAATTTATTTTGTGTGTGTTCGAAAACAGCTGGAGAGAAAGGAACATTTTGAAAAGTTGGGACACATTGTAACTCATTTTAAATGTAGCGCTCATGGCGGCACACTCCAAAAAAAGGGCAAGACCTGAAGCTCAAGGCAAAGCTTTAAAAGGGATGAATTTGAAGATGCAAGGTTTCTGAGAGAGTTTTCCCACACAAACTGTCTATCATCTAAAGTAAAGCACCTTAAATGTAATGCCACTAAAAATCAGAATATATATATATATATATATATATATAAAGGTAAATAAAATAAAAAATGAGGAAAAAGTAAAGACTGTCAAAAAAAAAACGAAAAAAAAAAAAACGCACTTGTGCATGGAACTACTTTCTTACGCCAAGGATCAGGATCTTCCACTGCTAGTCAATGACAGCTTGGGCTGTTTCTAACAAGTTATTGGAGTAACAAGTATGTGTGTGAGTTTAAAAGAGAAAGAGAATGAGCCAGTTGAGCTTGTGTGATTACCTGCATCTACCGTGACTCCCAAGCAGTAGTGTAGTGTTAGTCAGTGCTCAAGAGTAATTTGTCCTCTCCTCCGCCACCTGGATTACATCTCCTCACAACACGGAAACTTCGGTAAAAGTGTCTTGAGTATGCTTTTGATTGCTCCATCTGTTTAATGCTAAAACTGTTGTTTAATAGTATTTACCAGCTGTAGTAAAGTAGTAGTAGTTCGAGCGATCATGGAGTGAGAGACAATGCCGATGACTTCAAAGAAACAGCTTGCTGACTGACGTGCGCCGACTCAATGCATGTCAAACTTAACTGGCTCATAACACATAAAAATGGTCTTTTGTCACTACCTGCTGGCTAAAACCTTTAATGTCACATGATAAATGAAAAACACATACTGTATACTGTAGCTCTTTTACACATCTGTGCTGTTCATACACTTTAGTTTAGAACAGCACAAACACAAGCGGAGTGATACAAACAGTGAAGCGTCTGAGTGCAGATGATGCGAGACATCAGTACTCCTAGAATGTCTCTCATCCAATCAGATTCAAGGACTGGAACTAACTGCTGTATAAATATGTATATAGTGTTTATTCAACTCTTCAATATATAGTGTTTTTACTGTTAAAACTTATTTCACACAGTCACTGGTTTATTTAATTTTTCTACTGACAATGTCAAACAGTGTAATTAAATACACAGTAAGTGCACGCCCTTCACTGACACTTTGTCAGCTTGGTTAACAAATACACTATTTAAAAGAAAATCCAAAAAAAAAAAGAAAAAAAAACATTTATTAGGAGCAAAATTGTTTGGTGTGGTAAACATTATGCCACACATGTGGGACAGTTTAATTTTTTTTTATTTTTACAAAATAAATATTGAAATGGTTTATTTCACTCTTTGTTTATATTACCACAGTTTTAAACATGTAATACATTTTATTTTTATAGTTTAATATTGAAAGTCTGGGTCTGCGACAAGGCTAAAAAATTAAAGTCTATGCCAGGGTTCCCCAATTAGTTTTCAGCAAGGATCAAATTCTGTCAGCAATACAAAGGGCCATGGCCATCGAAGTAATTAAAAAAAAAAAATTCTGCTGCTGCTGCCCTATTGAAACCCTATTGTAATTGTAAGGATTTTATTTTTATTATTATTCTGCCCTAAAACCGATCGTGCAGACCAAACCGTAAGTCGTAGAGAGCTGAAACTTTGAGGGAAGGTAGTCCCACAGAGTACTACATATCAAAGTTTTGGCCCGATCGCCCTCAAGGTGGCACTATAGTGATGATGTTTACGTTTTGACCAATGACTCCTAAACCGTCTGTCGCACACTCAAGTGTCTTACATCATTGGATTCCTTGGCTCAAGACGAACAAAACATATATTTCATTTCCATCATGAATTCGAAAAACCTACTTTTTCGAACTCCTCCTCAGCCGTATGTCCGATTCGCACAAAAATTGGGGTGTGTCTACTATGAACCATCCTGACAAAAAGTTAAAGGAATTTTGATTCGTCGAAGCATTGCGAAGATATAAGCCAACAAATTGGTCAGGCGTCGTCCATTTTGTACATATTGACCAATATCTACCAATCGAAAAGGCCAATTGTTACAAAACTTGATACACATATACAACAGCACATTTTGAGTCTGCATGCAAAATCGCAAAAAAAAAATTCACCTATAGGGGCGCTACAAATAAAAATTGCTCATAACTCCGCAACTGTATTATCAATGAAGTTGAAAATTGGTATGCTTCTTGTAGGAGCCAAATGCTAACATATACAGTATGACTCAGACAAATAAAAACATGGCCGCCAGCAGCCAATCAAATTTAAGCAAAATGGCTGTATAAATGGTGTGTAAATTATTGTATATTATCCAATGTTACCTGCTATTGTGAACTACATCTAGGACTCCCTAGGTCAATAATTATCAAAGAAAAGTTTAACTTTAGTTATTTATTTTGTTATTTAGGGATTGCATTTATCATGTGGGTTTGACCAAGTGTATCCAAAAGCCTATAATTCCTAAAATAAATATTCAAATTTCTAAAACCTTTTTGGAGATTGGGTGCTTTGTGGCTTTATAAAAAAACACCACCATAACAATTATCCTGTTTCAGGATCGTTGAACACAAGACATCAGAGTCATATTTAACACCAGTTTGCAAATTCAGCAACTTACAAAGTACATATACATATACAAATACATACCTTTTTTGCATACTTAGAAAGTTCTTAAAAGGCTTGAACCCCGACAATTGCTGCTTGCAGCTATATTTATTATTATGATTGTTGTTTTATTATTAAAAGTCACACATAAATATTCCGTTTTTTTATTAGTTCCTTTTCTCAGTATTAGTAGCCTTTTTTATTTATTCAAACAATTATGAACATTTTGTTTGTATACAGATACACAAAACTACACAACTTTGCCTGCTGAAACAACAACAAAAACACTTTAATGAACAATCTGGATCTCCATATCCTCCATGCGAATCAACTGTTCCTGCTCATCTCCAAACGGGATCTCCTCCCTGCACTTTCCCTAATTGAAGATTCAATTATTAGACCTATTAGCATTTATATTGTTATTGTACTTAAGGATAAAATAACAAAGTATTGCAATAATTTCAATAAAGAAACGACTGTGAGCCGATGTTTTCTTATAAATAATTTTTTAATATTAGGCTATGCATCATATTTTTTTCTGTACAATGTTTTTCTTAATGTGCACTATTCCACGTGTACTTGTATCACAGTACCTTGTGTTATATTATACAGGCATTAATCCAGACATATAAACACAGATTATATACTCCTCAGAATGCATCAACACCATGGAAATAACATAATGAAACAGTTATGCCAAATAAGTAAATGAATGCTTTAACAGTGTTCAATATATTCTCTAACAGCTGAAGGTGCAGGCATGAGACTGGTATAAATGTTTGTAGAACAGCAACAGCACTGTCTACTGTACAGGGTTGAAATTGTTTTTCATTTTTATTTTTTTCGCACTCTGTATGTATAGACCTTTTGTTGGAAGTTTGTCTCGCAAAATCGTCATGGATTTGGTGTGAACAGGCCTTTAGCGTGGGCCAAATATTTGTCTCTCGCGGGCTGGCCATGGCCAACAGGCCCTATTGAGGAACATTTAGCTGATGCTTTTATCCAAAGCAACTTACAAATGAGGAACATAAGCAATTTGTCATAAAGTCAACAATATCTTTAGTATAGCACTGTCAAGTCCTCACAGTGGCTGGAGTAGTAAAGATGCTAGCGCAGAAGAAAGAGACAGGCAAAGATTTTTTTATTATTATTATTTTTTAATTTGTTGTTAAATAGTAAGTGAATTTGGCGTGGATTGGTTAAGTGCTCACGGAACAGATGTGTTTTCAGCTCTTTCTTGAATGCTGAGATGGTATCAGCAGATCGTGTGGAGGTTGGAAGCTCATTCCACCACAGAGGAACAGATTGAGTGAATGATCGTGAAATGGACTCTTTGTGCCTCTTTGCGATGGGACCACCTGGCGACACTCATTCACTGACCGCAGAGATCAAGTTGGGACATAAAAGGCATTGGACAATTACAAAAATAAATGATGGAATGGTTAAAAGTTTCTATGTGAATTATATAATACAACAAAAGTTTAAATCTATGTCTTAATAAAAACTGAATGTGGCATGAAATTGTACGAAGTTTAAGAAACATCCATATAGACTTTACTAACTGACTAGACAGTTTTTGGATGATTAGACGACCATTTTGACCCATCCTTAATTAAAAGTGGCCAGTGATATAACTTCCTGTGATTAAATCTCTGATCAGTGTCTTGAACCCTAAGTGCAATGGCCCACTTCTACTACTAACAGCTCTAGGGACTGTATGTGGCACATCACCCAAACTCACACTGACAAGAGAGCAGTTTGTCCTGTACACTTTCTTCCTCTGGCTGAATGGGCACTGTACACAAACACACACAAACAGGAACTCAAAGACACTGCCCACAGCCCCTTTACATATATAAATGTACTTTCCATCTGAGCATATGCATAAAGGAACACACTGACAGTGTGGCACAGGCTTTCGTAGCCTCTGGGCTCCATGCACCCGCTCCGAGCATCATTAGAGAAGATCTGCTCAAAGCACTGCTCTAGTTTGTCCACACAGACACACATCCCATGGCAGAAGATCAGATCCTAGCCCTGCATTCCATATGGGGGGCTTTGGAGCCAGAAGGATATTTGAATATTGGCACAGGGCACTCAGATCACACTACGACCTACATATCAAGTCGCTGGTAACAAATATTCCTTGCCTTACATAATTTGGAAAATTCTGAAGAAAAAGAACACAGAAGAAAAAATGTCCACAAGAGAAGTTACTTTTCACCCAGTGATGAAGCTTTAAAATGGTGAAAAAATGAATGCAATGAATGCATGAATAAAATGAAGTAGGTCTCGCTTACTTGTTGACAAGCTCTCGCTCCTGCAGAAGGGAATATTAAGCACGACATAAATGGGAGCATTTGACAACAAAATCACTTTGCTACAATCCTGATTTCAAATGGGAAAAAAAAGAATCACGCCTCCATGAAAAGCTGTTATTAGAATTTTCTTTTTTTTTTTTGCAAATGAACATGACAGCTGAAAGCTATCTACCAGTGTTATTCGCCAACCATTATATAAATTAATAAATACTTGTGGGTTTGTTGCTAATGAATGCAGAACATGTGAGGTTTAATTTGCTTCATTTTTAAATGGAACACAAAATAATGCTCTTAATGGAAATTAAAAAAAGTGTACTATTATACATTATGAAAACACTAACATAATATGGAGGGACAAATTACTCAATTAAATCATGAAATCAATGTTTAAATATTTGCATAATTAATTAAATACATCATGCAATCATTAAAAAAACTACATAATCATGAAATTAATCATTCAATCACTAAATTAATCAATAAATGTTCCTTGTATTTCATTTGAGCACTAGTTTGTTCAACTTAATCTCATGAAAATTCTTACATATTTTACAAGTTGGCTGTTTTGTATGATTTCGTATAATTTTGTTTGTATAAATTCAGACAGACAATTTCATCACATATGAGATGTCTATTGCGGAAGTGCGAGTTCTGTGCACGAGGCGTTAAGGACATACTTGTTAATATTACCCCTTATCTAAACCTAACCGATCAGTAGTGTATGTAAACATGATAGGAAGCTGTTGTGTGTGACAGAAGCAAGTAATTGTCACGTATTAGTTGGAAACGATGTCCAGCGACGTCATTAGCTGTTGTGAAAGTTGTACGAATTCATACGAATGCAGTCATACGATATCATGTGCATTAGCCAAATTTAGAAAAGTTGTATGAATCCTGACGATTTCACCATGAGAGTGTGTTGCGTTTGTTACCATTTTCATTTTAGTCATATCTTTGAAAAGGTGACGGCCTAACATTAAACCGTAACCCTGGAAATGAAAACATACGAAGCTCACGATTAAATGAAAATCAACTAAAAGAAAATGCTACAATAAAAATGGATGCAAACTACTATAGAATTAAAATGAAATACAGGAGACATATATTGATCAATTTAGTGATTTACGATCAATAATTGTGTAGTGTTTTTTGTTTTATTTATTTTTTTATGGTTTTACTTTGTATTTAATGATTTAATTAAGTATTTATTAATTAATATGATATAATTTTCAGCAATTTGTTCCTCCATAACACAATGATTCTAAGACATACACTTTATGTAAGCACTTAAATTTTGGAAGACATTATACATAAAGTGTTTCACACCAGAGGACCCATAGAAATTGAGCTTGCGTAATGAATGATTAAATCATACAAATTTTTGGAATGAGAAGCAGGAGTCATAATGACTGGGATTTTCATGGAAAAGCTGAATATGAATATAGATCACCAGAGGCACAGTTGGGTTTTAAAGGAATAGTTCACCCAAAAATGCTAATTTGCTGATAATTTACTCACCCTCAGGTCATCCAAGATGCAAATGACCTTCTTTCATCATCAGAACAGGATTTAAGATTTTTAGGAAAGTATCACAGGTTTTTAGCTTCATCCAATGCAAGTGAATGGACACCAATTTATGACGGTCTAAAAAGCACACTTAGTCAGCATCAAAGTAATCCACACGACTCCAGTTGATCAAGTAATGTCTTCTGAAGGTCAGAAGGTCATATACATCTTGGGTGGCCTGAGGGTGAGTAAATTTTGGGTGAACTATTCATTTAATGATTGAGAAAAACAGAAGCAATTATTCTCTGACGGTTAAAGCTGCATTTTCCGAATGATTTAAAGAGCAATAGTCAAACTGACAGGGCTGATTTCATTATATGCAATCAAGGCACTTTGTAGAAATGGAAGAAATATAAACCAGCACCAGTATATGGCAATTTGTATCTTATTGAAGCTGACAGACCATTCAACATTGGCCCTAAAAAATTTAATTCAGTCAAAATAATGGAAATATTTTTCTTTTCAGCCAATGCTACGTGCACCACAAAGCAAGATTAATTCCTTTTTTCTTTGGTTTTAGCATAGCTTACACTGCATACTTTATGTAGAATTAGTACAAGCTAGGGCTACAGGATAATGACAAATAACATAATTGTTGATTATTTCCCTTGATATTGTAATCACAATTAATTTTGATTGATACTACATTAAGTATTTTATTTTGGTGTTAAAATATTAATTTTGTTGGGGAATCTGCCTGTCATATCCTTTATGTAGGCTACACATACAAAACAAGTTGAGAACTGTGTTCCTGAACTACCTTTTAGATGTTTAAGACATCAACAGATCAGAACATTACCTAAAGAGTAAACAGTTGCCGTCTTAGCATGATAAACAAAACTGTTATTCAAAATTTTACACAGAAAGCTTGAAACAGACTTTGTGATTGGTTACAAAACAGGAGTAGACCTAAATGGAACGCTGTAATTGACACTTTTCACAGTTAGTTAATTGTGGCAGCTGTAATTGCAATCTCGATTATTCATTAGATCAATTGTGCAGCCCTAGTACAAGCAAAATTACCTTTGGTTGTAACATTAAGTTTTGGATATTATTCTTCAATGAACACTGTAGGATTAAAAGCCACAAAATTGTGCTTCTTTTCCTACCTATATTTCATGCCAGTTCTCATGCTCTGGTCACTTGAAGAGGGCACACTCTGGACAGACAGCTGGCCAAGGCTCCGGGCCACCATGGCCACGGCTTTAAACTTGCTCCGGGTGCCTGTGTTCGGGCTGTTGGCATTTTGCCGATTGAGCCTGTCATCCGTGCTGCGGCTCATGGACCGGTGGTCCGTGCACACAAATGACACCTGCATCCTGTCTCGGGGGACGCACGGTCGTCACACAGAAAAAGATTCAACTAAAAAGTACAAAAGTCAACAGAAACAAAGGCAAAGAGAAGCAGAGAAAGGCAGATTGTCTCGAGAGCTGGTTAGAAGCACATCCTGAAAAGTTCCAGTGCGATGTGCTCGCCCTTGACTCCCGCACGGTTTAGTTGGAGACCTCAGTAAGAGGAAGTGAATATCTGGAGGGCTGATCCGGCAGCAGGAGAACACAACTGAAGCCTGACTCGCTTAACTAACATGTTATTGCTTTCGGCACAAGGAGCTCACAGCTCGATTCTCGCTTATCCTGCTGTCCAAAACTACCTGCATGGCTCCCATGCCCCGCGTAAGAGCTTTTCCTAGATTTGTTCTCTTCTAAAGTGTAAAACGGTCACAGAAAAGCAGCTTCTTTGTCCTTATTTCCTTTTCAGGTTCTGGTTTGAGTCCTTGTTTCAACCCTGATCAGGAACACAGTTCTTACATTTTTCAGTTTCCTTGTAAGCTCAGCTTAGTGCTGGATGTATATCACTTGGCAGTGCCAATACACGGAAATGCCCAAATAGACTTCAAACATAAAGAAACAAATTGATGCAGCAGTGTAGAAGATATATTCTTGTGTCTCCCCTTGGTGAGCACTGCATCTGTCAGTGAGTGAGATGCCTAACATGTACTGGCGCTCCTCCTCCTCCTTAGCGGAGATTAAACTTACGAGTGCATTCAGAGAGCAAGACACAAAGAGGCAGAGCGTGAGTGAACGAGTATGAGAGGGTGGGAGGGGCAAACCGCTAGCTGAAATACAGAGTACAGAAAAAAACGCAGAAATGGGGGGGGGGGGGTGTTTGGATGTGGAAGGGTTTACTCTGCACTGTTTTATTTCATTTTATTTATTGTGTTTTAGTTTATTATTTATTTTAAGGCAAGCATCACTATTACCATTGCTCATACCTAAGGTAAAGAATTTGAACAAACCCCTAAAATATCCCAAATTTTACTTTGGAGTGAAACTTGTCCTGCACAGTTGTGCGATGGATGTAAATCTTACTTCATAATGCATAAAATCTGTACTTGACTGATGAAAAAAATATATAGGTAAAAATAATGCTTGCTGAAACTATAACTATATAATCAAGCAGTGAGAATAGCAAAAGAAATACATCTTCCATATATCTTCAAATATGAACAAAAATTAATGAAATTCTGACATAGGCATAAATTTATGTAAAAATCAACAGAGAACTGCTGTTATTATTGGCCAGAACCAATGCAGATATATATGCACACTCAAACACCAATTTCAGTAATCTGAACCAATACCTGGGAAATTTCTCAATACTAATTTAGCTACACAGCAAAAATGGATAATATGCCATTCAACGCATCTTCATTTAAAAATATGAATGTAAATATGAACATTAAAAATATATATAACCTTGTTTAAAAGTTTTTTACTTTTGTCCTTTTTAATATTGCTGTGTGGTTAGTATTATGATTGATTTAATCGACAGTGGCAGGTACTGTATTTTAGGCTTCATTTCCACTGTAAGGTCTGACTCTGCACAGATTTGATATTTTGACAAATACCTGATTTTTTTGTGCACCCGTTTGCATTATGTAAGACATAAAGAATGGTGTATACATCAGAACTCGTAGAGCGGGCAATTTGACCATGGAGCACATTTGACCGTTCATGTGCACAACGGCATCGTGGTAAATGCAGTAATGCATCCTTTCAGTTAAACGGCATATTTCCACCTTGTTTCTGAAGTGTATCAGAGCTTTAGCTCCATACTGAAAAAACTAAATGAATAAACATATAAAAGCAACAATAAAACAACAGACATTCGAAAATACTTCAGTTAAATCTCTAGATTTTCCCACACAATGCCGTTTGCGGATATTGTTTTCCCATCTGCACAGGAGCAACAACGGAAGCACATGGCTACGCTCACGTGTAGCTTAGAGCGAACATTATTAGCAACCACCCTGAATAACCCAGCAAATATAAAAGCATAGAAATGGTCTAAAACCATTGAGTTTTAGAGAGAAACAGGAGGTATTTTGCAGAGCTTGCAGCTGCTGCCACCATAGTGGTTTGTGCATTATTACTGTAGTTGTCCACGCTATTAACTATAAACAAGAGAATAAAAGAGCAGAGTGCCAGTGCAGGCTTAACAAACATAATTTAGCCCAGTGCACGGCAGGATCTTTCATACATGCATGCAGTGCAGGCATGTGTAAAATATTCATTATGCAACTTGATTCTTCTGAATGTGTATCAAAGCCAGGGAAGGCTGGAACACGTTACAGTACAACCACCAAATCGTTAGAGTTGACCTGCCTGCCTTTCTGTCAGCCATTCGCCTTCCTGCACACAACAGAATCTGTTAACCAAACTATTACCTCCAATTCATGGCAGTTCTCTTAACCCTTTAGTAAGTGGTTAAGATTTCACTCATAACAAAATTGTGGCATAATTGCCCAATTATGTCATTATCAGCAGGGTATTTGATGTGGTAAAGGACAGGAAGCATATGTCAGATACTAATTATAGCAGAGGTATGGAAATAAATGCAGACAGGGGAGCTGGATCTGGAAATAATATTGGCAGATCAAAGGTAATTTAGTCGTAATTGGAAGTCAGCTCAAATTGGATAAAGAGCATACAGTGGCAAACATTTTTGAAGTAATAAAATAATTAAGCATATTTAATGAAGACCTTCTGTCATAGTTTAAAATTAACTTTTAGCCACACCTGTCAATGGTGGTTCAACAGAAAAAAAATTACCAGCAATAATTTGTTTTTATACAAAACAATAGGTTTTTGTCCATTAACAAATGGACAACTTTAGCTGTTTTTAACTGCATATAGGGCTGGGTTATATGGCCAAAATACTATCTCCTTTTTCGTTCGATTTATCATGATATACATTTCAGACTTTAATCATACATAAGGTATGTGACCTCATCTCAACACAATTTCACCATCTTCAATGGACATTTCACTCTCTTCATGGTCATTATTTTTTTAGTTTCCAACAATATTCTTTTTCCTGGTTTTGGCCTAATGCCTGTCAGCTATATAACCCATACATGATGTAATTACAAAAGCCTAAAAGGTATTTTGTCCACTGAAATACTTTCTTGCCTGTGTCAAAAAAATTAGAGGACATGACAGTGATATGGATCATGAAAACACATTTAACTAAATAATACATAACTAAAAAGCAACGGTTTTGATGTCGGAGTTGCTGTTGTGTTCGATCAATAGTTGTATTGCATTGTCAGTGCTCTTTTGTTCGGCACACGTCTACCTAGACTTATTACTGTTTTACATGAGAGCAGAGCTAGGTAGCAGCTAGTCAGCTGATACTTTGTAACCGGCTGATTTCATGACAGTGATTCAGCTAGCTAATTGTGTGTATACCTTTGCCAAACTGTTTGAGTTTTAATGACATGCATTTGATCGTCTAGATGTAGAACAGGCTAAATATCGAAAACTACTCAATTTTATCATCGAAATTGAAGATTTTTCCCCTGATAAATATCAAGATTGTTTTATTGCCTAACCCTACTTGCAGATCTGTGAAAAGGCATAGGTCTCACAGTAAAACGGTAGCCATCACAAAAAAGCAAAGATCTATGGCTATTTTGTTCTAGTGCCCGACTGATATATCGGTCGGCCGATATTATCCTTTCACCGATATATCGGCATCTGCGTATATTTTACCGATATGCACCGATATGAAAACTTTTTTCAGAACATATAATGCAGAAAACAATGCTTCAGAATTGGTGTCATTGCGTAGTTTGTCCAGTAGAGCGCGCTCCGACTCCATTGTTTACAGAGCTGACTCTGAGCTTACGGTGGTTCTGCAGAGTTAAACGGTGTGGATCTGAGTGATCTCTTCTCATTAAATTGCTAACTAGTTTGTGAAATACATACTGGAAAGTTAATAAAAAATGACCCCATCATTTTATATAACTAATATAACATTAACCCTGTCCCTGACCCAAACAGGGCCCTCCAAAATCCTGTTTGCTATGTTAGCCAGCTATAGTTTGTCAGTGCAGTCAGTAATGTAGCAGATTGAAAGGTAAACATCAGAGCATCTTTTTGCAGCTCAGCAGACAACGGTGCGGTGGTGGATTGTGTCTGTTGAGTGTTGATTTCACGCTACCTTGTTACCTAGTTGGTGAGACGCAATGCTGGAAAGTAAATAGAGTCCATCTTTTGTTCTCCGTGACAATGAGCTTATAGCTAACTAGTTAACCACGTAGCTACTTTCATTGCTTGTCAGCTGTGGAAGTTAATGTGTAAACATGTATTTACCAAACTATTTTGTTCAGGATTCACAGTTTGGTACCCCCTTCAACCGAACAATTCCAGTCGTTGCATTTACAAAATGTAATATTTAAAAGTCTGGTTTTCCAAACATTAAAATAGGATGCATAATAAAACTAGATTTAATAAATAGTATATTTGCCCTGTGTAAATAATAATGTATAGGAACTGTATCTAAAATAAATGAGGGGTGATAAATACTAATACAACAGGCTGGAAAAATAGACATTTATTAATTTTAATATCCTATATATATATATATATATATATATATATATATATATATATATATATATATATTTTGAATGTGTTGAAACTTGACACCGGGCGACACAACCTAATAATGGCACCGTTAGAACGGTTTCATGCTGAAGAGCCCCTTAAAAGTACGCTTTTTTTCTCTCTCGTAAATGTACGCGAGTGTGAATGCCAACACCATCATATATGTTGAAAGGATTGATGCCTGTCAACCAAAACATGAGCTCATTGATGTCATTGAGTGAGTCTGCTTTTTTATTCCATCAGTTACTCCTGGTCGGAGGCTGCCGTATATATTTAGTTTATACGTAGGGTTACGTCCTACATAAATGTAATGGTGCAATGCTCAAATATTTAGTAGAGCGTAAATTGTGACTTAGTGCCCATTTACGCCACAACTAGTCTAAGTTGTAATGTACGTATAGCTGGTGCAACCGGCCCCTGATGTTTATTTAGCTATTTATTTTATTTTAATTTATTCTTTATTTAAATGATCAGCATTTGACTGATACTAAACAGTACTTATGTTTATTTAGCTATTTATTGTATTTTTATTTATTCTTTATTTTAATGGTCAGCATCTGACTGATACTAAATATACAATACTGATGTTTATTTAGCTATTTATTTTATTTGAATTTATTCTTTATTTTAATGGTCAGCATTTGACTGATACTAAACATACAATACTGATGTTAATTAAGCTATTTATTTTATTTTTATTTATTCTTTATTTTAATGGTGGGCAATTGGCATACTAAACAGTACTACTTATTTTTATTTAGCTATTTATTGTATTTTTACAAAGTGAAAATTTATTTTCTCAGTGTTCATTTCTAGAATTTGTTGACAATGTATAATAATAATGTCAAATATTTGGTTAAGAAAGCAGCCTTCCGAGTATCTTGCATAGTCATATCGGTGCAAAATCCACATAGAAAAGGTCTGTTTTCATTCCAGTTCAAAAATTAAATATATTGGCCACCATATCGGTAATCGGTGAATTTTCCCTCACTAAAATATAATGATTATTTGTCATGCAACCTGACTGGAAGAATAATTTTACTTAAATACAATTGAAATTTCTCAATTTCTACCAGCTGACACATTTCTACTGGTATATCGATTTAACTTGTATATTGCCCACCCCTATTTTGCCTGCTGTTAGTCTATTTGGAAGATAAAACACAGATGTGCAGAAGCCAATAGACATTATAGGGACCCGGTAGACAACAGAACTGTCAATCCTGTCTACTAGTTACAACCTCTGGACTGAAGTGAAAAAAGTGGTCAATGCAAACCAAACTAATCTAAATTGGAAGGGAGGCCTCTCAAATAGTGTTGGACAACTTCTGGACCCGTGGATCTCTTCTGTATCCATGACTTTTCTAATCTCCAGTTAAGTGGCGATGGGTTTGGGTGAGCGGACAATGGGAGGCACACATGCCACACTTGTTCAACCTCAGCCGCCAGTTCCATCACCAATGCGTAACCCCAGACGATGCAGAACTCGTCAAGCAGAGCGAGAGGCTTCGTCTATGTCAGCTCCTTTTAGGATCATAGCACAGCAGGGTCACAAAACTTTGTGTGCCTGTGCTCAAATACACAAATGCACCACACAAGAACTTATTAAACGAAAGGCAAGTTCACTAAAAAATTTAAATTCAGTCATCCTTTACTTACACTCATGTTGTTCCAAATCCATGTGACATTCAAAGTTGTGCATTGTGATCTGTACAACACACGCAATGGTGTTTTACAATGGCATTCGACCTATCCTCAGAAGGCATTTTTGAACAGACCAAAATATAAGTCCTTCTACACCATAAATCCTGCCATCTGTAGTCTCCTATGCACGATCAAGACTTAAAGCTCGATTAAACTTCCTCGTACTTGCTCTGCGCATGCATCAATTGCAAGGAAGTGTAATCGAGAAGAAAAAAATAACAAAGAAAGTCATACAAGTCCGAGACAGCATACTGTTCACTTACCTGCAGTCTCAGACGGAATCTGTGCGAGCAGATTTCTGGAGAAAAGGAATGCCAGCCCACGTTCACACTAACATGTTTTAATTTTAAAACACAATTATTTCACCTGAATACCTGTCACTTCCTTTTTTCTTTTTTTTTTCACTTAAAATGTTGTAATTGTGTCTATATAACCTCTTTCTGACCCTATGCACTCTCATTACATAATCTGATTCTTCATTTGTAAGACAATGGATTTAATGAACAATTTTGACCACTAAATTATTTTTTTAATCCTCTGTAAAATGATGTAATAGATTTCCTCACTTGTAATGGGTGTACCTTTTATAAGAGTTTTTTTGTTATGTGACCTCATTACTTATATTTTTAATCTGAATAATAATAATAATAATAATAATAATAAATAAATAAATAAATAAATAAATAAATAAATAAAATAATAAACATGTCTTTAGGTAATGCGAAAAATAGTTTATTATAGTTTGTTTTTAAACAAATTTGGAAGTAATAATTTTTTAAAGCCTCTACTAAATCTGTTGACATGTAAATTTTAATTATTTTTAATTATGTCAATTATTTGTTGCGGTATTGAGAATTTTAAGGTAATTCGCCTGCAAAATGTTTTCAAAAAGCTAACATTTTCTTGACTATACTGTTTACAACAATTTCAGCCTTCCCTTTTCATGTTCCAAAAGGGGGGGGGGAGGACATCTGATGACAGAATGTTTTATTTATTTATTTATTTATTTATTTTTGTGAACCAACCCTTTAGGATACTGTTTACTTATCTGCCCTGTTTCTATTACATGCACTCTGGAAAACAATGATGTTTTAATGTAGTTTAATATATTCTAAACATCTCCCGCACCCTGCGTGTTTCTTTTTTTTTTTTTTTTTTTTTTTTAATTTTGGCTAATTTGATCCTTTCAGCTACCAATATGAGTGGAGTACTCTCAGCTCTGTTAAACCCTTATGTACTGTACCTCATGACATGAGGAATTTAACATTTTCCTTGATCTTTTCACATGTAAGAGTTCATTGTATATTTAAAAACATACGGTAAGTTTCTGAACTCAAAACTTCCTCCTCACTGCAAAGAGCATTTTTTTATTTTTTATTATTAAAACCAAACTGCAAAAACAACTCGTTCTCTACTTCCTCCACATTGTGATGTCACACTGTGGTAGCCATTTGCATCTGACCACATCCATAACAAAACATCAAAGACAAATTTACCTTTGCACTTCAGTAGTCCATCCAGTAGCGGTGAGCAGTGAGAGAGCAGGTCAGTCAAGAGCAGAGAGCCAATCAAAACAGAAGGCGTTTATTGTCTTTAAGGAGAAGCAGCACCAAAACTGAGCTATTCTGACAGTGTCAGAATGAGGTTGTAAAATGCTAATGTTTCACAAATATATTTGTTTTTGGGGGGTTTTTTTTAGCAAAAAACTTTACTAATATTATACAACCCCAATTCTGAAAAAGTTGGGACATTATGAAATGATAAAAATGTGATTTGTAAATTAAATTCACCCTTTAGTAAATTGAAAGCACTCCAACTAAACATTATATGATGTTTTACATTGTGAATGTCTTTGTTTTTTGTTTTTGAAAATGCACAGTAATTTCAAATCAGATGATTGCAACATGCTCCAAACAATTTGGGACAGTTGAGTGTTTACCACTGTGAAACATCACCATTTCTTCTAATAACACTTATTAAGCATTTAGGCAGTGAAGACACAAGTTTGTTAAGTTTAGAAAGTGGAATTTTCCCCCATTCATCCATTATGCAGGTCTTCAGCTGCACAATTGTACGGGGTCTTCATTGCCGTATTGTGAACTTCATAATGCACCACACATACTCAATTGGAGATGGTCAGGACTGCAGGGAGGCCAATCTAGCACCCACACTCTCTGCATACACAGCCAGTATGTGGTTTGAAGTTGTCCTGCTGGAAAATGCAGGGATATCCCTGGAAAATACAGTGATGATGGCAGTATATGCTGCTCCAACATTTGTACATATCTGTCTGCATTCATGGTGCTCTTACATATGTGCGAGTTACCCATGCCAAGGGCACTGACACACCCCTGGCCCATACAGACACTGGCTTTTGGACCTGATGCTTGGATGGTCCTTTTCCTCTTTGGCCCGGACAACACGATTGCTGTTTTTCAAAAACTACTTGAAATGTGGACTCATCGGATCAAAAAACATGGTTCCACTGTTCTACTTTCCATCTAAGATGAGTCCGAGACCAGAGAAGTGAGCAGCGCTTCTGGACAGTGTTGATGTATGGCTTCTGCTTTCCAAAGTAAAGTCTTAACTTGCATCTGTGGATGCAGCAGGGCGAATGGTGTTGACTAACAAAGGTTTACTAAAGTTATCCCAAGCCCATGTTCATGATATCCATTGCAGATGAATAATGTTTTTTAAGTCAGGGATGTCTGAGGGATCAGAGATTACGCACCTTCAGAAGTGGTTTTCGTCTTTCCCTTTATGCACCAGATTCCTTAAATCTTTTAACTATATTGTGCACTGTAGAGGGTGAAATGCCCAAAATCCTTCCAATTTGTCTTTGAGGAACATCAACTCAAAGTGCTGGATTATTTGCTGAAGCATCTGTTGGCAAATTGACAAGTCTTGAATGATCCTTGCTCTTGAAGGACTAGGCTGTTTTTGGAGGCTCCTTATATACTATGACACAACTGCCTCACCTGTTTAACATCTCCTGTTTCACATCGCCTTGTTATTTCAACTCGTCAAATTGTTATTAGTCTTAAAGTCTCAACTTTTTTGAAGCGTGTTGCAATCATATGATTTTAAATGACTACATTTAAAAAAAAAAAAAAAAAAAAAAACTCAAATTCACAAGGAAAAACAACACAATGTGTAGATGTAGGGCTTTCAATATAGCAAAGGGTAAATATAATTTACAAATCACTCCTTTGTGATTTATTAGCATTTTTCAAACTGTCCCAACTTTTTCGGAATAGGGGTTGTAAGTGAACCTCAAGGATACATATTAAAATAATATTAAACATATTAAAAGAATAAAAATGGCATATCATGACCCCTCTAAAACTCTTCCGCAGAATTCCAAAAATGTTGTCCAAAAATCAGAGTAGGAAATGCATAAAAAGTTTGCAGATTCCACCTGGGCCTGTCCTGAGGATTTGAGAAGCGTCTTGAATGTGTGATACACACACAAGCGCACACATGTGCATCCTGTGCTAAAAGCAGATGCTGCAATCCGACATGCTTCGGAGCATCAGGAACCGTCAGACAATACAACATGCCGCATAGCAGGCCAAACAAGCCCAGAGGCCTCACTTAATAATATTGTGTATCTGCACATACAGTATCACGGTGAAACCCACACCACTGTCACATAACCCTCCGCAGATGAGCAGGGCCATCTGGGAAGCGGCTCACTTTAAGTACTTGTATTTTGACCTGTGTGTGGGTTCTTGTTGCCAAGTAACAAATGATTCATAACCATCATGCCTCAGTAAGCACACTGATTAACCAGGTTGGTTGATATTGGTTCATGATTTGGTCGAATGCGATAGAGGGAGATCAATAAGTATGAGACATCCAGGACTGCATGGGTCTCCATGTAATAATCTAGAGAGCTTGATGGATACAAGATGGAACTGATGTATTGTGTCAGTTTGCTGATTTAGAAAAAAAACAAGTCTTCTTCCCACACTGACTGATCACAGTCCTTGTGAATTTGAGAAGGCGGATGTGCAATCTCTATGGCAACTGAAGTTTTTATACACAAAATATCCAAGGATGACTTTCTGGGCCACACTTGCTGATTATTCTCAAACCACAAGTGTTAAGAAACCTTAATGATAATTCTGAAATACAAGAAGCCTGAAATTGGTCTTGCTGCAAGGATTTAGTCACAATGCCACTCAAACATTTGGTCTTGACCCCTCTTTCCTGCACCATTTAGTATTTGGCAATGGAGCATTGTCCTGCTGGAAAAACCAATCCTCAGAGTTGGGGAACATTGTCAGAGCATAAGGAAGCAAGTATTCTTCCAGGATAAACTTGAACGTGACTTGATTCATCCATCCTTCACAAAGATGATTCTGCCTGATTCCAGCCATGCTGAAACACCCACAGATCATCACCGATCCTACACCTGGTCGTCTAATGGTTAGACTGAGACCTGGAGAGGCCTACAAGCCACAGTATCTTGCACCCACTGTGAAATTTGGGGGAGGATCGGTGATGATCTGGGGGTGCTTCAGCAAGGCTCAAGTCTTTGTGAAGGACGCATGAATCAAGCCATGTAAAAGGTTATCCTGGAAGAAAACTTGCTTCCTTCTGCTCTGACAATGTTCCACAACTCTGAGGATTGTTTTTTTCCCAGCAGGACAATGCTCCATGCCACAAAGCCAGGTCAATCAATGTGTGGATGGAGGACAACCGGATCAAGACCCTGTCATGGCCAGCTCAATCTCCAGACCTGAACCCCATTGAAAACCTCTGGAATGTAATCAAGAGGAAGATGGTTGGCCACAAGCCATCAAACAAAGCCAAGCCGCTTGTTTGTTTTTTTTTGCACCAGGAGTGGCATAAAGTCACCCAACAGCAATGTGAAAGACTGGTAGAGAGCATGCCAAGAAAGCTGTGATTGAAAATCAGGGTTGTTCCACCAAATATTGATTTCTGAACTCTTCCTAAGTTAAAACATCAGTATTGTGTTGTTTAAAAATGAATATGAACTTGTTTTCTTTGCATTACTCGAGGTCTGAAAACACAACATCTGTTTTGTTATTTTGACCAGTTGTCATTTTCTGTAGATAAATGCTCTAAATGACAATATTGGTATTTGGAATTTGGGAGAAATGTTGTCAGTACTTTATAGAATAAAACAAAAAAATTCATTTTACTCAAACACATATAAATATTAAATCCAGAGAAACTGATAATTTTGCAGTGGTCTCTTAATTTTTTCCAGAGCTGTATATATATTAGGTATGCAACGATACACAAATTTCACTATATGATACGATGCAAAGCCTCACTATACGATACAAAAAAAAAAAAAAACCAGCGCCCACAAATGTTTCACTCAAACTTATTTAAGGATTCAACATAAATGGGTTTTTTTTTATTTTTTTTTTATCATAAATTACACAACTGTCTGTCATTGCCAACAAAAAGCAGAGCTCTATAATAAAGTAACTTAAACAACAGCACTGCATTTATTTTGATTGACTGTAATGAGACAAACTCATATGAACTCACACTTTCATGTTTTTTCTTGAGAAAAATGTGTTTGTCTATACACAGGTAATTTATCACAATATACATAGTTTCAAATCAGCTTTATAGAAAACTATGCCTTAATGTCTTAAAGCCCCCAGAGAGCAAGCTATAGTGACTGTAGCAAGGAAAAAACTTCTTTCAATGTTATTTAGTGGTGAAAATTTTTTAATAAAATAAAATACAAAACAGGAACCTGACCTCTGGTTTTACGATATATGCACATAATCCAATATTATTTAGCGGCTTGAGAGAAACTGATTGGCACACATAATTCTTTTGGCCTCTTCTGCCAGTTTCACGTTGCCGCCGTTAATACCGGATCATAACATGTGCACAAGTGATGTACTAGTACCAGTTTACATTTCGACGTCAAAACCAGAAATAATAAGTCTCAAGTAATCGCGGGTTTCTTACATTGTCAGATTTTGAATAAGCTTGTTTTTGTTACAGCTCAGTGTCATGCTCCATGCTGCTGTTTCTGCATCGCAAATCCACTGATTTGCGCAGTGATGTCGGCGTAAATAAAACGACATGTTTACTGTACTGTAACGACGGGATGTGACACAGTTGTTTGGCATATTCGACAAGCTGTAACATTGCAATCTACTTGCCATTTGCCATCGATCTTCTCGTCTATATACTGTCAATTTGTTGCTCTGTTGTCCTGTGAGCGCATAGCGCAGCCTCTCCGGGGAGGAGACTATTTCACAGCTGTCAACTTTGCACTGCTTGGTTTTAATTACACTATAATGTATTTATGCATCATACGATACATATGGTATTGTATAGTGAGCATTGTATCATATGATATAATATTTTTTTACACCCCTAATATATATACAGGTGCATCTCAATAAATTAGAATGTCGTGGAAAAGTTCATTTATTTCAGTAATTCAACTCAAATTGTGAAACTCGTGTATTAAATAAATTCAATGCACACAGACTGAAGTAGTTTAAGTCTTTGGTTCTTTTAATTGTGATGATTTTGGCTCACATTTAACAAAAACCCACCAATTCACTATCTCAAAAAATTAGAATATGGTGACATGCCAATCAGCTAATCAACTCAAAACACCTGCAAAGGTTTCCTGAGCCTTCAAAATGGTCTCTCAGTTTGGTTCACTAGGCTACACAATCATGGGGAAGACTGCTGATCTGACAGTTGTCAAGAAGACAATCATTGACACCCTTCACAAGGAGGGTAAGCCACAAACATTCATTGCCAAAGAAGCTGGCTGTTCACAGAGTGCTGTATCCAAGCATGTTAACAGAAAGTTGAGTGGAAGGAAAAAGTGTGGAAGAAAAACATGCACAACCAACCAAGAGAACCGCAGCCTTATGATTGTCCAGCAAAATTGATTCAAGAATTTGGGTGAACTTCACAAGGAATGGACTGAGGCTGGGGTCAAGGCATCAAGAGCCACCACACACAGACGTGTCAAGGAATTTGGCTACAGTTGTCGTATTCCTCTTGTTAAGCCCCTCTGAACCACAGACAACGTCAGAGGCGTCTTACCTGGGCTAAGGAGAAGAAGAACTGCACTGTTGCCCAGTGTTCCAAAGTCCTCTTTTCAGATGAGAGCAAGTTTTGTATTTCATTTGGAAACCAAGGTCCTAGAGTCTGGAGGAAGGGTGGAGAAGCTCATAGCCCAAGTTGCTTTAAGTCCAGTGTTAAGTTTCCACAGTCTGTGATGATTTGGGGTGCAATGTCATCTGCTGGTGTTGGTCCATTGTGTTTTTTGAAAACCAAAGTTACTGCACCCGTTTACCAAGAAATTTTGGAGCACTTCATGCTTCCTTCTGCTGACCAGCTTTTTAAAGATGCTGATTTCATTTTCCAGCAGGATTTGGCACCTGCCCACACTGCCAAAAGCACCAAAAGTTGGTTAAATGACCATGGTGTTGGTGTGCTTGACTGGCCAGCAAACTCACCAGACCTGAACCCCATAGAGAATCTATGGGGTATTGTCAAGAGGAAAATGAGAAACAAGAGACCAAAAAATGCAGATGAGCTGAAGGCCACTGTCAAAGAAACCTGGGCTTCCATACCACCTCAGCAGTGCCACAAACTGATCACCTCCATGCCACGCCGAATTGAGGCAGTAATTAAAGCAAAAGGAGCCCCTACCAAGTATTGAGTACATATACAGTAAATGAACATACTTTCCAGAAGGCCAACAATTCACTAAAAATGTTTTTTTTATTGGTCTTATGATGTATTCTAATTTTTTGAGATAGTGAATTGGTGGGTTTTTGTTAAATGTGAGCCAAAATCATCACAATTAAAAGAACCAAAGACTTAAGCTACTTCAGTCTGTGTGCATTGAATTTATTTAATACACGAGTTTCACAATTTGAGTTGAATTACTGAAATAAATGAACTTTTCCACGACATTCTAATTTATTGAGATGCACCTGTATATTATATATTATGAACAGAATAAAGGCCGAAACATAATTCATGCAAGTACGCAAACGCAGACGTGAGCGCTTGGCCGACACGTAGTCCCGTTGTACATACATTACGCGCGCTCATATTGCTCTGGTGGTTACAAACCTCAGACCACAAGATTTTATAATAGATTTAGCAATAGATTTTTTAGGCCTGACCACGAAACTGGATGTGGTAGATGAGTCAATAGTGTATTTATTTTTTTATTATACAATGCCACAAGAACAAGAGGTATTAAACAGGCACATTATTTACAACATTAATGCTGCCAGACAAAAATTATTATACAAAATGTAGTTATTTTAAAACATTACATGTTTTCAGTGCTTTGTTTTTAGTTTGTTCCAAAAGATTTATGTATAATTCAAAGTCATTTATAAAATATAAAAAATTGGGTTTACAAAGAGCCCATTTCTTCTTGTGTATATGGTATTTTCCTAATAATTTGAATAACTGCACAATGTATTAGAGGTCGACCGATATATTGGCTTTGCCGATTAATCAGCACCGATAACATATTTCTGGAACTATCGGTTATCGGCAAAAATCCACACCGATACTTTTTCCCCATTGCGGCTGGGAAGGGTCCACTGTCGTTATACAGTATGAGAGCGGCCTCTAGAGGCAAAATAAAAATCATCACTTCACTGATGCCTTGTGGTGTTTGTTTTGACACATGAAACTACACTCTGCATGGAGCAGAACACTTCAGATGCGGATTTAAAACATCAACAACGAAAAGGTAGGTATACAGTACACTACAGTACATGCTGTCATATCATTATAAAAGTAATTCATTTGTTGACTAGATGCTGCATTAGTAGAGAACAGCAGTCGGTTTGCCGACAAGGCTGAGAGGATGCTAACATTAAAGCTAACCTCAAGCGGTTATAACAATGTGACAAAAATACACGCAAGTCCTACCTAATTATTTAAATGTCACAATTGTCACCATCTATTACCAACTATTTGCATTAGTTTATATCCAGCTGGTCAAGTTTATGCATTCGTTTGCCAGCTGAGTTGCATATTTAAAGCTAGTAACATGACAAAGCAAATTAATATCTTCATGCAGCCGAGAGAAACGTATAAACAAATCAGAAATGCATCTGATATCATTTCAATTTTTTTATCCTCACTGTAATACGATGACTTCAGATCGATCACATTCTTGCACTAAAAAAGGCTAGACACAGCGCAACAAATACAGTTTAACAGAAAGCAGGTGTCTCAATATGCTTTTAAAGTTATTTTTAATTAGACACATCATCTAAAAAACAGCGCTCCTGCACGAGACGCTGAATAAACAAAAACAAATTGAAGCAAAGACGTTCGTCTAGCACGCGTTTACATAGAAAACAAATGGATGGTTGCTAAAGCGTTCGGAGTGAACAACCCCTTACAGTTGGTGGAGGTCTTTGGCCATTGCGTCTTGCTCTCTTAATAGCATTACTCAGATTAAGCAATGAGTTGTTTAAATGATTTGTCAGGAAAGATGTTCAACTTGGAAATGTGTGTCTAGAGATCCTCGTGTTCGGTTCCAGTCTGTTGTGTTCAGACTGATTGAACAGCCCCTGGCCTGGGCTCATAGTCCAAGAGTTCAGCCGAATACCACTGCTGTCTGTGAATATTTCTACTCTACATACAACTGTACTGAATAAAAAACAATGTGGTATTTCGCTGTTATTATGAAGCTCGAGTCTGGAGTAGTAGGAATCAGTGCAAGTGTAACACCATGTGAACTGTCTATTGAAGCATTTCCCCCCCTCATTTTACTTTTGACTTAACATTTGAGAATATGAACAGACTAAAACATATTTATTTTATACACATTAGTTGAAAATGAAATGCTCTTTTTTAACTGCCAGGATAGAAATGTTCTATGCAATAATATAACGGTGCTGAATGGTTTATTATTTATCGCGCCCTCTTGTGGACTAAGGAATCAATGTCAATTTAAAAATCAGCTGAATTTAAAATTCAAATATTAGTCCATATATATTAATATTTCTATATTTATTTCATTTATTTCATTTAAAAAAGTACAGTACATTTTCTTGGTTCAGTCATTACTGTTTATTTTTGTAATAAAGCACTATTTTACTTTGTGTTATTTTTTCATTCAGTATCAATTAAAAAACAATATCGGTTGATTAATCTGTTATCGGCAGGTACTGCCCAACTTAGTTATTGGTATTCTATTAATATATGTTTCTAAATTCTTCCAAAATAACCTTGAGTAATTACAATGATAAAACAAATGCAGGATTCTTTTCCATATCCACAAAATTCACAGGTATATGAAATGTTCAGTTTAAATCGTTTCAAAACAAGCTTAGCTGGATAAATCCTATGCAGTATTTTGTAAGATACTTTAATTTTGTTATTGATACAAAATGTATTTTGGCTGCAGGAAACAGAATAAAAAGCATTACTTATGACCTTATTGCTACATTGATGTTTTAAAACATCAACATTATCAATATAAATATGCTCACAAAAATCATCAATGTTGATTTCCACTGAACTAGAGTTCGACAGTTGATCTTTCTCACAGACTGTGATGACGTGTTTCCGCCTTATTTAGCAGCATAAATCTAGCCAACTTTTTTATAACATTTTTTTATAAGTTTATAACATTATGCTTTGTGTTATATTACCCTAGAATTAGTTTAAAAAAATGAATTACCACAGCTGCGAGGGGGTTTCGATTACATCTGCTGAGAGAGTGACAATAAATTTGGCATCTTCTCCCATTTTTCTGTCTTAATCCATCGTGCTCCATTTATTTATTTTTTTCTTCTGGAAAGTTATTCAAATGTAACAGTGGATTTTTTCTTTTGCTCTTGGTGCCAATGGGTAAGTGAAAATAATATTTGCTGTGATCTCCCATTCACTCCCATTCTCCACTGTTGAAGTTTACCCTGCAATCGTTTACTTCTGCGTTCCAAAACCCAGAGAGTCAAAAAGGTCTGTTGAGGAGTGGTGAGAGACACGAAGAAAAAACAAGTTCCTTTGAAAGGACTGGGGACAGAAAGTTGTATAATTTTTTTTCAAAAAGATTCAACTCAAATTGCTGCCAGAGTCCGCCATGACAGATGTTGATTATAAGCAGAAAATCCACTCTAGCGCCCCTTGCAGCAACACTGAGAATGCAGCACGTACTTGTGTTGGGTTTTGAATTGAGTGCTGACACATTTCACAACGCAACAACACATGAAATCGAGCTTGCGTAGCAAGGTGTGTCTGCGTTCACGTAATTGCGTAGATTATGTTTGGGCCTTAAAAGATAGTTTAACCTGTTAAGCAGTCGGCACCTCATTGAAAATAGCCTTCTTAATCAGCAGATTAAAAAAAATGGCATACCTAGCATAAACAGACATTTTCTAGGCTACTTACTCAAAAGTATACATTTTTTGATGAGTAAAATTAACACATCAACATGGACCGGTGAAAAACGGGTCTTGACTCACCTGAGGCGACAATTCCGCGCTTAAAAAAGCCTGCTCAGCAGAAAAAATAACTTACAAGCACGCACAGATTTAAAGAACACTCAAATGTGTAAACATCCATAGTGACAAGTTTCGAAAAGCCTCTTCCCACACCACCACCGAAGTGATTTCATTTTTACTTTGCAGAGTTTGCTTGCCTAGCGAGAGGACATTTGCATGTGATGTGAAACTTTGTAACTGCTCCAAATGTCCTCTTTTTTTAAATAATAAAATGCGCAACATGCAAAATGTGTAACATTAATATGACAGTAATTTAAGAGCAGCCTTTTTAAAAAATATAAAGCCAAACATAAATGTGTGTGTGTGTGTGTGTATATATATATATATACACACACACACACACACACACACACACACACACACACACAGACACACACACTGTATATACAGTATATATAGATAGATATAAACAAGCCTGTGAATTTGGGCAGTGTTTTGGTAATGAGATAAATAGCTTATTTTTAAACAATTGGGGAGTATAAATTTTTTAGAACCTCTACTTAATTTTGACATGTTAAGTTCAAATTGCTTTTAAATTATTTTTCAAAATACTTCTCTGATTTTTGAACAGGGTTTTGTATATTAGCTAGCCATACGCATGGAATCAGCCAGATCGGCCCATAGTAAATATGTAATACAATGCCACTCTTCATTCCAGCCCCCGTAATGATACAATCCATTCCGTTTATAAGAATATTTTGCCAAATACCGCGGCATTCACGGCAATCTCCCATTCATTCCTATGGAGAGTTCTTTAGAGCTTGTCAGAGCGTGCAACAGTAGCCATGGGGGGCGGAGTTTAGCGTTGGGTCAATTTGCCAATGCCAAGGTAACTTACAGCGCTTTTAGTTGTTTCTAGCTTGCCAAGTTCACTAATATTTGGGTGAAGTTAAAGTTAACAAACAAAAGTGTATGTTTGGTCTATCTTCATGATTTTATGATGATGGTTTAACAAGTGTTTTTCATCAGGGAAGTATATTACTAGCTCATTTAAACTCAAAATACATGACAATATACTCATATACAATTTTCATAATAAATATTTTGTCATTAAATATCCTTTTTAGCTAGTCTGGGAACTTTTACCTTTCTGCATTTTTGCCCTCATAATGATAAACCCCTCGCCTTTTTCTCTTTGCTTTCCTTTTTGCGATACAGGCCCTTTCTTATCTATGTATTAGCAGAGTAAAACCAGGGAAAAGCAGTCCTAAAAACTGGAACATGTGATCATCCTCCATAGTGCACTCGCTCCAGTGTTTACCTCTCACAGCATCGCCAACACACGGAACCTGATTTCACCGCCCCATAGTCAAAAAAGAAACTGTAACCATGTCAACTGGTCCAGATTGGCACGGAATGGTATGGTTTTATGATGAGAACTGTTTGGCCCAATGGTGGAAAAGCGGCAATTTTTTTTTTTCAATTTGGCATGCCCAATTCCCAATGTGCTCTAGGTCCTCGTGGTGGTGTAGTGACTCACCTCAATCCAGGTGGTGGAGGATGAATCTCAGTTGCCTCCGTGTCAGAGACCATCAATCCGCGCATCTTATCACGTGGCTTGTTGAGCACGTTACCGCGGAGACACCGCGTGTGGAGGCTTTCACTTCACTATTCTCTGCGGCATCCACGCACAACTCACCACGTGCCCCACCGAGAGTGAGAACCACATTATGGCGACCACGAGGAGGTTAACCCAACGTGACTCTACCTACTCTAGCAACCGGGCCAATTGGTTGCTTAGGAAGCCTGACTGGAGTCACTCAGCACGCCCTGGATTCGAACTTGTGACTCCAGGTGTGGTAGTCAGCGTCTTTACTTGCTGAGCTACCCAGGCCCCCATGGCTATTGTTAACCAGTAATGACAAAAGGTTATCATTGTCATCGAAGTCTCATTACAATCTCCTGTGGAATGCTGAGTGGCAGAAAGCAATTGCATTTTGATTAAGGCCAAACTAAAATAGCAAAATTTTCAGAAAAATTGCACAGAACTCATTAAAAAATCAAGATGTTTCACTTTGAAATCAAGGATCTCCTTGTCATTTAGTTGATCCTGGCAGTAATTGCATGCTTTGGTGTAACACCGAAGAATTCCCTGGTGGATTAGTCCAATATCCCACACACTTTCCTTAGAGACCTGGAAACAGAGGCTTGCCAGAAGTTGGCAAGCAATACCACATATCGAAACGCACTAACGAACACAAGTGCTAACTCTTGTGAAATGAAAAAAGCCATTATGCAAATCATACTAATCACGCTTAACTAAGAGCTGCTACATGCACAGCTGTGTTACACACCCCTTTGATAGAGTGAATGCATTAAACTGGATAATTCACCCTTTAAAGCTGCTTATCTATGCTAAGAGAGTCAAAGAATCAGGTGTGGGAAAGAGAGAGACTGTACACATGTATGGGTGTTTTTTTCTTCTTTTTTATATGAAGGTCACAGCCTTATCCCAGACCCAGTCTTTCAATATTAAACTATGATAATCCATTTTATAAATACAAATTATAACATGTTTAAAACTATAATAATCTAAACAAAGACAAATGAACATAGCCCATTTCAATATTTATTGAGTGAAAATTATTTCTATAAATAAAAATAATAATAATAATGCCCCACGTCACTTCAACCACACCAAACAATGTTGTCCATAATAAGTTTTTTTTTTTTTTTTAAGTCAGTGTACTTGTTAACCAAGTGGACAAAAGTGTCATCAACAAGTTTGCGTTGAGTTCACACTGAGTGAAATATGAGACACGTGATGTTTAAAAAGAAAGGTATACCACTTGTGAGCCTAATATGTTCAATTTGTGTCATTTCGAATCACGCTGTAATTTTGCCAAAGCAAAAAAAAGTGTGAAAACATTTATTTAATTGTGTGTTTTAGGGTACATAAAACATCCTGTCTTAGCAAGACAAAGGAGTCAGACATTTTATTTCAAAAACGTTAAAAAAAGTCATTTCCATCAGCGTTATTTCTAGCACAGAATTCTATTAAACACAACACAGAATTTGAGATGTGCTAAAAATCACACTGTTGGGAATGTTCATGACTCAGAATAAAATTATAAAAATAACATAAAACTCCTGTAATGTATGTACTGCACATACACTGTTGGACACTGTTATACAAATTAAACAAAAATGTAAAGTCTTGTTAAAATGTTACTTTCTAAAAGTCCACAGTGCTAAAAGAGCCCAATGTTGAAGAAAAATCCATGAATGTATACAAAAGAGCAACAATACAGTCACTAATGGAGTGTACAGATTAGCGTGGCAGACAAAGTGATCACCCGGACTCTCAGATAGTTGAAAGACAGTTGAACTGGCCAACATTACATTGTGGTGGTGGGGTCATGGTTAAGCACCGGTTTGTGAATGGTGAGCAAGATCAGGAGATGAGAACGGCAAGGATCATCACCTGGCGATGGCTGCCTCTAACAGCTGTTTGTCATTACAGTGAGAGTGGAAACAGGCTTTTAAGAGCGAGCCAGACGGCAGTGAGGGAGAGAGAGCTGCACGGAGCAGAGTGTTCCTGAGTGCGATATTTGTGTTATGCTGAAAAGCCTTATTTGAGTGTGTCCACTGAAAAGTATGATATGTAGACTGTAAAAAGTGTTGGAAATAAAGCCCCTTTTGAGTTGGATCTCGCCATCTCGCGCTTCCTCCTTGCTATGAAAACTAAGAACTTTGTTACACTGGTGCCGAAACCCAGGAATTAAGGGAGGAAGAACGCCATCATGGATCCCTGACCTCTGGAGGACATGGTCAAGACCCTCGCCAGCATTCACCAGACACAACATCAGGCACTCCTCAAGCTGTGCACGGAGCAGGAACAGCAATTCATTGCGCTCCTCCAGGCCCAAGTGGTGGACCGGCAGATGTTCTGGAGCTTGCTGCACCAGGAGGTTGCTGCTGCAGCGACTTAGGACACATGACCACCCCGCCCCAGGTTCCGCTTGTCAAGATGGGCCCCCTCAACGATCCGGAAGCCTTCTTGGAGCTCTTTGAGCGGACAGCAGGGGCACGCGGCTGGTCGAGCACCCAGTGGGCGGTCCGATTGATTCCACTGTTGTCCGGGTAAGCCCAACTTGCGGCGCAGCAGTTACAAGCGGTGAACTTCCTGGTGTACGCCAACTTGAGAAAAGCCATCCTGCAATGGGTCGGCTGGACACCCGAGCAGCAGCGCCAATGCTTCTGCTCTATGACCATTGGCGAGCATGGCCACCCATTCGCATTCGCCCAACAGCTCCAGCGTTTCACACTCTATTAAAAGGAAGTTTGTGTGGATGGGTCCTGTAACAGAGTGTCTCGTGTGGGATTTGTGATGCGCTGGCTGGAGAGGCGGAGCCGGGGCCATCTACGTCAGCTCTGCGTCAGGATGACGTAAGGGAGGGGGAAGTCTCGGCTTCCCCTGCCCTTAGAGGATTCCCCGCCGGGGATTTCCCTCTGAAGCAGACGTGAGACGAGATTCTTAGGCACACCTTTGACCAAGTGAGAGTGATTGATGGTCACTGCCTTCAGCCAGACATTGCACTCGTCTATCCGTACTTTTCTATTATAAATGACCGGTTGTATCGAGCGACGTAGGATGCTCAGACAAAAGAAGATACAACCAAGTTATTGATACAGAAGAGCCGTCTGGAAATGTTATTCCAGACAGCTCAATATAATCCGATGGCAGGTCTTGTTCGGACGTGTTCTTGCCCCTTCCCGGTCACACGAACGTGTTGTCCCAGGTGGTCAAGGGGGAGGAGCGCCCGGTGCTGTACATCAGCCGCAAGCTTTCAGCGAGAGAGGCGAGAGAGGCGAGGTAAAGCACTATTGAGGAGGAGTGTCTGGCCATCAAGTGGGCGGTCCTCACCCTTCGATATTACCTCCTGGGATGGGCTTTCACCCTCTGTTTGGACCACGCCTGCTCCAGTGACTCCACTGCATGAAGGATACCAATGCCCGGATCACCCACTGGTATCTGGCTCATCAGCCTTTTAAATTCGATGTGGTCCACGGATCGGGGCGCAGATGGCTGTCACGGACTTTCTCTCCAGAAATGGGCAGGGGGTCCATTTGAGTGTGTCTACTGAAAAGTGTGATATGTAGACTGTGAAAAGTGTGGGAAATAAAGCCCCTTTTGAGTTGGACCTCGCCTTCTCACGCTTCCTCCTTGCCATAAAAATTAAGAACTTTGTTACATACAGTCCTATGGGTTGGGAATAACATTGGGGTGAGTAAATGACAGAATTTTTATTCAACCTTCATGTAACTTCTCAGGACTTATGGATCTTGAGGTTTCCTATACTAAATAGTTTTCTGTTCCACACTCCACCTTTACAAACGCTGCCACAACATCATGTCAGAACAGACAGACTGCAGCTCAGGTCAGACCTGGACAGAGTAACATGACAACTGTCAATTCAGATTCAGATCCATGTCTCTGCTTCACCACAGAAAATACCTGATTCCAACATTTGTATCCGCAAATGTCATTAGCAGTGCTATACATCATTGCAAGCTTTCTAAAAATAACCAGTTGGCACACATACTAAAGCGATTCATTAGTTGTCATACAGCATGTTAGACTGTACTCTAGGTAGACACTATGGTGATGACAATGACATTCAGTCCTCACACAAAGATTATGTTCTGAATAGCACACTACTCATGCGAGTTTGCTGTTTGACATTGCTAAAAGAAATAGAGAGAGAGAATTGGCCAACTCTGTAGTTGCAACAGTGTGACGTATAACTAAATTTAGTCACATCGGTGGGAAAAATGGTCACGACAATTTAGGCACAGTCTGGAGCCCTGCTACCATTCTAAACATTTAGCGCTACATACTGAATACTGTTTTCCATACTAGTTTTAAAAATTAGAAGACATTATACAGTATATACTGTGCAGTATGCAGCAAGTAGTATAGTACATTTAGTGATCTAGCAGTAGTACTCAGAGGTATTCCATTCCATTCCAAACCAAATATATATATATATATATATATTAGGGATAGGCATTTTGGTCATTTTGTCTACTCGAGTACTCTGACTAATTACTTGAGTACTCGTCGAGTAATTGAGGGGCAATGACATGTTCATAACTTTATATATAATAACATGTCTGACAAATGTCTATAGCTGCTGCATTGTGACTTGTTGTTCCAGTGTATTGTCTTTTCATCATTATAGGCTGTTATAAAATAAAATGTTACAAAATGTACAAAAGAAAGAAAAATGTATCATTATGAGAAGATTCACTGCCCAGCTCGGAAAGAATGTGCACAATGCGCGTCTGTCTGTTCTTCCTTCATGTTATCGTAGTAATCTCTGTAAGCGCGCACCAGTTTTTTTAGTGACTGTCTGAACTGTCTATTTTCAAATCGCATTTGGCTTATCAGGAGACGCCATAACCATCACGTTTTTAATATGCGTGTTAAACTGAAGTTCAGTTTTGAAGACGCTGCATTCTGTTCCATTTAGCTGCGCTCTGTCAAAGTGTTTGAAACACTCGCCTGCTGTATATGCGTTGCTTCAGCGCGTTGAGTCCACTGCCATACTGCCTGGTGTGTGTGTGCGCGTGCGTCCAAGTGTTCGCTCTTGTGGGGAAAGCCTTGATGATCCGTATTGTGTTTGCTGTGATTCATGAAACATTCCATTCAACTCAGAGAGTTGGAATTTCCACCTTTCAACTGGGGAAAGTGCAACGGAATGACACTTTATATCGGACATCTAACTTAGAAACTTGTGCAGAAATCTTCATCGAGATGCAGGTGTATGTTACATCACGCAAACATGACGCCACCCAGGGCAGGGAGGTGTACAGTCAGTGACAAACATTCACTTTTATTTAATAATGTCCATTAACGAGTCAAAGTTCTTAAATTAAATGATAATAAAACGTGTTTAGCAAACGTTTTGCAGAGACAGGTGTTCAAAACACGGTTAATTACACTCTTTTAATTATCGTAACAATAGCATTGCAGTGTTGTATCAGTTTGGTTGCTATGAGACGTCTCTGATAATCAATGTAACCCTCAAAATCACAACGTAATCAATCTCAAAATTAAAAATAAGCTTCCTCTTTGACACGTTTGTGTTTAGTTGTCAGGTAATTGTCACTGGATTTCGAATTAAGTGAAAAGTCACATCATGCATGATCACTATCGATCATCGTTTTCGTCCGAGTACCCGAGCCCATCCCTAATATATATATATATATATATATATATATATATATATATATATATATATATATATATATATATATATATATATATATATATATATATACACACACACACACACACACACATACAGTTGTGCTCATAAGTTTGCATATTATATAATTATATATAATTCTGGCATTCATTATGAAAATATGACTGATCACGCAAAAAAACGGTCTTTTATTTAAGGATAGTGATCATATGAAGCCATTTATCATCACATAGTTGTTTGGCTCCTTTTTATATCATAATGGTAACAGAAATCACCCAAATGGCCCTGATCAAAAGTTTACATACCCTTGAATGTTTGGCCTTGTTACAGACACACAAGGTGACACACAGGTTTAAATGGCAATTAAAGATTAACTTCCCACACCTGTGGCTTTTTAAATTTCAATTAGTGTCTGTGTATAAATAGTTAGTGAGTTTGTTAGCTCTCACGTGGATGCACTGAGCAGGCTAGATACTGAGCCATGGGAGCAGAACTGTCAAAAGACCTGCGTAACAAAGTAATGGAACTTTATAAAGATGGAAAAGGATATAAAAAGATATCTAAAGCCTTGAAAATGCCAATCAGTACTGTTCAATCACTTATTAAGAAGTGGAAAATTCGGGGATCTCTTGATACCAAGCCAAGATCAGTTAGACCAAGAAAGATTTCAGCCACAACTGCCAGAAGAATTGTTTGGGATACAAAGAAAAACCCACAGGTAACCTCAGGAAAAATACAGGCTGCTCTGGAAAAAGACGGTGTGGTTGTTTCAAGGAGCACAATATGACGATACTTGAACAAAAATGAGCTGCATGATCGAGTTGCCAGAAAGAAGCCTTTACTGCACCAATGCCACAAAAAAGCCCAGTTACAATATGCCCGACAACACCTTGACACGCCTCACAGCTTCTGGCACACTGTAATTTAGAGTGACGAGACCAAAATAGAGCTTTATGGTCACAACCATAAGTGCTATGTTTGGAGAGGGGTCAACAAGGCCTATAGTTAAAGAATACCATCCCCACTGTGAAGCATGGTGGTGGCTCACTGATGTTTTGGGGGTGTGCGAGCTCTAAAGGCACGGGGAATCTTGTGAACATTGATGGCGAGATGAATGCAGCATGTTATCAGAAAATACTGGCAGACAATTTGCATTCTTCTGCAGGAAAGCTGTGCATGGGACACTCTTGGACTTTCCAGCACGACAATGACCCTAAGCACAAGGCCAAGTTGACCCTCCAGTGGTTACAGCAGAAAAAGGTGAAGGTTCTGGAGTGGCCATCACAGTCTCCTGACCTTAATATCATCGAGCCACTCTGGGGAGATCTCAAACGTGCGGTTCATGCAAGACGACCAAAGACTTTGCATGACCTGGAGGCATTTTGCCAAGACGAATGGGCAGCTATACCACCTGCAAGAATTTGGGGCCTCATAGACAACTATTACAAAAGACTGCACACTGTCATTGATGCTAAAGGGGGCAATACACAGTATTAAGAACTAAGGGTATGCAGACTTTTGAACAGGGGTCATTTCATTTTTTTCTTTGTTGCCATGTTTTGTTTTATGACTGTGCCATTCTGTTATAACCTACAGTTGAATATGAATTGTTTTATTAATTTGTACCTTTATCTGTTGATTTATTTGTTCATTTTCTCATAATTTGTTTCTTTGTTCTTATTATATTACTCAATGTTTACTTGTCTTAATTAATTCTGTAACAATGTTTACTCAAATTAGTTATTAATTTGTTGTGGCATCGAATTGGTATTGCGAATAGACAAAATGGGCATCATAACTGAAATATACCCACATTAATCTGAATCAAATCAAATCTGGAAATCTGTATGAATACCCAGCCCTAATTCCAAACTTAGTCAATAAACCAAATGACAACTACTCTCATTCAACTGTCATTTCCTAGTAATAAAAATTGTTTAATAAAAAAAAAAAAAAAAAGAGAGAGAAGGAATGGAGCATTTCTTTGCACTTTTTTTTCCTCTTGCTTTGGTGTAAAATTTCAACGTGCATTCTCAAGTGTCACCATCTCAGCAGCTTCTTGCTTTAATTAAGAGCTCAATACTGGATTATCCTAAAAATCTACTGAGCTCTGAGTTTCCTGGACCGTCCTCACACCCTGTGCTGACAACACAATATCCTGGTCTTGGTGTAAAAGAGATGACGTTAGGGCTGTTAAAATCATGACATTTTGTTGGCAATAGACTGAATTACTGTTAATGAGTTAAATACATTTTTGCTTATGTCACTCAGTGTAAGTCACTTATTCAAACTGAACATAGAAACATGATTAAAAATATGCAATTTCCTTTAAGGCACAGGGTATAATGACTAATTCTGAATATTAATAATAATAAGAATACAGTTAACTATATATTTTAAATAACATTTTAAATACAAAATATCCACATTTCCTTCACACTGTAGGACCCAGCCCACATGAATAGTATATTATTGTAATTTAACATGCAATACAAGTTATTATTATTATTAACATTCATAGCATTGTACGTTAATTATGATAATAACAACATAATATTATGTAATAGTAACATATTTTCATCATTATTCCCTTAAACACGAATCCTTTGGAATGTTCACATAATGCACTACTGCACAGGAAAAGGAGAAATAAAATTTGCATTTTATTGTATTCACTAAAAATCCCCTTTTTGGATTATAATCTGACGTGCACAATAATCACAGTTCTCTCAAATAATCATGATAGGCAACTATGTAATACTTGGATATTCAGAGTAACTGAACATACAAGCAAGAAATAATGTAGTCACTTATTCAGCATAAAACTTTCATTGTATGGAAAAAAAAGACGCAATGAACGTAGAAGTGTGAATCTTTGGCTGAAACTGATTCACTGATTTTCGATTTGACTGAAAAGTGATTTTTGCAAATTCAGAGAGATTCAATTTGATTCTATACTCTATTCAATTGGAATTTTTTTTTTTTTTTAAATGCACTTATAGGATTCTTTAAATACTTCCCCTAATGTATCCTGGACAAGAAAAAGACAAGCTACTTTAGAGTGTTTATTGCACCAAAAGCAACTAATATGAACATGAACTTGGGAAAACAACAAAGAGTGCAATATAATGTGTAGATAATACATATATATTTTTATATGATAAAAGTTGTAGTTCTCAAACAATCACGACAGGCAATTAAATAAAAATCTGATATTCAGAGTAACTGAGACCATATGAATCATAATACATGCTAAAATGGAAGTCTGCTGAACAACTTACAGTTCACTAAGACCAATGCCAAATAAGACACACTGTCTTGTGCATTAACATTCCTAAATTAAGTGTCATTTTCACAGGTGGCCCATAACCGTTCTCTGACAAACCCTATCCATCATTATTAGCCCCACTGACATTATTAGACTGACATTTCCAGGTAGTGTATGATGAATGAAGGATTGTGGTGAGGGATCACTCACCTGTGCAACACTTCGGTGTTCAACTAGGCAGGCAGGGTTTCACAATTTTGCCCGAAGGCTTCACTCAAACAAAAACAAAATCACCTGACAGCTGGAGAGACAAACACCTGCCCCCTTAACTGGACTCATACCGGTCAAATCCAAAAATAAACTCTGTAAAATAAAATATGTGCTCAGTGGAAAACTTTAACAACCTTTCTGTAACAATGAGCGTTTTAAATGCACAATTAAGCTTAATGAGCTTAGCAAGTTGTATATAAGGTCATGTAAACACCTTAAAATGTGTCCCTTAAATTGGGCAATGTCATAAACGGTTTCAATGGGAAAAAAAGAAAAGTTTTTTGCCCATTGCCTCAATTTTGCATTGCATGTAAACACCTTTACTGATGTTTTAATCGGCTTATCCAATATGTTCAAGTGTTGTGTGCATGCCTTTTACATTTTGAAGTAAAAAAGCAGAGAATAACCCAATGTTTTCACATCTCATGTAAACATGGTTTTATTGCATTGTTTTGTTTTTTTTCCCCTGCTTTTTTCTTTTGAATAAGCTGATTTTTGGAAGTTATCAACGTATTGCTGTGCAATGTAATAATGTTCATTGATTGATACCAGAAATATTATCGGTCCAACGAGACAGATACAAATCTGATACACGTGTTAGTAATGCTCGTTATTGTCAAGCTCAAAAAAATTACATTAACGATGCTCTTATGATTATTTTAAGTAGTCCATATGACTTGTGCATTTTATTCAAAGTCTCTTGAATACATACAGTAGTTTTTTGAATCGCAAAAGGCTTTGTTCATAAATAAACATGTTATGCTCTGTTATGAAACACACTTAATAGTATGCACTGAGCTTGTGATGTGGTGCTGTTTTCAGCTCTCTGCAACACACAAACTACATCTCAGATGTAGATGCTCGATAGTTCGTTTTGCTTATAACATGCATTGAGAATGGTACTGACTTTCACCAAATTTCAAATAAGAAGTGAACTAAATTACTGTGAAATAGCCTATACACAAATACTTAATCTACCTGGAGTTCTGCCAAAATATAAGCCTGAGGATTTTGAAGTTAAGAAATAATGACTAAAATAGATTACCATTGTTTAATAAAATTCTAATATTTAGTCATATTTATAAAAATAATAATTATTATTATTTATATGATTATTTTACAAATTACAATAATATTCCAAAACAAATTCCAAAAAATTACTGTTATTGAAAAGGACTGATTTCCTAATACAACTCAAGTAAACAAAAAAGTCCAGACACTAGTTAAAAAAAAAAAAAAAAAAAAAAGGTTTAAAAGGCCTTTTCACACCGCAGGCAACGCAATTATGAGAGACGAATCGCCGACGAAAGGCCCTTGCACATAAAAACCAATGTGAATGACCACCATTATCACATTTACGCCTTAACAAAAGGTGGCACTAATCAACAACCCCGGTCCGGTAGGTGGCTCAGCGCACCTTTCAGCTGGTCTGCCCTCTGCCTATGACAGATGAGAAGAGGAAGTTCTACTTTAAAAAGCAGATCGAAAAAAGAAAACTGATTTCTGGTGGTGGATTGATGAGAGAGGGATCTGTTCTGTTCCTGTTTGATCAGGGGAGAGCTTGACGGCTAAACTCATCAACACAGTTTTGTAAGATCAACACTGACTGACTGTGGATTTACGGACAACTGGACTTGATAATAGTAAGATTGGGTATTGTGAGGAATTTTTAGTAGGAATAATCAACCGGGGGCCTGGGTAGCTCAGTGAGTAGAGTAAAGACGCTGACTACAACCCCTGGAGTCACGAGTTCGAATCCAGGGCATGCTGAGTGACTCCAGCCAGGTCTCCTAAGCAACCAAATTGGCCCGGTTGCTAGGGAGGGTAGAGTCACACGGGGTAACCTCCTCGTGGTCGCTATAATGTGGTTTGCTCTCGGTGGGGCACATGGCGAGTTGTGTGTGGATGCCGCAGAGACATAGCGCGTTCCACTTCACGCTATTCTCCGCGGCATCCACGCACAACTCACCATGAAGTTGAACGCGCTAAACAAGCCACTTGATAAGATGTGCAGAGAAAAGGGGAGAGAGAAAAAAAAAAAGTAAGAATATCAACCAACGGACTGTATGGATCCGGAATGATATTCTTACACTGTTCCTTGCAAACTCAGACAGGATGGCAGGGAGGGAGACAGATGGTGACAGCAACAGCATGGAGTTTAGTGAGGAAGATGGGAGGAGGGAAAGTGAAGAGGTGGTGAGAGAAGGTATAGCCATGAAAGCGAAAAGTCGTTAAGAGAAAGGTAAAAAAAAAGAGGCATCTAGCAAAGGTGGGTTGGAAAGTGAGGGAAGAGAACATGAGGAGAAGAGCCCGAAGGCAGGATTGCTGAATGTAGTGGTAAGATTTGAGGGGGAAGGGGGAGTAAAGAAAATTGTTCCGCTTAAGTTAACTAAAATAATTAGAGAGCAAGTTGGGGAACTGAAACATGCGAGAGTTTTAGGAGATGGAAACTTGCTAATAGGATGTAATAATAAAGTGCAGGTGGAGAAGGCAAAGAAGATGACTAGTGTTTTCAACTTGATTGATTCCATCTTGCAATTTCTTAACTATATATTCAACATTTCTTCTTTTCCACAAAGCCCTGTCATAGTGTCAAAGTATCTAGGGTTGTAAAAGTTGGGGAAAAGAGGCTCAATGGTTGCAAGTGGGTGATATCTGGGGTTCCCCTCAGCGTTAATATGAGGGAATTAGTGGAGAACCTGAGGGTGAGGAATAGTACAGTGAAGAGCGTGAAAACAGTGACAAGGGTAGTAGAGAAAAGGGAGACTGAATCCGTCTTGATAGAATTTGAGGAAAATGTGCTTCCAAAGGAGTTTTATTTTGGATTTCTAAGATATAGTATAAGAGAATACTCACCAAAACCTGGTGGGCATGTAATTAAAGTGAGAGATGTGTGGTGGGGAACATGAGAATGGGAAATGTGGACATGGAGTGGATCCAAAGTGTTGTAATTGTGGAGGCAATCACAGTGTAGCTTATTGGGGATGTGAATTGTTGAAAAATAGAGGTGGAGGTGCAACAGAAAAGGATAAAGGAAAAGGTCTCATATGCTGAGGCAGTTAAGTTGGCAGGACAGAAAAAAAAAACTGAATAAGGAGGGAGGAAGTAACAAAGAGCAAGTGATAGAAAAACAGCAGAAAGATAAGAAGAATGCATGGATAGAAAAGAAGAAATTGGTGACCTTTATAGCAGGAGTGATAAATGCAACATACAAGATCAAATCTAAAACTAAAAGAATCCAGGTTATTGTGAAAGCGGCAGAGCACCATTTGGATATGATAGGTTTAAAATGGGAAGAAGTAAATGATGAACTCAGGATACAGTCATGTCAAGAGACTTGATAATACTAATAATTTTAATTCTAATAAGAATCCTGATTGCTAACGGACAAGGTTTCAAGCAGTTTATAGTTAATAGGAGAGAAAAACCAGACATTGTATGTATTCAAGGATCCTAGTTAAAAACTAATTTGGATTTTGTTTTATATGGTTATGTGGCAGTGAGGCGAGATAAGAGAGAGGGGGAGGAGGAGGATGCGTCACTTTTGTAAAGCAAGGCATACCATACAGAGTGTTAGTTATAGGAAGTGAACAAGAGTATGTGGTAGTAACAGTATGGGCTGCAAGGAAAGAGTTGGTGATTGTGAACTATTATAACCCATGCACAACACTAGAGTTAAGGAAGTTTGAGGAGATAGAAGGGCAGAATAGTAGTAACATTGTGTGGTGTGGTGATTTCAATGGACACAACATGCTATGGAGGAGTGACAGAACAGACATTAATGGTCAGGTAATAGAAGAGTTGCTAGTTGAGAAGAATTTATACCGCGTAAATGATGGCAGTAACACAAGAACAGATGTCGATACAGGAAAATAATCTGTGCTTGATCTTACACTTGTATCAAACACCATTTTGTCAGTAAGTGATTGGACAGTGCAATGCAAGAAGGAACTATAGGGAGTGACCCAGTCTGGTGCAAGATAAATATTGCTACTTCATTGACCATAGAGAGAAAAAGTAGGAATTGGAATTTTGAGAAAGCTAATTGGGAGACATTTCTGGAAGAAAGTGATAGGTGTCTAAATCAGGTTAATGATGAAATGAGCATAGAAACACTTAACAGAATAAAGCAAGGCATAATATCGGCTGAATTAGAATCCATTCTTAAGAGTAAAGGCAGTATAAAGAAGAAAGTAGTATCATGGTGTGATGAGAAGTGTAAGAAAGCAGTGAGAAGTAGAAATATGGCATTTAAACTAGTACAAAAAAAAACTCATAATTTTCAACGTATGATTTAGTACAAGCAAGCCCAGGCAGAAGGAGGACAATAAGACAGGCAAAAAGAACATATTGGAGAAAGTACTGTGATTCAATCGGAAGTACAACCCAGGTAGGAGAGGTGGGGGACGATAAAAAAGATAGGAGGGGACAGAAGAGAGTCAAGTTATCCGGTTTTGATTTATGGAAATGAGACTGCAGTAACAAATAAGGAAAAGGTAGAGATGATGGCAAACACTTTTGTTATGGTGAATAGTTCCAATCATTTGTCTGAAGGAGGAAGAAACAGAGAAAGAACAAAATATGAAAACATGGAGGCATTATGTAGAAAAGATAATAGTGATGGTGAGCAAGATTCAGCATCAGTCCCTTTCAGCATAGGAGAATTAAGAAGGGCACTGGATAAAACAGGAAAGACTGCACCTGGTAAAGATTAAATAGGTTATTGCATGTTAAAACATCTAAGTGTAAGCTTAGAGAAAATATTGATGCTGTATAACACAGTGTTGGATGAGGGAAGATTGCCAGGGAACTGGAAAGAGGCGATTATTATTCCAATAAGGAAACCTGGAAAAGATGCTAGCAAAGCTGGAAACCACAGACCAATAGCCTTGACATCACACATATGTAAATTAATGGAACATATGATAAATGAGAGGTTGATGTATTTATTGGAGAATAGATGTATGGTGGCTACATATCAAAGCGGATTCAGAAAAGGAAGGAACACTATGGATCCAGTGCAATGTCTAGAGGATGAAATAAGTTAAGCCCAAGTAAATAAAGAACCAGTGGTGGCAGTGTTTTTGATGTTGAGAAAGCCTATGACATGTTGTGGAAGGAGAGGCTTCTAATCAAACTGCACTTAATGGGAATCAGAGGGAAAATGATCAATTGTGTTATGAACTTTTTAGATGGAAGCACTATACAAGTGAAGATAGGGCCAGAGTTATCAAGCCAATATGTTGTAGAAAATGGGACGCATCAGTGGAGTGTATTAAGTCCAACTTTATTTTCCATTATGATAAATGATATATTTGTAAATATTCCAATGGGTATGGGGAAATCACTGTTTGCAGATGACGGGGCTTTGTGGAAAAGTAGAAGAAATGTTGAACATATAGTTAAGAAACTGCAAGATGGAATCAATCAAGCTGAAAAGTGGGGAACAAAATGGGGGTTTAAATTTTCAGTGGAAAAAACAAAAGCAATGTTTTTCACAAGAAAGCAAGCCAGGGAATGTAATTTGAAACTGTATGGAAATAACTTAGAGAGAGCTCAGAGTTTTCGTTTTTTGGGAGTGTATTTCGATACGAGATTAACATGGAAAGAGCATATTATATTTGTAGTTAATAAATGTAAAAAAGGTTATACATTTCATGAGGTGTCTTGCAGGATTGGAGTGGGGAGCTAGTATTGAATCTCTGAAATATATTTATGTAGCTCTAATAAGATCAAAATTAGACTATGGAAGTATTGTATCCAGATCAGCAGCTAAATCTGTGCTAGCAGACCTGGATATTATGCAAGCTCAGGCTCTAAGAGTGTGTTTAGGAGCAGTCAGAACTTTTGAACAGTTTAAGCAGGTGAAATGCCATTGTGGTTATGTCAGAAACAGTTGGTGGCCAATTACTGGATCAACCTAAGGGGGCATGAAGATAGTCATCCAACAAAAAGGGTGCTGCAGACATGTTGGGAGAAGGAGAGGACACAAAAATAAAGTTTTGGCTGGTCAAATGACAAAAGAAATGGGAGTATATGATAAAGAGTTTGGTGCAGCTGTGGTGTGGCATGTTAGACCTGTCTGTGTATTAGAAAATCCATATGTAGATCTGGAATTACTTAAGGTTAAACACAGTATATAGTGAATACTATAGTTGTAGGGACCGTAAGTATAAAGACAGTGTTCAGATTTTTACAGATGGGTCAAAGGATCTGCAAACAGATGCAACAGGATCTGCAGATGTTGTGCCTAACTACCAAGTGGGATTTAACAAGAGGGCATCTGATTGTTTGAATGTGTATACTGTTGAATTGTATGCCATGTTGATGGCAGAGTGGATTGAACAGGTCAGCTGCAGCAATATATTAATATGTAATGATTCTGTGTCGGCCCTTGCAAGCATTATGACAGGTACAGCCAGAAGTCACCAGGATCTGCTTTACAAAATCTTGTTTGCTAATTCAAGAATAGTAAGGCAAGAGAAAAATATCACATTAACGTGGGTCCCAGCACATTCAGGTATCCTGGGAAACAAGAGAGCAGACAAATTGGCAAAGGAAGCAGTCAAAAAAGAAATTGTTGAAATCAATATTAAATTATCAAAATCAGAGGGGGAAGGCATAGTGTGGAGAAAAGTAAATAAAAAAATGGCAGCAGCACTGGGATAACACAATAAAAGGGAGACATTTACACTCAATCCAAAACAGAGTAGGTATGATAAGAAGTAGGGGAACAAAATAGAAAGAGCAAGTAATAACTAGATAAAAAGTTTGTCAAGAAAAAACTTGAGAAAGCCTAGCCTGAAAGTTTGAAGTAGCTGTAAAAGCTTGAAGCTTGAAGAGTTTATGTTTGAAGTAGTTACAAGTTTTAGTAGTTTTAAGTTCAAAGTTTAAAGATTATAAGACCATTCAGTCTATCAGATAGATAGATAGATAGATAGATAGATAGATAATGTTTTTGTTCAGAGATATGTGATTTGTTACTTGGTTGCTAGGGTAACCCCATCTGGTTGCTAGGCAGTTACCCAGGTGATACTCAAAAGGCTCCTTGCTACCCTGAGTCAAATGAACGAAACCAGAAGTCTCTATGTTGTTCTGGTGCAGGGACATGTGATTTGTTACTTGGTTGCTAGGGTAACCCCATCTGGTTGCTAGGCAGTTACCAAGGTGATACTCAAAAGGCTCCTTGCTACCCTGAGTCAAATGAACGAAACCGGAAGTGTCTACGATGTTCCGGTTCAGAGATATGTGATTTGTTACTTGGTTGCAAGGGTGAGCTCACTTGGCTGCTAGGCAGTTTACAGAGTGATACTAACAAGGTTGCTTGCTGGCCTGAGTCATATGAGCCAACAATGAAGTCTCTATGATATTCTGATCTGGAGATATCCATCTAAGCTCATTTTAATGGAAGTCAACGGGTTTTGGTTGCTAGGGTGCACTAAATGGTTACTAGAGTGTGGCTAAGTATTGTACAGCATGATATTTAAAGGCTCCTTGCAGGTCTGAGTCAAATAGGCCAAAGTTGAAGTCTCTACGATGTTGTGGTGGAGAGAAATGCGTTTTGCTATACAGTTGCACTGGGGTAAGTCCATCAGATTGTTAGGAAGTTGCCTGGGTGATCCTAAAAAGGCTGCTTGCTGGGCTGAGTGTAATGAGACAAACCTGAAGACTCTATGACATTCTGATCAGGAGATATCCATCTAAGCCATTTTGAATGGCAGTGAATGGGTTTTGGTTGCTAGGGTGCACTAAATGGTTGCTAGGTTGTATGCAGAGTGAAAGAAAGAATAAAAAGAGTGATGTAAAGATAGAAAAAGAAAGTGATGTAGTGACAGATAGAAAGTATGAGTGGTGGAGTTACAGGATGTAGCTTGAATTCTCTACAGGAGTTATTACAGGAAAAAGTTCACACCTTGAATGGAAGTCAAATTGACACTAGGCCTTTTTTGGAAGTTCAATACTGGAATACCGTAATTCCAATCAGTTAGAAAAGATATAGCACACTATTCGGGATAAGTCTGAAGGTCTGTGCCGAGTTTGCTGCATGTAGCTTAAAAGCTCTAGGAGTTAGAGTCAGATATTTTAGTCTCGGAAGAATAATAATAAGTTTAAATAGAATATCAGCATGTTGGCTTTCTCAAGCCAACACAATAAGCAGGCTGAGAATTGGGCACAGTAACCTTAACAGTACACTTTACATTATAGGAAAACATCCAACGGGTTTATGTGATCACTGCCATGAGGATGAGACAGTTGAGCATATCCTTACGTCATGCAGGAAATTTACACATGAAAGGCAAGAAATGATGACACAATTACGGAAAATAGGGCGGATAGAGGACAATATTAAAAGTATATTAGAATGTGGAGACAGTGATAAAGGGAAGCACTGTTTATTTAGTTTTTTTTTTTTTTTTTTTTTTTTTAAAAGACGACTGGACTGGAAAGACTGCTTTAAAGTGAATGGATACTGACGGAGAATAACACTGAAGGTGGCAGTAATGCAACATTGTGGATGCCAACTAAAACCTCAAAGAAGAAGAAAACTGATTTCTCTACAAGCTGCAGCAGTAATGAAGAGTTTGTTGTTGATTTGCACAACGAGTAAGAAAACATTTGAGACACTTCATGAACTATTTCAGTTCATGTGCTGGACAAGTTGACTGGCAGATTTAACATGTGTACACAGTCTGATAGGTGATTAGAAAGGTGATTAGAAATCAAGTGTAAAAATAAATAAATAAATAAATAACGATTTTGAGGAGACGCTACCACGTTTTTGGTATACAAAGGCATTTTGATACAAAGACATACAGTGCACTGCAAGCCACAGCATTAATTTGATAAATATTTCACAAATAAAAAAATACTTAAGATCCATACAGATGTTTATTAAAAAAAAAAGGTGATACAAAAGAAAATATGCCGCGATATATGTTATATAAGAGATTTAAGAGAACTCACATAAGATTAAATGCGAAGGGAAAAAAATACAGTAATATGGAATACATTATGAAGACAATCCATGTAAGAGTTTTTTTTTTTTTTTTTTTTTTTTTTTAAAGAGGATGCATAGCAGTGGTGTAGCAATATAATTTACATGTTAAGAGAACCCACAGGAGAAAAAACTGTTTCAGTTTTAAGGCATTTGATGCAAATGAAACACACATCCTCACTAATCAGGAGTTCCTCAGGAGTTCCTTCAGCATTTAATGTCGGTGGTCAAAACAGCTTTCTGTGCTTTAGTGCCACCTGTTCTGCTGGTTTTGGGAAATGCAGCAGCTCCTGACACATGATTCACAGCTCAAATTTTATTGGTCGGGGTGTTTCTTCACCGGGTGAAAAAGGTAAAAATCGACACACTCGGTGTAAAAAAAAATGTTGCCATTTGATTCGGTGCGAACATTCGTTCTAGGTGTAAAGTGCTCGTTAGGAGGGGAGGTATAGGGAAAGTGACCCTATTAAGGCCACGTACCATATAAGCCCACTTTCTGTTTTATTTTGAAATAAAAAAGACAAAGCAGGAGACAAATTTGTTGTTGCAGAGGAAATGCACATATTTGTTGGAACCATTTTAGTTTTTATTTGGAGCCAAACAAATGTTTTGTTCTCGAGTTATTTGGGAACATGTGCTCCCACTGTTCGGCGGCCATTTTGGAAGATGCTCCAAAACGTCACTGTTCTTGATGACCCCAAAAAAAAGCCATTTATGGAGTCAGATGAACAACTCGGGTGAGGAATGATTAAAAAAAAAAAAAAAAAAAAACTTTAAATTAAGAGATTAATAAATCAAATGCAACTTGATATTATTTATTTTCTTTGTATTTAAAAGGCCCTCTTATGCTTTTTGGGATTTTACCCTGTAAAATACATTGTTTTCTATTCATGAAAAAAAAAAAAATTATAATATAATAATAATAATAATAATAATAATATTATATATATATATATATATATATATATATATATATATATATATATATATATATATATAAAATGCATTTAACTCAAATCTACTATAAATTATTAAGGTTTATTTTCCATTGACCCCTAACGTCTCTAATAAGCCCACTGAGCAAAATGCCCATTGAACCTTGTATTAAACTGAATTAATTGTCAACTCTACATACTGAATCTATTTTCATTGCAGGGAGAAAATGATAAGATAGAGATCAATGTGATTAAAGCTTGCAGGATTCAAAAATTACATATTTCATTTCCTGGTTTTGATGTTTGAAGTCTAAATCTTAAATAATCAAAATTGAGGTGTTTATTTAGTAAAATGTGGCTTATAAAGAACACACGTGGTCTTAAATGGTACAAATGTTCCTTATAAGCCCACTCCAGACTTGTCATGTTTCCAATTAAATAAAGAAACTTTTTTTTCTTTTTTTTTTTTCAGTTTATCACAAAACACAACATGTGTTTAGATGAAAGATTAATCTTTGATTTAATACTCATTTTAGTGGAAGGCTGATAACATTTCTATAAGAAAGAATAGATTTGGGTGGGCTTAACTGGGTCACTTCCCCTAGACATTCTAAACTGATTAAGAAAAAACAAACAAACGAAAAAAAAAAACATTGAATCAGTATCGGACAATATTGAGAGTTCAGGTATCGAAATCGGATCGGGAGAGAGAAAAAATTGAATCGGTATTTGGTATACATCTTAAATTTAAATGCACCGTTTTTGCATTTGAATGTGCATTTCTATTTTAAGTTTGACAAATTTTCAAATTTCAAATTTTTGATGGCTGCTAAAGCCCGTTCACACTGTCAGCAACACACAGCCACAAACCAACTGGAGACCATTCATTTTCAATGAGAGCTGGTGACTTCCTGCAACACCAGTGACAGAGTCTGTTAGCTTAAGTGACCTGACATGCCTTAAAGGGGCTTTGGTCACACTCAGAATCATTATGAGCAACTAAGACTGTACACACAGACAGGGCTCAACGCTAAGAATTTTTTCTACTGGCCCGTTTGGGCCAGTGCTTCAGATTTTTACTGGCCCTGCCAAAATTTTCACTGGCCCCAACACAAAAATGACAAATAGTCATTTTTACCATCATGGCTTTAAAAATATGTCCGAAGATAAATATTTTTTACATATCATATGTTTTTAATACAATGTCCCCCAGAGCCCTGGGTAGCTCAGTGAGTAAAGATGCTGACTATCACCCCTGGAGTCACGAGTTTGAATCCAGGGAGTGCTGAGTGACTCCAGCCAGGTCTCCTAAGCAATCAAATTGGCCCGGTTGCTAGGGAGGGGACAGTCACATAGGGTAACCTTCTTGTGGTCGCTATAATGTGGTTCTCACTCTCGGTGGGGCGTGTGGTGAGTTGTGCGTGGATGCCATGGAGAATAGCGTCAGTAACGCGCTCAACAAGCCACGTGATAAGATGTGTGGATTGATGGTCTCAGATGTGCAGGCAACTGAGATTCGTCCTCCGCCACCCAGATTGCGGCGAGTCACAACGTCACCACGAGGACAAAAATACCTGTATGGTCCAGAAATGAGACATGTAACGGGTGTTTTATGAGGATGATATGAAGTAGACTGTTTCAAATATTCATCTTCACCCTGCAGCTTGAACAGCTTTGATAATAATAGCCTAATAGCCATAGTGATCTTGCTTCTTTTCATATCAAACGGCATTATCATGTTGAATTAATGTTTACATTTTGAAACATTACCTAATTAAATGTATACTTACATTTTGGATATTGAGCAGCTCATGATTTCCTGATACGTGTATAACTGGGGCTTAAAATTTATTACGTCTCATTCGGCGCTTCATCTCTAAAGGCAAATTAATGAGAGAAAATGTGCTTTTTTACAGTGGGAATAAAACTAGCGCTCTGTTCCTTTACGAGAGCGCATGCATGTTAAACAGTCTATGCTGCACAGAGAGAGATGATGATGAGACATATACACAGAGAGACGTGGATTTTCAGTCTTATAGAAAGAAACTGTTGATTCAATGTGTGGATTACTGCTTTTCACCAACATGTAAAAACGAAAAATGTGGGGATTTCACACATTGTGAACACGGAATGTGCGGGGATAATTAAAATGTTGCACAAGACGTTAAATCCCGCTACGAAATTCATTAAATGGGTTTTTTTTCCTGCTATTTTCTACACATTGGTAATAGCTGCTGCTAAGACACTTGGAAAAGAGCGAGGACGGTGCTAGGAGAGTGCGCTCGGCATCTGCATGATCTTGTGCGTGCACGCAACTGTGCCTTGGCGCGTCCAGTATATTATGCATTTGCGCGTCTTTGCGAGATAAATATACACACGCTCGCTCCTCGGTTAGAAGACTTCGTTCGCTCCGTGTAATTTTTGTGCTCTCTCGCATGTTGTTTGCTTGCACTAATGTTATAAATGCAGCACTGGCCTAATCAGGCAAGTGACAGTTCTAGCAACTGGCCCGAATCTCTCTCACACTGGCCCCGGGCAGTCCTTATTTTCGAGCCCTGACAGAAGTCTCATACTTTATCTAAATGGAGAACTGAGCGCTTTACAAATCAATTTATTTTGTATCTTCTAAAAAGGCACAAAGGGATCACAGCAGTGAGCAATGCTTTGGAAAGACATTCAGTGCTCAATTGCAAAATCCATTTAAGCTCGGACGAGAAAAATGGGAGATAACAAGTACTGGATTCCCTCTGGGTTTGATGCAGAATGCTTAGCCACTGAAACAATGTTGCATCATTGGACTCGTTTTATTCACCACAATGCAGTGAAAAATAATTATATATAGACAACAGAGGCCTCTTTTATAGATAACATTTCACCTGTCTTTTGAACTGGGCCAATAAGCAATCATCCATAATATCCTCACAATCCAGAACACCCTAGCAACTGCATAGATATGCATTAGGAACAACTTATAACAACTAAAAAGCAACACTCCTGGACAAGGTTTACACAAGCTCTATCATCCATTAGAATACTATAAACTTTCAAGCCTAGAAATTGCTTTATGTATGAAGGTCCAGCTAGGCCATAAAAGATAAAGATTTATTGAACCACTTAAAAATAATCAAATTAAATCAAATGGTCAAATGTGTACTGGGATGATTATAATCTAGATAAAGCTTTAAGGGTTATTCCATGTCAAATCAACAAAATTTCATTTTTTTGTTTTATGGTTTTGTTATTACTTTTTCTAAAGAAAGATAAACAAATTATGATAAAAGCCAAAATATTAATATTAAATGTCATGGATCAATATTTACAGAGTAATCCAATATTTTGAAATGGGTGTCAAAATGACAGTTTTCACCTATGATTTTGTAGCAAAACTACAGGTAAAAAAGCATCATTGTTATATTTTCATACAGAGATTGGTAGGTCTATTCCTAAAATCAGTTGACTTTAGCACACTTTGTTGCATTATACGCCAATGTTGTGAGACCAAAAATGGAAAAAAAACAACACTTTTTTTGTGTTTTTGTGCTATAACTCCATTAGTATTACAGATACCTATTACTCTTTTAGACTCTGGTTCATAACAAACTGTCCTTTTGGTATTTTCATATTTAGCCCTATTTGGTTAAATCCCAGAGATATAATGGCTCTCAATGTGGCTCCATATTGTTAAATTTGACACATTTCCAATGGTCGATTATTAACCGTTCTTTTATTTTGTTGTAACCTTTTGGAAAGGAACCTATGGAACTTCTGAAACAGAATGGAAAAAAATTACATTTTTGCTCAAAATAAACCAAAATGAAATATATTTCGCATTTCAGAAGATCACATGACTACGAAATAGAAAATAAACAATGAACTTAAAAAAATAAAACACACATAAATGTGACACTTAAATAATTCTGCCATATTCATGTGGACCATATAAACGATTAGAACAATTCTGATGCAAGCAAACATTTTCACATCTTTAACATTAAAAACAAAACAGTAACTTAGGCAAAAGAGGCTATTTACACTGGGACAAAAAAGATCTAGTAATTTAAATACAGAGTAAGAAAACAGAGAAATAAGAGCACACAGTACCAAGAAAAGTTGAACCACATTCCTCTTATTTTGCTGGCTGATAATATTGATCCATTCATATATTAATAAGAGTAAAAACAAAGCACAAATCCTCATTAAAACCCTTCTGGTCTGCATGATGATCAATATGAAAGGAACTTACAATAACAGCATTTATTCCCCAAATCTATACATTAACTGCAGAACCACTAATGCTGATGCTACTGAAGATTAAACAACATCCAATTTCTGTGGCTCTATGGAAATTGTACCAAACATGAATGAGTTTATGCCATTGCTCTATGCACATACCGCCACCTGGTGGTTCAAAGGAAATGCACAACACATCTTCAAAACCACTATTTTGGATTTGAGGTGTTTCACACTGTTGATAAACTATGTGGTGCTGCAGTAAGCTATACACATCCCTGGTATTATAGGACTGCTTAAAAGAGCATGTCATGGATTGATTCGATTCATTCATCAAAATCGAAAGAGAAAAACAAGTTTGTATAATTCCTCACACTGAGAAATTTGACCTGCTCTCCTTCAACAGTGTCACACTGACTAATGCCACCTTATATCCATCAGTGCCCTGAAATGATGGGTGAAAGGAAGCTGATCTTTGTCTTTAGTTTTTACATAACTGGATCTCCATCTAGTGGTTATAGCTGGGAAAAAACAACAATGAACACTTGCTAAAGTGCCATCACATTACGTCTCATACACACACACACACATATATACATATATATATATATATATATATATATATCTATACACACACACACACACACACACACTTATATATATATATATATATATATATATATATATATATATATATATATATATATATATATATATATGGGTGTTTCTACACCTTCAGGCACTTTTAGAACAGTGGCTTTCTATAAAGTAAAATCTTGTTAAAAATCTCTCTCTCTCTCTCTCTCTCTCTCTCTCTCTATGTATATACACAGGCGGCCAAAAGTTTGGAATAATGTGCAGATTTTGCTCTAATGGAAAGAAATTGGTACTTTTATTCACCAAAGTAGCATTCAACTGATCATAATGTACAGTCAGGACATTAGTAATGTGAAAAATTACTATTACAATTTGGGGAAAAAAAAAAAAAAAGAAAAGTTCAGAACTTCTTAAACTACTTCAAAGAGTTATCATCAAAAAATCCTCCATGTGCAGCAATGACAGCTTTGCAGATCCTTGTTATTCTAGCTGTCAGTTTGTCCAGATACTCAGGTGACATTTCACCCCACACTTCCTGTAGCACTTGCCATAGATGTGACTGTCTTGTCGGGCACTTCTCACGCATCTTACAGTCTAGCTGATCCCACAAAAGCTCAATGGGGTTAAGATCCAGAACACTCTTTTCCAATTATCTGTTGTCCAATGTCTGTGTTTCTTTGCCCACTCTAACCTTTTCTTTTTGTTTTTCTGTTTCTAAAGTGTCTTTTTCTTTGCAATTCTTCCCATAAGGCCTGCACCCCTGAGTCTTCTCTTTACTGTTGTACATGAAACTGGTGTTGAGCAGGTAGAATTCAATGAAGCTGTCAGCTGAGGACATGTGAGGTGTTTATTTCTCAAACTAGAGACTCTGATGTACTTATCATCTTGTTTAGTTGTACATCTGGTCTTCCACATCTCTTTCTGTCCTTGTTAGAGCCAGTTGTCCTTTGTCTTTGAAGACTGTAGTGTACACCTTTGTATGAAATCTTCAGTTTCAATTACAGTTTCAAGCATTGAATAGCCTTCATTCCTCAAAACATTGATTGACTGATGAGTTTCTAGAGAAAGTTGTTTCTTTTTTGCCATTTTTGACCTAATATTGACCTTAAGACATGCCAGTCTATTGTATACTGTGGCAAATCAAAAACAAACACAAAGACAATGTTAAGCTTCATTTAACGAACCAAATAGTTTTCAGCAGTGTTTGATATAATGGCAAGTGATTTTCTAGTACTAAATTAGTAATTTAGCATGATTACTCAAGGATAAGGTGTTGGAGTGATGGCTGATGTCTAGATTTGATGAAAAATGACTTTTTTCAAATAGTGATGGTGCTGTTTTTTTACATCAGTAATGTCCTGACTATACTTTATGATCAGCTGAATGCCATTTTGGTGAATTAATGTATATATATATAAATATATATGTGTATGTATGTATGTATGTATGTATTACATTTATCTATGATTGGGAAGGTTAATGTTATGTAATGAATTGTATTCCAAAATTTAACTACCTGTTACAGTCGTAGAGACTGTACACCTGTAGATGTCCCCCTCTCTTATTTCGAGCAATTTGATAGCATAGCGATGTCCTTCATTTGGAATGGTAGGTGTCCTAGATTACATTTTAATAAGTTACATAAGCTGATTGACAAAGGTGGACTAGGCATACCCAAGATTTTGTTTTATTATTATGCATTCAGTCTCAGACATTTGGCTCATTGTTCGCTTCCACCTGAGAGAGTCCCTCCCTGGTTTGGTACTGAACAGGAAGTTCTTGCCCATATTTTGCCATTGCGAAGCCTGTCAAACTAATCGGAGAAGTTACACACCGTTATCTCACAACAGTGTCCAGAGTATTTAATTCAGACATTTATTTAGATGTTGCCTCAAGCATATGGCTGAACCCAAATTTATGTATTAATAAGTCCCCTTTCTGCTGGTCAGAGTGAATTGTGAGGGAGGTTAATACACTCTGTGATCTATATGAGAGTGGAGTGTTGAGAGCTTTTGAAAATTTGGTTCAACATTTTGGGATTCCCAGATCTCAGTTCTATAGGTATTTACAGCTGCGCCACCTGCTTTGTATTGTTTGTATTGGGAGTAGCACACACCCCCCTAAAGTGGCAGACACTCTGGGAGATGGTGATTACTGCTTTTGGAAAAGGTCATGAGGCATCAGTGTATTACTCCCTGCTAATTCAGAGTCTGGGGGATGGAGCTTCAACTTCTCTCAAGAGATTATGGGAGAAAGATTTAAATTTGGTATTGGAGGAGGGAGTGTGGGCTAGGATTTAAAAAAATGTCAAGTCTGCATCTAGAGATGCAAGGGTGCGTCTTATGCAATTCAAGATTTTACATAGATTCTACTGGACCCCCTCTAGATTGTATAGGCTTGGTCTTGAAGACACACCCACCTGCTGGAGATGCCAATCAGAAGATGGAGACACAACCCATGTCTTTTGGGTGTGTGTTAAGATCCAAGAATTTTGGTTGAAGGCTCTGAGTTTTATGTGTGACGTTTTGGGCACTCAAATTTTACTTTGCCCCAGACTCTGTATTTTGGGAGACTCTTGGGGAGGGGATGGGGAGAGAGAAGTTTAGTTTAATTATATATGTTTATTATATTTTCTTGGGGGTCAGAGTGGGGTTGGTGATTGGGGAGGGATATTAGTGGGGGTTAAATGTTAAATGTTGATTCGATGTGTATGTGTTGTGTTTTTCTCTGTTGTGTATTTTTGAATCAATAATAATAAAAAAAAATGTTAATTGAAAAAAAAAAAAAAAAAAAGAAAAATATACGGAATTTCCATCCACAGAACTGCCGCTCACTGGATGTTTTTTTGTTTTCTTCTGTCACTAACAATCATTCATACGATTATCTAATCAGCCAATCATGTGGCAGCAGTGCAGTGCATAAAATCATGCAGATACAGGTCAGGAGCTTCAGTTAATGTTCACATCAACCATCAGAATGGGGTAAAAATGTGATCAGTGATTTGGAGCGTGGCATGATTGTTGGTGCCAGGTGGGCTGGTTTGAGTATTTCTGTAACTGTTGATCTCCTGGGATTTTCACGCACAACAGTCTCGTGAATTTACTCCGAATGGTGCCAAAAACAAAAAACATCTAGTGAGCAGCAGTTCTGCGGATGGAAATGCCTTGTTGATGAGAGAGGTCAACAGACAATGGCCAGACTGGTTCGTCTACGGTAACTCAGATAACTGCTCTATACAATTGTGGTGAGAAGAATATGATCTCAAAATGCTATTCTGAGATGCAGGTTGGCACCGTTTTATATATATATATATATATATATATATATATATATATATATATATATATATATATATATATATATATATATATATATATATATACACACACACACACACACACACACACACACACACATACATATTAGTCAAAAAACAAATGTCCAACAGTGTATGTACAAGCGTCACAGGAGATATGTCACTTTTGTTATTTTTTCTGAAAGTCATGAAAATTAGTAGTAGTGTCATTTCCAGCACATCTCAAAAATAAATACACTATGTCAATCTAGGAAGGAAACTGAAAAGCTACAGCAGATAAGTTGAGGTGGCTTTAAGTAGGTGTAAGGAAATCGCTTGTGGGTCAGACTTAATTCTGTTGAGTGCTGCTCTAACGGACGCATGTCAAGGAGAGGTCAGTGCATTCTACATATCACCTTGACAAACTTACACTCAAGTTCTCCACCAGCAAAAGACAACAGCTCTGAAAAATCTTGTGCAGGATATAATGAAGAAAAAAATAATTGCTTTTGAAAGACAAAACAAAGGCTAGATTTCAATTCGCAATACTTCTACAACACATTCTAATTATATAGCTTGGTGGTGATGGGAAAGTTTTCCAGTATGCTGGTATTGGGACATGCTAACCCTGATACTACAGATCCCTTTTTTTGCATACTAGACATGCAAGTAAGGAGCGCTGTTTTTCAGATGATGTGTCTAATTAAAAAGACATTTAAAAAGCATCAAGACACCTGCTTTCTGTTAACCTGTATTTGTTCCGCTGTGTCTAGCCTTTTTTTTGTGCAAGAATGTGATCTATCTGAAGTCATCGTCAGTCCTTGGCACAAATCCAAAAATCAAATACACAGCTTTATCATTTTAGCATTTTTTTCATAAATTCGACAAATATTCGAAATTAAAATTTTAATTTGACAGCCCTACTGCTTTACAATGGCTACTGTCAAACTTAAGTGCACTGAAATCAAAGCCCAGTCTTTTGCATACCGATATGAGATCTGCCTATGTTTACCTAGTGAGTACTAGTGTTACACGAGTACCACATTGTCCGACTTAAAGAGACACACAGTAAGGCATGAGAGGAATTCTCTTTCGCAGCTTCAGTGTCTATCTATCCCTCCAACCTTGAATTAGTGATGAGGGTCATCGGAAATGCTTGTTTCTACCTGACCAGCTTTTGTTAAAGAACAAGGAATGTTGGCAAAACAGCCTTAAGTTAATGACAGGTCTTCTAATAACATAATTCTTACCACAGGTAAAGCAAAATGATAACTTTTCTTTAATGACACAAAACATCAATTCACAAAAAAAATAAAAATAATAATAATATTATATATATATATATATATATATAGAGAGAGAGAGAGAGAGAGAGAGAGAGAGAGAGAGAGAGAGAGAGAGAATTTTTGTTAGTGTTGGGAAAAACAAACAAACACACAAAACTGCAATGCTCCTTAAATATCAGAAGCGTGAGAGTAGTTCAACTGATTTCAGAATAATGTAGCTTTTATAACAACTTGTAGTGTGATAAAAAGGCTACATTGATTTATTTTTATTTTTTTTCCCACAACGTATTGCTCAAAGTTTTACAACCAGTCAACCGAGGCTGTAATCAAACATGCACTCTAACGCTGAGAAGATTTATTTGAGTAAATCTGACTGGTTTGTTTGGACTGTTCATGTCCCTGTGCAGCATTTCATGCCTTTTTCTTGTAACAAAATATTTAGTTAAATGCTTCCGTTTGTCACTGTTTTCAACTTAATTCAACTTAAAGAGTAAATGTATCTGGGGGGGCCTGGGTAGCTCAGTGGTAAAGACGCTGGCTACCACCCCTGGAGTTCGCTAGTTTGAATCCCAGGGCGTGCTGAGTGACTCCAGCCAGGTCTCCTAACCAACCAAATTGGCCCGGTTGCTAGGGAAGGTAGAGTCAAATGGGGTAACCTCCTCATGGTCACTATAATGTGGTTCGTTCTCGGTGGGGCGCGTGGTGAGTTGAGCGTGGATGCCGCGGTGGATGGCGTGAAGCCTCCACACACGCTATGTCTCCGTGGCAACGCACTCAACAAGCCATGTGATAAGAAAAAGAAAGAAAATGAGTAATTTTGAGTACATTTATTTGAATGTCACCCTGAGATCTTCTTGTTTTTGTGCCAAAAATGATAATCTGATTGTAAAAATTATATTATAATGTTAGTTATTTAAAAAGATATTGACCCCTTTAATAACTTCAATTTAGTTTGCTTCATTTTGGAAGTATCTTATAGTTTAGCTAAATACATTTTAAAATGGGCAGATTGACTGTACAACTACTTTAAATTATGAGTAGCTTGTTGCATAAAGCTACCATTTCAAAACATCACTAATGATTTCTATCAATGGCAGACACAAATATTCATCATGAGTAGGTGCTCTATGATCCACTGTTATGATATGATGGAACAACAACCATACTGTATGTCCTGTAACGCAACCCACATTCCCAAAACTAACACCAGATCAGATCTTAACGCCTGGCTGAGTGAGTTTTACAGTAAAGCACAATGAACATGCTGACCGACTGCTGTCTCTGACACACAACATCAGACAGCCAAAGACCACCCCATTTCTCTCACCATGACAAAACAATATTTTGAGTTATTATTGCTGAATGGATGATGTCTAAAGATGGTAAAGATGCAAATCTTTTGTCCACTAATTTCAGGCACCTTTGTTTTTGTCAATACTGGAGCATTACTTGTAAAGTTATTTGTACTACTGCAGAATCAATAACTTTAAATGACAAACTCTTTGCAGAACTCTAAACCCTAAAATGTTCTGCTACAGGGAGCTGACACAGTTCCATGTAAATGTCCTAGCCCAGAGTGAGTACGCTGAGAATCCTGAACAATCGCATGAAATGAGCAACAATCCTAGCACATATTGATTTGGAAGCTCTGTTCTGCTGACTCTCTGTGGGCACTTTTTCCTTAACCTCACCTCAGAGACTGATATGCCCTTCCCTCATTGTTTGGCAAATATGCCAGCGACCTAGATGATGAAAATAAACCCAGAGCTGCACGCATGGAGAGGAGCTAATGGACTGCAGTAATTGCATGCATAGTGGTGCAGAGCTGTGCTTTGCTGAACATAACTTTGGTTGTTGAGGTTTGTACTGCCCAACAACAGCAAAAAGCAGTACTTGCTCATTTTGTCAAAACTGAGCTATCATCTGAATCAGGTCTCTTAGACTATGACCTGTCCTGTTACAGATTAGTTAAGCGAAACAATGCTGAGATTCAAAGAGAATTGAACGTGAAAATGTACATTTGCTTGGACAATCAAAAACCCTCAAAAGATATTTTTTTTTTTCTTTCTGATTCACTGTAGCCGTAGTTAACATGTTTTGGCTTTGTGTGGAAGTATAGCTTTAGTAGTGCTGTTTTGGTCGCTGTAACAACCTGTTGCTTGACATTCTTGTCAACAAAGAGTAAACGCTTTAAAGTTGAATTGTGGAGCATATGCACCAACAAATTAAATTGCAAAAATAAACATTGTTTTCAAACAGCTTTACCAATTACTAACCCATTTGCTGTTGATCGAACAAACAGATAGTCCCAACACAATCTGAGTCAGTTGGGCAGTCGGGCTGATATAAGGCTCTGATTCAGTCACAGCAAAGTGTTTCTTCGTTCTTCAATTAGAGCTAGAAAGAAGGTGTTTACAGCTGATCAACTGTAAAGAGTTTGCAAACATAAATTTGCACCAGACTGGCAACTCTGCACTTCAGCGTGCTCATGTAAAATTATTGCAACTAAGTGAAGATATCAACCGGAAAAAGATGTTGTCAAAGTAGGTGGAGCAACAGGTCACGCCCACTGATGATGTGGACCAATGGCAGTAAGAAGGTGTTTAACAGTCAATATGAAGATTTGGCCAGATTTCGATATAAGTATATTGCCACCTTTATAGTGCCACAGAGAGTAAATCAACCAACGAATGTCTGACTTATAGTTGTTGCTGCATATTAAGCTGGGATAGGACAAGGTATTTTAACATCGAAAAAATTACTTCAGCTTTAAAAAGACAAAATGGAACTTGCAGTGCCGAACTAACAAATTGCACTTACGGAATCCAGAATATAGTCTGCTTATCCATATGCTTTAGTCTAACAATAACTGTAGTCCAGTGGATGCTACCCAGGGGTCTTTCCAGACAACATCCAATAAGAAGTTCTCTTACCTGTACTTCATTCCTGTCTGGTAAGATACACAATCCTCCAATGCCAGGCCATTCATCTTGAGAAAGTCTTCCATGTTCTTGAGCTGGGCAGCAATCCTTTGCTCCCTGAGTCGCTGGAGTTCGGCATGGTCCGTTTGTCTCGGAGGCTGGTTCAGACCTTGGTCCGAGTGACAGCGGCTAATGCCGCTCCGTATACTCTCGCTGTAGGACATGGACAGCATCTTGCCTCCACTGCTACTACTGCTTTTACGCACGCTCGCCCCCGCAGGTCTGGGGATCTGCAGGTTTTCGGAGGGCAGAGTGGATTTTCGGCGGGTAATGGGCCCCCCCGCATACCCACCCGCAAACATGATTCAGCCCCGTCCCCCACCAGCCCTCTCTCACTTATGCTCTTGCACCTGTCTGATTCTGGCACAAATTATGCACACGCAAACACACAAATACACATATCAAGCAAAAGCAGGCTTGGGAAACTAGGACCAGGAGTGAGCGGATAGCAAGATTGATGCATCGCCTTAAATAGCACAGGTGAGGAGGGAACAAAACAGGTCTGAGCTATCAGTGGCAGAGAACTTTGGCCATGCGTCTTGTAATCAGAGATGGTACTGCCCCTTTCCTGACAGACACAATGGCATGGCTACAGGAGCAAGCAAGGTGGGTTCAGAAAGGTGCTTTAGGTCTCAGGTAGGAGGAAACCCAAGAGGGAACACAAAACAGAGACCGGGCACATGCAAGAAACCCATCCATCCAGACAGCACATGCAATGTTCAGACATGCATTGCAGGTCAACTGAGAGGGAAGTGATACCATTCACGTGTAGCCAGGGAAAAGTGAATATGTGTTTCATTTAAAACCTTTAGAACAGGCTTATGAATGGCACACTGAAAAAATATATGATTTTGTCCCTTTAGTTCCCTTAGTAAATTGTATGTTAGCAAATTTAGCTTGTTTGATTCATTTGAAATGTTTTTCATTTTACTCAATCATAATGTTGTTTTTTTTTAAATAAATTGTCCGTGTTTTGACCAGGAGTATGTAACTTACTTGAAGTCAACTTGGAAAAAATGAGTTGTTTCAGCCAAGCTGTGTTTGGGGGAGTGGCCATAGGCTCTTGCACACTGAATTTTAAATTATGTAAGCCTGCACAAGGAATAGGGGCTTAAGTGGAGCATAAATAGTTGTTGTTGGTAATTAATAAGCGTTGTAGTTGTGTTTACAGTTCTGTTCAGTGTTACCCATGCTGTTTTGTGTAAAATTATCACCATCTCCATCTTCTAACTAAAGCTAAACCTTATTCTCAGTATGTTAATACTCCTACATTGAACATTTTTTTGGTTAGGAAAAGTGTGTACTTTAGATCTACCAGTCTGAGAGAAATAGACTTAAAATAGGTTAAGTACCTTTCAAGTGCAATGCAGTTGTGTGCTGTTGGAAAATGCATCATAACTGAAGATAGAGTTCACCTAATAAACATATTTGCAGCCTCATGTGTATTTTTTAATTAAGCAGAGTAAAGATAATTAGATCTGGTTAGATTTTCTCACTTTCCTTAATATTGATTGTTGCTATTATTAAAAAAAAAATAAAAATAAAAAATAAAACATTATATAAGTAGGTTTTTTTAATATTACTGTTATACTGTCTATATAAATAAAATGCAATTACTTAACTTAAAAAAATATTTAAAATCAAAATGCCATTTTTTTAAGTGCACAGCACACAACATAATATATTGAGTAGATTTATTGATGCTATTTAAAAAATAATAATTTTAGATATGATTTTAAATAAACAGCCACGATAAAAAACTTAAATGTAAATCTTTAAGTTGCTAAGTGTAATTTAACCTAGCACTAACCCAGTCTTCCACTCATTTAACAATAAAATAAATAAAAATATACTCCCAACCAGTCACATCCCCAAACTCTAGTAATTGGTTGACCCAGAAGCTCAAACAGAGCATGGCATAATTATATACATCAAAAGGGCTGTTGATCAGTGCATTTATCAGTGACAAAGCAACCAGAAGTCATTCATTTGCAACAGTTGTCCATCTGAGGTAACATGTTGGTGGTGCGACAAAGTTGAGCAGAATTCAACTTAAAGCAAATGAGTTGCTACGCAATCCAGCAACTACAAACAGGAGTAAAGACAGTGAAGCTTGCATGATGCGTTACCTGTAGACAGTTGGATACTGCAGTTGAGAAGGAACAGAGACTAGCAAACAACAATACAGCAACTTGGAGACTTCTAGTGATTTATTTGCTGTCAGTGTGAAAACATTTCAAGCTGGTATAGGGCAAAGAATTGTAATGTCAAAAAAAAATTACACACATCAACTTGTTTATCACCCTAACAACTGAAAAAGCATGCATCACTCAGTACATTGACACCTTAAAGTCTGATTTCAGTTGGAACTTAAGCAATAACTTTATAAAATGTCATGTTATCACTTTAGTCAGACTGAAATGGTACCAGTTCCATTTTGCGAAGTTCGACTAAAGATCTACAGTAGATAATGCGATTGTAGCTTGGCTTTGTCCAGCATGCATACGTTAATCAGACCACAACAGGCTTTGGCATTGTGCGCATGCTCTGAAAGACAGCAATGACACGAAACGTGCATTACCGGCACTGACTCAGCTGACGTCCTTCCTTCAACTATTCAATGATGTGTACTTGGACAGTCAGATAAAGACTGTAGCTTGACTATGCAAAAACTCGCTGAAGCTCGATTATAACTGTGCATGTAAACGTACTGACGGAATTAAAGTCCACATATTAACTCCATCCAAACAATGCATAATGAAAAGCATATATTACTCAGACACAATAAATTATTAATTTATTATCCAAATTATCCATTGTGGCCCTTTGTAAAACAGTCTACCACCAAAAAAAACTTGCTCGCATCTTTTTTTTCCTTCCATAGTACGCTAGGCAGGTGCAGTAGAGGTTCTCTTATCATTTGCCAGTATTGATCCTGTAAATCTCAACTGAATGATGTACTGCATAAACCAATTAACTACTGCAGTTCTCCCAGTGCTGAAACTCTATACGAGTTCAATGAAAAACAAAATCCAAACTAAAGTAACCATGTCTCGTAAAAAAAATGTTCTTGTATTTTTGTCACTTATGGTGCTATAATAACTGTTGTATGTTACAGGTGTAAGGTTTAAAGCATGACTAAGTCATACAAAGACACAGGACTCGAAAGTAACATAAATTCTACTAATTTAAGATATATAGAGATGTCCATGCAGCAACGTTCATGAAGTTCCTCTGTTCTACAGGCCGTCGTGCAGAATAGTATATTAAAACAGGCTATCTCATGCACACATGTGGGATTGCACCAGGGATAATCAATCAGTGCAAAAACTCACCGGAGTTCTTGGAGGTCGGCTCATGAACAAGACTTTTGAATGTCAATCTGCCCTTATAAACACAACAGCAGCCCCAATGCAGTGATCCACCCAAACTGGGAGTGTCTTACTTGTCAACATCTAAACCAATTAGTGAAAGATAGAGCATCACCCTCTTCCACCCCCCAACTCTGTCCATCACCCCTCCCTGCTTGACTTCATGAAGGAAATCCATTTATGTAATTCAAGGGGGGAGCAACTTGTTTCTGCTAACCGCAGCAAATAATATCTGGTCTAAATTATTCACAAAAGCTTGTGCACTAAAAGCTTTTGATTGTTGTTCCACATGAGATAATACATAAAAGGCATTTTAGTGCACTAATGAGGCCTGTGCGAGTCTGTGTATCTTTAGAAAAACAAACACTTATGCACAACCATATCAGTGTCAAAAATAAAAATAAGCATTGCACAACTGCCTTGAGAAAAGGGGGACTTATTCAGCATGAGATATTATGGGAAAGACGCCATACAAGAAAATCTAACACAAAAAGACGAATGTTCAAAATCTACTAGTTTCAATAAACTGTGACAGTAAAATGACTGTTCACAGATAAGCTTGTATGAGGTGATAAAAATGAAAAATCTTTTTAAAAATCTTTTATAAAACACATCAAATTGGTAGAAATGTAATCTCTGTGTCCATGTTGGTTTAAAACATTTTATACACGCACAAAAGCATTTTTTTAATTAAAATTTTTATATAATTAGCATACATTAAGTCACATATCATGTGTTTTCTTATGGTAACTCCATTTGAACAAAATGCCTTTTTATTACACACACACACACACACACACACACACACACACACACACACACACACACACACACACACTATATTCAATATAGAGTCAGAAGGATCTAAAGGAGTCATCTCTGTTTGTTTGTTTGTTTTTTATGTGACTTATTTGGTGGATGAATGCTTTTCATATATTAAAACAAAATAGTTTAACTGTTTTTTATTTTATTTTTTATTTTTTTTTAAATAATACTAAAAGATTATGCAGCACTTTTTTCTTCTTTTTTTTGAAAGGCAGAATACTCCAGACGGTTGCACCACATTTTTGACTATTACCCCCATAAAAAATATCAAACATACTTTAAACGTAGAAATTTAAAATATGCATTATACATTATAAAAGTAGAGGTTTATTCAAGTAATCATTTTGTGTGAGTTGTATTTGAATGTATTTTTTTTATAACTTAATAGATCCGTAAAAATAATTTCCTCCAAAAAGTCAGAACCAAAATAATTACCTGTAGTTCCTACAAGTTCAGCTACGGAGCATGGCGGTTGATTACCAGGGAACACACAAACAGATATATATTTTGAATGCACTTTACAACGCTTAAAAATATCAGACAAATGCCTAACACTTTTTATGCTTTTTCTGTATGAAAACCTAAAGAGACTTGAGGCCTGCACATGACATGATATTTGCACATCCATTTTTGATGTCCTTAATGAAAGTGAACACAAAAGAAAAAGAAGTTCAAAGCCAATGTTAAAATATTCATGTAGAAAATGAATGACTGCATGACAGAGACATGAGTGAAATAAATTAATGCCCTTGACCGAAAATCCCGGGTTTCAATATTATTAAAGAGCTAGAACATGCATTAAATCTTTAAATGAGCTTGCCACAATATATGTCTGACTATGATACTCTAAACAAACCATTTACTAATGTAATACTTTTGTGGGACGAACGGTGTAGTTCCAACAAGTTTTTTTTTTTGTTTTTTTTTTATTTTTTTTTAAATACACAGACACACACAGTGTTGGGAAACACAAGTTTTCAGTCTGATCTTTGCATAGTACATTACAGCGCAAATTGCTTTATGAATCTGTCACAATGTAATGTTGGGTCTGCAAATGAGACTGTTATTGAAGATTGGGGCAATTAAACGCTATATTGAACTCGACAACAAACCTGCTGCATGCGCTTTTGCTAATTTCACATGCGAAGATGGCATTAACGCAAAAGTCTTAAACCCGAAACATACTCTACGCAAATATGTGAATGAAGGCACTTCCAGTTACACAAGCTTGATTTCATGAGTTGCTGCATTCCAAAAAGTGTCAGACTGCAATTATTAACAAACACAAGCATGCGTTGCATTTTAATGTTGCTGCAAGAAGCACCACAGCGGACATTACTGTCTGCTTCAACAGTGAGTTTTGTCTTTCAAACCAACTACTGTAATGGCGGAACATCAGTTTGAAGAGAAAATTGCTGAGCAAATAAATTAAAGTCAATATACAGTTGAAGTCAGAAGTTAACATACACCATAGCCAAATACATTTAAACTCAGTTTTTTCACAATTCCTGACATTTAATTATAGAAAACATTCCCTGTCTTAGGTCAGTTAGGATCACTACTTTATTTTAAGAATGTGAAATGTCAGAATAATAGTAGAGAATGATTTACTTCAGCTTTTTATCGATACCGATTTTAGAGTGGGAAAATTCACCGATTATCGATAAGGTGGCCAATATAGTTAATTTTTGAGCTGGAATGAAAACAGACCTTTTCTATGTGGATTCTGTACATATTTTGCACCAATATAACTATAAAAAGGTACTGAGAAGGTTGCTTTCTTAAATATTTTTATCAAAGAATATTTGGCATTATTATTATACATTGTCAACATTGGAAAAAGTACAATATTTCCCTCTGAAATGTAGTGGAAGTATAAAGTAATAGAAAATGCCATGGTAATACTCAAGTAAACTACAGTTTTCTTGCTTATCAAAACATCATCAGCAATATTTCACTGTTAATGTACAACAAAACAGTCACAAACAATAACTTGTGGTTCGCTGCTGCCGAGTCAAGAGATAAACAGTGGCAGCGCTGTTACACCGTATTCCGGTGGAAAACCAGACTTTTAAATAAATATATTTTGTAAACGCAATGACTGGAATAGTTTGGTTGAAGGGGGTACCAAACTGTGAATCTTGAACAAAACAGTTTGGTGAATACATGTTTACACATTAGATTCCACTCAGCTGACAAGGTATGAAAGTAGCTATGTGGTTAGATAGTTAGCTATAAGCTAGTTGTCATGGACAGTAAAAGATGGAAGTTGTTTATTTACTTTCCAGCATTGTGTCTCACCAACTAGGTAACAATGTAGCGTGAAATCAACACTCAACAGACACAATCCACCACCGCACCATTGTCTGCTGAGCTGCAAGAAGATGCTCTGATGTTTAGCTTTCAATCTGCTACATTACTGACTGCACTGACAAACTATAGCTGGCTAACAGCAAACAGATGTGATAAACATGAGTGACATGGTTGACAGGGACAGGGTTAACATTATATTAGTTATATTGAAAAGGGAAAATGGAGTCATTGTTTATTAACTTTCCAGTATGTATTTCACAAACTAGTTAGCAACTTACCGAGAAGACGCCACTTAACTCCGCGCGGCTTGACACGCCCTGTCTGCAGAACCACTGTCAGCTCAGCTCTGTAAACAATGGAGTTGGAGTTCACTCTGCTTGACCAATCCTAAATCACCCAAGCATTGTTTTCTGCATTATATGTTCTGATAAAAAAAAAATAAAAAAAAGTTTTAATATCTGCGCATATCGGAAAACACATACGGCAATACCGATATATCTGTGAAAGGCTAATATTGGCTATAATAACGGCCGAACGATAAATCGGTTGGGCACAAGCCTTGAGATGTTGCTTCAAAATATCCACATAATTTTCCTTCCTCATGATGCCATCTATTTTGTGAAGTGCACCAGTCCCTCCTGCAGCAAAGCACCCCCACAACATGATGCTGCCACCCCCATGCTTCATGGTTGGGATGGTGTTCTTCAGCTTGCAAGCTTCACCCATCATTATGGCCAAACAGTCCAATTTTTAGACCAGAGGACATTTCTCCAAAAAGTAAGATCTTTGTCCCCATGTGCACTTGCAAACTGTAGTCTGGCTTTTTTTATGGCAGTTTTGGAGCAGTGGCTTCTTCCTTGCTGAGCAGCCTGGTTATGACGATATAGGACTTGTTTTACTGTGGATACAGATACCCGTTTCCTCCAGCATCATCACAAGATCCATTGCTGTTGATCTGGGACTGATTTACACTTTTCGCACCAAACTACGTTCATCTCTAGGAGACAGAATACGTCTCCTTCCTGAGCGGTATGATGGCTGCATGGTCCCATGGTGTTTATACTTGCATACTATTGTTTGTACAGATGAACGTGGTACTTTCAGGCGTTTGGAAATTGCTCCCAAGGATGAACCTCACTTGTGGAGGTCCACAATTTCTTTTCTGAGGTCTTGGCTGATTTCTTTAAATTTCCCATAATGTCAAGCAAAGAGGCACTGAGTTTGAATGTAGGCCTTAAAGTACATCCACAGGTACACCTCCAATTCAGTACACCTCCTATCAGAAGCTAATTGGCTAACTGTCTAAAGGCTTGACATCATTTTCTGGCATTTTCCACGCTGCTTAAAAGGCACAGTTAACTTGGTGTATATAATCTTCTGACTCACTGGAATTGTGAAATAGTCAATTAAAAGTGAAACAATCTGTCTGTAAACAATTGTTGGAAAAAATTACTCGTGTCATGCACAAAGTAGATGTCCAAAATAACTTGCCAAAACTATAGTCATATACAGTCATTTATCATATAATATGAAATCTGTGGAGTGGTTAAAAAATGAGTTTTAATGACTTAATTAATTACTGAAGTGTATGTAAACTTCTGACTTCAACTATATTTAAAGCAACTTACCTGAATAACAAATCCAGTTTAATGGCACAGATTTATTAATGTAACTATCATCCCTTTGAGTACTGAGGTTTGTTACCACCACAGTAAAGCAGGAGCAGAGGTTGCGCTAAAAAAAAAAAAAAATCTTTATCCGTCACTGAAGGACTGAGTTGTAAAATTCCCATCATGGTCTATTTTTACCTGTCATACTTGTTTTAATTTGATAACTACAACATTCAGGGGCATAGCATCCACTATAGTGGCATACACAGTATATGAGAGTGGTTAGGCTTAAATGGTATATTTTGTTTTACTCCCCAAGCGCAAGTTTGATGAAACCAAGGAGTTCTTGGGTGAAAGTTCTACCTGTCAATCAACCGCTGCGCCAAAACAAGATTTTTAAACATTGCCGGTTACTTGCAGCTTTTAAATAAAAGTCTGATTGTAATATTTGAAAATGCACATATATAGTCTACATGCACAATTTCACAGAAATGTTTCAGTGTGCCTGATATCACAATAAAGTCTCACAGATGAGAATCACACACATCTCTGAAGCTCTAATACAGGTACTCCTCTAAAATAACTGACATTTCTGCTCTGAATGCAAGTAATTGGCAGAAAAGATGCAACACTTTTTTTTTTGCACTTTCATTTTGTTTATATATTTTTTTGCAAACTATTATAATAAAGTAACACACTAATTATGCAGTAAGACACCAATGTATTGACTGATGTATGCAGTGATTAATTCAGAGACACTCTCCTCAAAATCCCACATAATTGGTCAAAAGAGACACATATTACCAGGAATGGTGATGGCACCTGCCCTGTTAATACAAATCTTAATACTACCAGGCAATAAATAGGGCACACACACACACTCACACACACACACACACCGGAAGTGTAAGAAAGTGAAGTCAAAACCGATGCACTAGGTACATTTTTTTTTTCTTTATTTTGTCTCTGTCAAAATAATGGACAGCATTTGAAATTACCCATCAATTTTTGAAAAATATCGGTAAATGACAGAGAATTTTCGGTTAACGCAACCCCTGCACAGGAGCCCACGTTAAGCATGCTCAACCAGACTGCGTGTTCGCAACGCATTGGCCAAGTGTTCACATTTGCGTGTGCATCCTTTGTAAAGTATGTTTTTTGCCTTAAAGGCACAGCAGCAAAAAACTTCTTTAATACTAATTGTCAGAGAAGGGGAGGAAAATGGTCAAATAAAATTAACTTAGAACTGTATGTGCTGGGGAAAGAAATACTACCATTATACTGTAAGTGAACATCAGGGCGGAAAAAACGAATAAAGAAAAAACTTTATTTTACAGTACTGTTATATATTTACGACCTATATAATTACAGCAACTACAGTAATTACTTGGTACTAACCCTAACCCCAACCCATATTAAGTACATGAAGTTACCTTATTTTACTCAGTACTTTCTTGGGTGAGTATACTGTAAGTACACTGAAAGTACATGTACTGTAATATAAAGTGCAACCATTAAAGAAAATGAATGGTACAACAGCTTCCTTTACATCTAAAATATCTTGTTCAACTAAAACCAAACAAAACAAAGCAACCAACACATTTAAGAATTACTGAAAAGTGTAAGTAATCTTCCTTTCCCATTACTCTCTCTGTCCGTTAGGGTGAAACATGGCGATCGATTCCGGCTAAGCTGATCCTGGTGATGCAACTTTAAAATACTTTGAGCTTAAAAGGACAGAAATGAGCAAGGCTGTGAAATACAAATTCAATAGAGTGCTCATTAGCTTTGAAGCTACAGAGTCAGGGGTTTTAAGAGCCCATCAATGCAACTCCAGTTTTTCAACCCAGAAGAATAGGATCCCTCAATAAAACCAGTAGAAAAGTGCATTGCAGATGAGGGTAACAGACTGAAGGGATCCGCTAAATCAAAACAGTAAAAGCAGATTCTGCAAAAAGCAGTTGCTCGGTGTACAGCTACTTTCAGGTGGTTGTATCTCTTGGGCTAATGTTACCAGGAGGAAGGAAGCTTCTGATGCAAATAAAAAATCCATTCCTTTCTCGTTCCATTATCATTTAAGCTGGGACAGCTAGTGTTCAGATGTCAAGAAGGCTTCACATTTTGTATGCATATAAACTGTATATCATTTGAAGTCTCACACAGTGCTCAAACTGATTCAGAGTGTGGCTTGAGTAGCTTACTTATTAAACAAAGTGAATTAAAGGAATATTCCAAGTTCAACACAAGTTAAGCTCAATCGACAGCATTTGTGGCATAATGTTAATTAACACACAAAAATAATTGACTTGTTCCTAACTCATAAAAAAAATTAAAAAAACATGGTTACAATAAGGCTCTTACAATGGAAGTAATTGGGGCTATTCCACAAACTTTAAAAGACACACTCAAAAGTTACAAAGTATATCTACAAGATGTAAACATCATATGCGTCAGATGATTTACACTAAATCATGCTCTGATTATATATTATAAAAGCTAGTGTGACTTTATGACCCATACAGTGTCTATTTTTACAAGTCACACCTCTCAGCTTCAATGACACATGTATTTTCTTATTGTAATTCTACAAAACATGTTGCAAAAGTATTATTCATAAGCTATTAGTGTTGTCAAAAGTACTGGTACTTTGGTACCAAGTTGGTACTAAAATAAAAAAGATGTAAATGATACCAGTGATTCTACAGTACCGTTAGTACCGAACAATGACTTCATTCGGTACCCGCACACTGTCTTAATGACACACGACTGCTTTCATATGCTCACAGGCTTATTTGAGCATGTGCTCTGTTACTTCTTTTACACAGCAATGCACAACTAATCAAATTAAAACTGTGATATGTCCTAGTGTGATTATTAAACCACTTAGTCTGTATGAGCTGCATGAGCTTTAAATGAATGTGTGAAGCAGACCGTTCATACACTGGAAACTCCACTGACATTGAGAATCATTCGCATTGTATGAGAGATGACGGAGCAGAGCACTAATCCACTCTGAAGTGTTATTTTTATATAATTTATATAATTAAATCACAGCATTTGCGGTTTAACGATCACACCGAGCCATGCAGCAAACTGTTTATCCTGAGAAGTTAAACTTCCGTCAAAAATACATGTCAAAATAAAAGCATGATTCATAATAAAAGCTAAACGCCTGAAATTGAAGAAATGGCAACAGGAATATATTATAACAGTATAGTAAAATGTAATCCTCACTGTAGAAATAATAATAGAAATAATAATAATAATAATAAATAATGATTAATGAATAATGATTTTAATAATAATAAGCAATATATCACAAGCAAGAGTGCTTTTGTACTGAATAAAAGTTTGTTAAAAAAAGTGACCAAAAAAAAAAATGGTATGTTGACAAGTAATTGTTCTATTTTTTACTTGTTACAAGTTTTTAAAAGTTTAAGGAAACATTGTTGATTAGATACCATTTTGATAATGAAATTAAATTTTAAAACATGGAATTCTGGAAAAATAATAATTTTTAAAAAAGGAAAAAAAGGATTTGGGGAAAAAATAAAACAGATTTCAGTAGGGCCCTGCTTAAAAACAAACAAGTGTTAGAAATGCTTGAAAGACACGTGCATATCTTTTAATTTATTATTTACATTGAAATGTAACTTTAAATAGGCTAAAGGAGTGTGTTCAATAACACATTATCATATTAGCACATTTTTTCTTTGCAATCGAAATTGGTATCGAGAATCCTGAAATTTCACTGGTATCGGTACTGACTACTGAAATTTTGGTCCCGTAACAACACTATAAGCTATTAACCATTACAAGGAGACAAAATTGTAATTAAATGTAGCATACAGTAACTATAATTCCATTGTACTTTCTGTAGTAAAATGCAATCGAAGCAGCTAAACTAAGAATGAACCCATGACTTGAAAGTGCTTTCCAAAACACATGAAAGCAAGTGCAGTATCAGATGGCCATGGCTAATTAATCAGCAAACAAAGAGGTACCTGTAAAAATGCAGCTGCCGTTTTGGACTCCCATATCTGGCACTGAGGGCAGCAGGAGAGAGAGAGACAGACAGACAGACAGAGAGGAAAGCTTAGTCTTCAGGTGAAAGTACAGAGAGAGGGCAATAAACAAACACAAGCACATCCACAAAGGCACAAATACATGGAATGACGCCATTTTACTTTATATTAGCTTAATGCAGAGCAGTAATGTGAAGATGAGCTTACAGAAATTATTCTAGAAGCCTTTATTTTATCACACATACATACATTTTTTGCATATATACAGTGAAATTTCTTTTTTTTTTTTTCACATATCCCAGCTAAGCTGGGGTCAGAATGCAGGGTCAGCCATGATACAGCACCCCTGGAGCAGGTAGGGTCAAGGGCCTTGCTCAAGGGCCCAACAGTGGCATCTTGGCAGTGCTGGGGCTTGAACCCCCAACCTTCTGGGGTTCAGTAACCCAGAGCCTTAACCGCTGAGCTACCACTGCTCCTTGAGCCCATAGATTTAACTATGAACACCAAACAAATGAGTGAGGAAAAAAAAATAAAAATAAAAATATGAATAAAGTGCAACACAGTCAGACAATAAAACAAGAGATACATCCACAGCATAAAACCACTACAGTTAAAAAAAAAAAAAAAAATGAATAGATTTTTAGTTTATATCTATTTTTATTTTAAGATGCATAAATGCATAATTTATTTTCCCTCAATTCTCCCCTAAAACCTACATTTTCGATTAAAAACTCAGTTTTCCATTGTTTTCCCAAAGTATGCAGCACAAGAAAGTGTTTTATCGTTAGTATTTTGGTAGAGAAAAACAAAGCTCCAGTGTGGATGAGAGGCATTTTGTCCGTTAACTTAAAATAGCACTAAACAAATGGCTTAAATGTTTTAATTGGGTTTTGGATACTTGTACAACAATTGGAAACATCATTTTCATCACAATCATGAATGGAGATATACACTTTGTGAGCACTTTATTAGGTACACCTGTACATCTACTTATTCATGCGATCATCTAATCAGCCAATAGACCTTATTCATGCTAGTGCCATCTTTGATTTTTAATGGGAATGACAACGAGGCTGTGAGGGATAGACTTACAGTCTCTGCAATGGGCTGTACTGCAATTTAAATGTTTTTGGATCGTTCTGCTGACAAAACATAGATAAAATATCTGTCCAAGAATATTCAATATACAAAGAACTCCAGATAACATGAGATGAGGGAAATCAGATGAGATCTAGGAGCTTTATGTCATTCGTGCCATTGAAGAGATGGTAAGTATATCCCTCACAGCCTCGTTGTCATTCCCATTAAAAATCAAAGATGTTGCTAGCGTGAATAAGGTCTATTGTGTGGTAGCAGTACAATGCATAAAATCATTCAGATATGGGTCAGGAGCTTCAGTTAATATTCACACCAACCTTCAGAATGGGGAAAAAATTCCCAAAATTTCGACTGTGGCATGATTGCTGGTGCCAGACCGGCTGGTTTAAGTATTTCTGTAACTGCTGATCTCCTGGGATTTTAACGCACAACAGTCTCTAGAATTTACTCAGAATGGTGCCAAAAACAAAAAACATCCAGTGAGCTTCAGTTATGCGGACGGGAACGCCTCGTTGATGAGAGAGGTCAACGGAGAATGGCCAGACTGGTTTGAGCTGACAGAAAGGCTACAGTAACTCAGATAACCCCTCTGTATAATTGTAGTGAGCAGAATACCATCTCAGAATGCACAACATGTCAAACCTTGAGGCAGATGGGCTACAACAGTAGAAGACCGTGTCAGGTTCCACTTCTGTCAGCCAAGAACAGAAAGCTGAGTCTGCAGTGGGCACAGGCTCATCAAAATTGGACAGTTGAAGACTGGAAAACGTAGCCTGGTCTGATGAATCTGCTGAGGCACACAGATGGTAGGGTCAGAATTTGGCACCAACAGCATGAATCCATGGACCCAACCTGTCTTGTGTCAAAATTCCAGGCTGGTGGCGGTTGTGTAATGGTGTGGGGAATGTTTTCTTGGCACACTTTGGGTCCATTAATACCAATCAATCATCGCTTGAATGCCACAGACTATTTGAGTATTGTTGCTGACCATGTGCATCCATTCATGGCCACAATTTACCCATCTTCGAATGGCTACTTCCAGCACGATAATGCACCATGTCACAAAGCAAAAGTCGTCTCAAACTGATTTCAAGAACATGACAATGATTTTACTGTTCTTCAGTGGCATTCCCAGTCACCGGATCTGAATCCAATAGAACACCTTTAGGATGTGGTAGAACGGGAGATTTGCAGCATGAATGTGCAGCTGACAAATATGCAGAAATTGTGTGATGCAATCATGTCACCATGGACCAGAATCTCAAAGGAATGTTTCCAACATCTTGTGGAATCCATGCCATGAAGAATTGAGGCTGTTTTGAGAGCAAAGGGATACCCTACCCAGTGTTCCTAATAAAGTGCTCCATGAGTGTATATTATACTGATAGATTAATTTACTGTTTAGAAACAAATGTTCCTCACCAGCACTTCTAGGTTCTTTTAGCAGTGAAGTAAAGCACCACTGTCAATGGGAAATTCACTACAATAGAGCTGAAAATGTCCAAAAAGTGTTGTTTGTGGGGTTGAAACAGCACATTTTCCAAAGAATTTTGGAGATTTGTGCTTCTTTATTTTTCCATCAGGATTGGTGGATCAGGATAAACTCAGGATTTGACATAATTTATGATATTTCACCTATCACTGTTATTGTTATTGTGTCTGCTCTAGAAGACCCAGCTGAACTGCAGCTGCTGTTGGTAGATTTTCTAAAAGAAACTGCACAAACTCTGATCGCAAACCACTGTCTTAAATTTCCAAAGTGCAATCGCTGTGACAGATATGATCTAACAATGACCTTATACATATGAACAAAACTCACGGAGGGTCTAACGGGAAAAACGGGACCCGTCTCCACCATCGCAGCCCATGGGGCTTCTGTTTGTGAAAGGATATGTAAATAAAAAAGTCATACTTTTAAAATGATGTCTTAGCATTAATTCTGAGTAACTGTTGAATTGAAAACGGCTGTTATTAAGTTTTGATAGTACTGAACTCAAATATTATTTTCTGTATGTTAATAATTTAAGCAGTAAAGATGCATATTGTATATCTGATGGTAGTTTAAATTTTTATATGCCACATTTCTCAGGTTAAGCATGTGTATTCATAGATGTGTATTCATCAACCCAATGCATGTCCAAAATAATCATACAGGCATATTGAACCAAGTTAAAACTAGTTTTTCCGATAATTTAGAAGGAACCTACATAATTTCTTCACTGTAAAACATAGATATCAATTAATAATAACTTTTATTATATAAACAAACATTATTATATAATGCTTCAAAGATCATTAAAACTGCAGCATTGCATATCCACCATTGAAATCTGCTGCTCAAAAGAAAAGTTGTCTGCATTGTGACATCAGATTAATTTCATCTATAGAGACTGCTGCTCTAAAGTTCAAGGAATGGTTCTACTGGAGCTCATAAAAAGACAAGCAACGCCATCTGCAGTTCAAAGCCAGAACAGTTGGCAAAAACTAAGGGTAATGTTTCTGTTGAAATTTCATGAAAACACAAGGAACTCTGCAGCAAACCTAAAAGTCAGTCAAGGCTTTGATGAAGATGGCTTGTGGGCATTAGGCAAAACCACTTGCCCTTTTAATTGGGAGGCCCTAAAAAATGCTCAATATCCTGGAAGAATGTTATAATAACTTTGCTTTTACTGCTTTTGATGGTTCATGTTCAGTTCATCTTTACTGAAGAAAACTGTTGTAGATCACATGGGTCACAGCAGGATTGTCACACTGTTGCATCTGTCATGTGTGCACATTTATGCATAAGCAGATGACTATGTGCATATCTGTGTGTGTGTACAGGACACTTCTCAGAACGTCCTACACAGAGTTTTTGAAACAGAAGAGACTCACCTCCATATACGTAACAATCCTAACAGCAGTATGTTTGACCAAATATTACCTAACCCATTTCTTTTATCATCTGGTCTAGTCAACCACTCTAGATTCAGACCCTCCATTATAAAAAAACAAAAACAACAACAACAACAACAGCGGAGTGTATCTAGTAGTGAATTTATAAAGTTTTGGAGGAAAAAAAAAAAAAACTCACAATAATGGTTTAACACTGGCCTTTACCTTTACAAACTCAGGTTGTTTTTATTAAGATGAATTAATAATAGTCGGGAGTCTTACTATCTGTAAACACATATTTCTAACACTAGAGGCCTGTGGTCATTTAAATTTACCTTAAAGAAATAGTTCGCTGAAACATAATAATAAAGTCAAAACAACAGCACTGCTTTTCTAAACAGACTGGAAAAAATAAAAATCTCACAAAAGAAAAATGTCACTTTAATTTGTATAGCCCTTTTCACAATACACATAATTTCAAAGCAGCTTTATAGAAAATCATGTCTTAATTTCTTTAAGCCGCCAGTGAGCAAGCCAAATCTGACTAGCAACTAAAAAAACTCCACAAGATGTTAACGTAAGTGGAGACAAAAACCTTGAGAGGAACCAGACACAGCTGGGGGAGCCCATTCTCCTCTGGCTTTATGATTTCTTTCTTATTCATGAATATCTCATTCCATCTTTTCAATACAATGGCAGCAGACTGTGCATCACTTTAAAGCTTAAAAAAGCACCAAAAGTATCATACAATGAGTCCTTTCGACTCGTGCGCAGAGTTATAATATTTTTGAAAATGTTACTAGTTTTTCATTTTGAGTTTACATTTTCAATTTAATTTTTATTTTACTTTGTTTTAATGGTGCATAAATAGTTTTTATTTTGTTAGAATGTTGTTTTTTTTTTTTTTTGGTTTATTGGCATATAACACCACAAATATTATCTGTAAAACTTTACAATAAGGTTGTATTTGTTAACATTAGTTAACATAAACTAACAATGAACAGCACTTACATCACTTATTAATCTTGGATAATATTAATTCCAACATATACTAGCATATTTTTAACATTAAAGCTTGTTAATATATGGTATCTCTTATTGTTGTTATTATTATTTAATGCATTATAAACTATCATGAATTACAATAAACTGAAAATTTATAAATTGACCAAGATTTAAAAGAAATGCTTTAACATATTGCTCTTTGTTTATTCTCAATACCTAATGCATTTAATAATGTTAGCATAAAAGGACCTTATTGTAAAGTGTTATCAAAATTTTCTGCCTGTGATGACACTTCATCAAAAACTATTCATGCTCAAAATAATACCACAAAAAGTTAAAAGTTCTGTCATATTCATAACAGCACAACATAATGCAGCACATGCTGACATGAAAGAAATGTGCTATAAATATTACTTTGTCCATACATTTAACTGGAAATTCTCTGGAAATACTCTGGAAATAATACTGCATCATTTTTTTTTTTTACTGCTACTAATTTTGTTTTGTTTGTATGCAATATGTATATTTGTCACATTTTGTGGAAAATGCTTACTCGTCAAACCTATTTATACAGACCCTTATTTTTACGGCAAACACTTTTTTCTAATACACTTGAGTTTAAGAGTTATGCAGTTAGGAATCAATAAATAAAATAACACAGCTTGAAGTTCACAAATTCTTCTTGCTGTCAGAGCAATTGTTTATGCGCATGTGTGCATGTCTGTGTAGTGTGTTTGCGTGTGCAGACTGACCTATAGACCATGCCAGGGGAGCCAGTCTGTCTGAGAGAGAGGCGGGCGGGAGAGTCTGTGGTCGATTCTGGATACATGGGGAACGGGAGAGTGGGGGGTGTGGCCAGGCTGCCGAGGGGTCTCTCTCTCTCTCTCTCCTGTCAACCAACACGTCTGTCTCTCACCTTACACGGCCTCTGAAACACACACAACACAGTTCTGAGTTGATCAGTTGCTAGGGTGCATAAACAGACAAGATGTTCTGCATTGAACTGCAGTTCTGCAGTGCTACAAAAATGCTGTAAGATTATGAGCACACCACTAGAGGGCGCATCTAAACAATAGTTGATGTTGACCACATCGGAGTGGAAACTGGGAGCACATCATACAGAGCAACATAAAAGGCATTCATTTGCACAACAGATCCAAAAAACTAAATAAAAGGGAAGCTTTAAATAGTGACATGATGATAATACATGGAACACACACAGTATAATTGTGCTGTAGCTTATGGAAAGTTTGAAGGATAGGCTGCTGTCTGGCATCCTGACGTCCTGTCCTTGCAAGTGCTCTTCTAAAAGACACAGTGTTCCTCATGCATTACAGGTGCATCTCAATAAATTAGAATGTCGTGGAAAAGTTCATTTATTTCAGTAATTCAACTCAAATTGTGAAACTCGTGTATTAAATAAATTCAATGCACACAGACTGAAGTAGTTTAAGTCTTTGGTTCTTCTAATTGTGATGATTTTGGCTCACATTTAACAAAAACCCACCAATTCACTATCTCAAAAAATTAGAATATGGTGACATGCCAATCAGCTAATCAACTCAAAACACCTGCAAAGGTTTCCTGAGCCTTCAAAATGGTCTCTCAGTTTGGTTCACTAGGCTACACAATCATGGGGAAGACTGCTGATCTGACAGTTGTCCAGAAGACAATCATTGACACCCTTCACAAGGAGGGTAAGCCACAAACATTCATTGCCAAAGAAGCTGGCTGTTCACAGAGTGCTGTATCCAAGCATGTTAACAGAAAGTTGAGTGGAAGGAAAAAGTGTGGAAGAAAAAGATGCACAACCAACCGAGAGAACCGCAGCCTTATGATTGTTAAGCAAAATCGATTCAAGAATTTGGGTGAACTTCACAAGGAATGGACTGAGGCTGGGGTCAAGGCATCAAGAGCCACCACACACAGACATGTCAAGGAATTTGGCTACAGTTGTCGTATTCCTCTTGTTAAGCCACTCCTGAACCACAGACAACGTCAGAGGCATCTTACCTGGGCTAAGGAGAAGAAGAACTGGACTGTTGCCCAGTGGTCCAAAGTCCTCTTTTCAGATGAGAGCAAGTTTTGCATTTCATTTGGAAACCAAGGTCCTAGAGTCTGGAGGAAGGATGGAGAAGCTCATAGCCCAAGTTGCTTGAAGTCCAGTGTTAAGTTTCCACAGTCTGTGATGATTTGGGGTGCAATGTCATCTGCTGGTGTTGGTCCATTGTGTTTTTTTAAAACCAAAGTCACTGCACCCGTTTACCAAGAAATTTTGGAGCACTTCATGCTTCCTTCTGCTGACCAGCTTTTTAAAGATGCTGATTTCATTTTCCAGCAGGATTTGGCACCTGCCCACACTGCCAAAAGCACCAAAAGTTGGTTAAATGACCATGGTGTTGGTGTGCTTGACTGGCCAGCAAACTCACCAGACCTGAACCCCATAGAGAATCTATGGGGTATTGTCAAGAGGAAAATGAGAAACAAGAGACCAAAAAATGCAGATGAGCTGAAGGCCACTGTCAAAGAAACCTGGGCTTCCATACCACCTCAGCAGTGCCACAAACTGATCACCTCCATGCCACGCCGAATTGAGGCAGTAATTAAAGCAAAAGGAGCCCCTACCAAGTATTGAGTACATATACAGTAAATTAACATAATTTCCGGAAGGCCAACAATTCACTAAAAATGTTTTTTTTATTGGTCTTATGATGTATTCTAATTTTTTGAGATAGTGAATTGGTGGGTTTTTGTTAAATGTGAGCCAAAATCGTCACAATTAAAAGAACCAAAGACTTAAATTACTTCAGTCTGTGTGCATTGAATTTATTTAATACACGAGTTTCACAATTTGAGTTGAATTACTGAAATAAATGAACTTTTCCACAACATTCTAATTTATTGAGATGCACCTATATATATATATATATATATCTCACATTGGCATAAGTATTCAGACCCTTTGCTATGACACTAAGGTGCAAATTAAGGTGCATCACATTTCTCTTGATCATCTTGATGTTTTTACACTTTGACTGGAGTCCACCTGTGGCAAATTCAATTGATTGGACATGATTTGGAAAGGCACACACCTGTCTATAAAAGATCTCACAGCTGAACATGCATATCAGAGCAAAAACCAAGCCATGAGGTCAAAGGAACTGCCTGCAGATCTCAGAGACATAATTATGTCGAGGCACAGATCTGGGGAAGGTTACAAAAACATTTAGGCAGCATTGAAGGTTCCCAATAGCACAGTGGCCTCCAAAGATCTTAAATGGAAGAAGTTTGGAACAACCAGGACTCTTCCTAGAGCTGGCCTCCCGGCCAAACTGAGCAACTGGGGGAGAAGGGCCTTGGTAAGAGAGGTGACCAAGAACCTGATGGTCATTCTGGTTGAGCTCCAGAGATCATGTGTGGAGATGGGAGAAACTTGCAGAAGGACAACCATCACTGCAACACTCCATCGATCTGGGCTTTATGGCAGAGTGGCCAGACAGAAGCCTCTCCTCAGTGCAAGACACATGAAAGCACCTAAAGGACTCTCAGACTGTGAGAAACAAGATTCTCTGGTCTGATGAAATGAAGATTAAACTGTTTCGTCTCAATTCCAAGCATCATGTGTGGAAGAAACCGGGCACCGCTCATCACCTGCGCAATACCATCCCAATGGTGAAGCATGGTGGTGGCAGCATCATGCTGTGGGGGTGTTTTTCAGCGGCAGGGACTGGGGGACTGGTCAGGGTTGAAAGAAAGCTGAACGCAGCAAAAAACAGGAGATATCCTTAATAAAAACCTGATCCAGAGTACTCAGGACCTCAGACTGGGCAGAAGGTTCAAATTACAACAGGACAATGACCCTCAGCACACAGCCAAGACAATGCAAGAGTGGCTTAGGGACAACACTGTGAATGTCCTTGAGTGGCCCAGCCAGAGCCAGACACAATCGAACATTTCTGGAGAGACCTGAAAATGGCCATTCAACCTGACAGAACTTGAGAGGACCTGGAGAGAAGGAAGAAAGGATGGATGGACTGTACATTTTGAACATACAGGTTAATTATTTTTTACAGTGAAGTAAATATTTTCTATTGTAAGTGTTAATTTTATTTAAGCAATTTTACTTGCATCTTTTTTGCCAACTTTAAATTGTACTGTACTCTATATGTATATTTGCTTTATATAGGCCACCATGCTCTCTAGATATCTTGGCATAATAACAGCTGACCACTGCATAAAGCACACATCTGTGCGTCAGACTGCTTAAAACTCGCTAAATAGGACCAGTTGTCATTACTGATAGACCTATTCAACAATTTTAACAATTTAAACATTTTGTGCACAACAAACATGTCTGTGATTGGACACAATGCTCAAGCATGGAAAAGAACATGTTATTGATAGAAAACTTTGAGGCAATAGGAGTAGACCTCAATGGAACAGTAAAGTGATTGACATATTTTCACAATTAGTTAATTGCAGCAAACATAACTGCAATCTCGATTATATTTTAGATGAATTGTGCAGCCCTAGAAGGCAAATAAGTATGCTGTCTAACTTTTTAAATAACCTTCGTGTTGGCAGCAAAATCCTTATACCTTAAATTACTATCTAGGTAGGCAGCACACTAGGTATTGGAACAGAAGGGTCCCTTTTCAAATGTGTTATTGTTATTAACAAAACGTCTTTCTCAAATAGTACCTACTTTGTTGAAATATTATTTAACTATACTATTTGTTATAAACAGCCTGATCACATTAATACCCATAAAACAGTCAGTGGATACATGAAAGAATTACAGTAATCAAAACCAGCTTCCTCCGCACAGGGCCATGCAGGTGGGAGGGTGAAATGTACAGTTTAAACTGGAGGAATTTTTTATTGGTCCCCATGAGGTACTAATGAACACCTTTGCATTTACATTTACACACACATATACACCCACAGATCAGCATTCTTCATGGCCACATCTCATTTCAGCACTCATTACTCTTAAGTGAGTGCCGTTAAAGGACACAGTAAATAACACGAGTGTGTGCTTCTGTTCTGCTTATCAAGGTGACTTTCCTTCCCATCAACTTCCACATACAGCCAGACTGACAGTGGAAATAAGGTCTTCCCATTTCCCAAAGACTCATTTTACACTGTATGCCCCCCGCTTTCCATCATGCTAAGCAGATGGATGGGTATCATGATAGAGGGGAACTCTGTGTACTGTGTAGTGTAGTATAGAGGAGGTAGGGTCACACTTCAGTGAAGTAACTGTGAGAAGGAACCATCAGCAGACGCAAGAGGTGACTGCAAATGTTTGCCCAAGTTAGTCCAGGTTGCTAATGTGCTCAAGTTGCAATTTCATAGTATATTATAAATAGTAACCACTATTACTAACCTTGTTTTTGCAGTATTATGCAATATAAATTGTTTATATATTTTTGCAATATAAATTGTTTATACAATTTTGTTGTCATGACGACATTAAGCCGGCAATCCCTGTTGGCCTAAATCCCGAAAAAGTTCACACTATGTAAAAGATCCCACAAAGTGAGTAGACATGACTTCATCATTGCCTTCTGTTTTTGAACAAGCCGTCATGTCATCCTTTTCTTGATCAGACGGACAGGGAAGATGTGATGGAATATGTGTGTCTAAACAAGCAGCCGCTGCGTGTTTGGAGAGCTAAAGTAGCAGAACTACAGAAAACGATCAAATCAACAACACTGCAAACCACTTATATCTGAATATTTTACAATAAACAAATTATATTCATTCAACACTTATAAAAAACAACTTGAATTGCTTTATATTTTTGGATTACATCATTCACAATGCTTCAGTTCATTCCCTTGTTAAAGACATTAAGTACACAGTCATGCACCTTTTTCTTTTTGTCTGATTTTCAAACACTTTTTTGCTTCCAAATAAGTTTGTAATGATGTGATTCACCTCCAAGCTGGTTAGTTTGGTTCATGACAACTCTTTTGAAAGGATTTTATGAAATCCTTGCAAAAAAAAAAAAAAAACACTTGAAAGCTGAAAAAAAAAAAATTGGCAGACACTGTTGTGCTCTCTTAGAATGAATTTGAGAGCATTTTATTGGACACATTTTTTTAGTGCAAGATGAACCTGCAAATTAAAAATGTGTATATCTGCTGGTTAAAACTGTCACTTTTACACAGTACAATAACATATAGATGGCCTCAATGCTAAAAGACATGGACTAAAAGCCAGAAAACTCCCAATTTTAAGAACTGATTGGCTTTCACTTTTACAGAATATCTTTCAGAGTTGTTATATACTGTAGGCAAGGATGGATTAAGAACTGAGAGGCCCATGGGCCGGTACACCATGGAGGCCCCCCATGACGCGACTACGTACACATCTATATACTACAGGATGCCTGGCAGATTTGGCTGGATTTTTCAAATTGACGGAAGAAAAGTTTGGAGCAATGTCTTACACAGCCAGTTATATGTACTTTTTAATTATGAACAGATCCAAAATTATGTGTTATTAGAGTTTTTTACGATCCCTATGACAGTTTTTTCAATACTTTTAACAATTTTCCTAAACTCTTAACACAGTTAGCACAAAATCCGTCTGTGTAGGCTATACAATTAACACATTTCTTGTTGCTTTGACACAAAATGCATACAGTTAACACAACTTAAAAATGCTTGAACTTCTTTTGCACACAAGATCAACCAAGACCAAAACAATGGATTTTTACTGCCAAATTTACAAATGCTTTCACACTGTATGTCAGAACAGATAACATCATGTTCTAAACCTAACTTATAGGCTAAAGTCAAAGTGAACAGCTGTTCATATTGTGAATTGAAACACAAATATATCCCCTGTATTTTATTCCATTGCTACTGAGAAACAGCTGATTGAAGTTATGCAAATAAATCACAGCTGATTCCCATCTAGGAAACACACTCAAGTGTTGAGGTTCACCATGTGCGCTGCAATCTCCAAAAACAGTGCACTCCTGCAAAAATGTGAGATTGGCCCCTTCAACACCGCCCACCTTCTCCTGTTTTTAGAAGACCTGCACGAAAGACTGGTGCCAGAGGTAGAAAGGGGACAGGTGGGAGACCACTTGCCAATATATGTGATCACATGGGACAATGTGGCATTCCACCATTCCCGTGCAGTCACAGCCTGGTTTGACACCCATCCGAGGATGATGTCCCTTTTCCTTGCCCCTTACTCCCCTTTCCTCAACCACATTGAGGAGTTTTTCTCAGCCTGGAGATGGAAGGTTTTTGACCATCGTCCACAGGACCAAATGTCCCTCCTGGATGCAATGGATGCTGCATGCAAAGACATCACAGCTGAACACTGCCAGGGGTGGATAAGGCATGCCAAAAGATTTTTCCCAAGATGCCTTGCCAGAGAAGATATCAGGTGTGATGTGGATGAGAACATGTGGCCAAATGCAGAAGAACGGGGAGATTAGAAGATTACTTTTATCTTTTTTTTTTTATTCTTCTGTGGCTTTTTCTGTTTGTATATTTTGTATTTTCACATACTAAATGGCAGCTATATTGCATATTTTTGTTATCTTGCAGTAATGTCCTGTTGCAAATAAACCCTTTACTGCAGCAATTCTGTCTTTTTTTTTTTTTTCATAAACCGTACATTCTATAAAGCTACTCTGAGATGGGTCATACAGTTTTTGAATTGAATTTCTGCAGCAAAAGAAACAAAATGCATGCATCTACTAAACCCAACAAAACAAAAATATAGAAAGGCTTCAAAACAAACTGCAGTGCAAAACACAATCTATGATCAATACAATATACTCTCTATTGTATAAGGGCAGACCTGACACATAAAATAATGCGGTTTCTGTAATTCCATCTGATGTTAGTGTTTTTATGACACTGCGCTATGATTGACCAAATGTTCCTGCTGGAAGAGAACATGTGTTAGTGTTTTGGAATAATTATTTGATTTTGAGACATGTTTGCAGTGTTTTGGTAGACATAGGGTATTGTGTTAGTGTATTATTGTATTTTGAAAATTAGTGTTGGAGTTTAGTTTACAATGTGTGATTTTGAGCATGAAATTAACCGTTTTGCCAATTGTGTGTTGTAGGTGTGTTTATGCGTTAAGAGTTTAGGAAAATTGTTAAAAGTATTAAAAGTAAACTGTAATAGGGATGTGCACGGTATTCAAATACCAAAATCACTATTAGATTATTCTGCACGTGTTTAGTGGTCTTCAACCAGATCTGAGTCTGACGGTACCCAACAAACCTACAGGTTATGGGCCAGGTTCGGGTAAGTTTGTCAAGTAGGCTATAGGGCGAGTTGTGCCACAACTCACTTTTTTCAGCGTAACACGCAAGACCGTTAAGTTTTAGACCATTTTAGACACTGTTAATTTTAAAATAGCTTTAAAATTTATGAATGCATCTTGATACACTTGTTTTCTTTGTTGCGCTGCTTTAAGCGTTTTGATCGCTAGTGTCACGAATTGACATTCTGATGAAGTTCATGTTGGAAAGAGGACTTAATGTGACTGTTACACAAGATTCCAAATTTTTTTTCACCTGGCAAATTTTCAGCGCTTGATAAACGGTAAGCCCATGTTTTTTCCCCACTTCATGCTCTGGTGTGCAGACAATAATTACACAAGTTTCGCTAAATAATTTAAAATCAAATCATCCCGAAGAGGTTTATAAACCGTAGCATTCGCTGCCTCATGGAAAGTGAACATGCCCAGGCAGAAATACGCATTTTCCATTGATTAAGAATAGGCCTACTATGTTGCAGGCAGTGACAGAGATTATTTCTGCTAGACTTTAATGTGATTTTATCATTTGAAGATCTATGTATTGTGCTATTTAGGCTCACAGCTCACTGTGCACTTTATTCCCTGCTAATCTGAGATCGTGTTTGATGCATCCATGGCAATAAACATTCTTTATTCCAGCGTCCTGACTCCAGACAAATAACAGAATAACCGTTCGTGAACACTCGCGGTTAACCAAATATTACAAAAGGTTACCATGCACATATTTAGGGTATTAAGGCATCTTTTGCTTTATCATTAAACATTAAATGCATGCAGGACTTAAACATTTTAAAGTCCTCCATACTGTTGCACGAATTCTGTCACTTATATTAATTTAAACCATCAGCTTTGTACAAAGCCAGGGTAAACTGCACATTATCTTTGTGTTTAGAACACTTATATATATATATTATACATCTATATATCAATATATACAGTTGAAGTCAGAAGTTTACGTACACCTTAGCCAAATAAATTTTTCACAATTCCTGACATTTGACCATAGAAAACATTCCCTAAGTCAGTTAGGATCACTATTTTAATGAGAGAATGACTGATTTCAGCTTGTATTTCTTTCATCACATTCCCAGTGGGTCAGACGTTTACATACACTTTGTTAGTATTTGGTAGCATTGCCTTTAAATTGTTTAACTTGGGTCAAACGTTTTGGGTAGCCTTCCACAAGGCCTCCTTGCTCGCACACGCTTTTTCAGTTCTGTCCACAAATTTTCTATCGGATTGAGGTCAGGGCTTTGTGATGGCCACTCCAATACCTTGACTTTGTTGTCCTTAAGCCATTTTGCAACAACTTTGGAGGTATGCTTGGGGTCATTGTCCATTTGGAAGACCCAATTGCGACCGAGCTTTAACTTCATGGCTGATGTCGCTTCAATATATCCATATAATTTTCCTTCCTCATGATGCCATCTATTTTGTGAAGTGCACCAGTCCCTCCTGCAGCAAAGCACCCACACAACATGATGCTGCCACCCCCATGCTTCATGGTTGGTATGGTGTTCTTCAGCTTGCAAGCCTCACCCATCATTATGGCCAAACAGTTCAATTTTAGACCAGAGGACATTTCTCCAAAAAAGTAAGATCTCTGTCCCCATGTGCACTTGCAAACTGTAGTCTGGATTTTTTATGGCGGTTTTGGAGCAGTGGCTTCTTCCTTGCTGAGCAGCCTGGTTATGTCAATATAGGACTCGTTTAACTGTGGATATAGATACTTGTCTACCTGTTTCCTCCAGCATCTTCACAAGGTCCTTTGCTGTTGTTCTGGGATTGATTTGCGCTTTTCACACCAAACTACGTTCATCTCTAGGAGACAGAATGTGTCTCCTTCCTGAGCGGTATGATAGCTGTGGTCCCATGGTGTTTATACTTGCGGTTATCTCAGTGGTTTGGAAGTGTTGTAAATCAGACACATTTCTCTGTAGTCCTCCAAATAAACAAGCAGCACCTGTGAGACGCAGATTCCTTGAACACGCATTCGAGTCTCTGTGCTCGTGCTGCTGTAGTCCAGCACGCATTTGGCTGAACAAATGGTATTTCACATAAGGCTGACATCTACATGGATTTATAATAGATATATCAAAATAAATAAATAAATAATTGATTTAGAGCTCGGGCCCTTTGGGTTTAGAGGCCCCTGGGCAATGTCCCAATCGGCCCGGTGGTTAATCCATCCCTGACTGTAGGTACTTTATTATTATTATTATTATTATAATAATAAAACTAAACAAAAAGTTCTAAAGAAATAAACAAAATTCAAACTTCTCTCAGATAGTAGAAAATGTATTTTTCTCTTCTGACTTTCCATGAGTTGATGTACTTCCATTTTAATGGCATATTTGCAGTGATAAAGCCCTAAGCAAATCTTATCTAAAGAATAGAAATAAATGCTAGTTTCTGCTGGTGTTGTGAGAACTGGAATACTGTATTACTGCGAAAAGAGAGGAGACTCAGGCTTTGAAAGTTGTAGCATAGCCTGTGTTCAGATTTACTGCTCTAATGACTACACCCAAGTAAGGTGCACTAAGTAGATTACAGCATTACACAGGGGGAACAGAAAAAGATTCTCTCTTTCTCTCTTTAAACATCTATTTGTGTGAAAGAGGGTGCGTGAGACAGAAAGTGAGAAAGAGGGAGGAGTAGAGAAGTGACTTGTGTCAGAAAGGCAGTAAGTACTGGAAAGAGAACAGAGGTACAGTGAGGACATGTTAGAATTCAGAGTATTTGATGACACTAGATTTTTCTCTGACAGTATTTGGACTACAGATGAGGTGCATGGTGCTTTAGAAAGGATAGTTCAAGAAAATGAACAACAAACAGTCAAAATCTATTGAGTTGCCTACCTGAAATACATTTGTGGACATTTACGACGTGTCTGAACGTTTGATTTGAACATTCGTACAAGGCCTTGATGCCCAAAAGGCTTGATAGTCAGCTCACTAAGTTGTGAAACTGAGCTAACACCTAGACATTCACCACTACATACAAGTTTCCAGGCTGCTGCTGCTCTGAGCGCTTTCAGATTAACGCGCTCTTGCAATAAAAAAATAAAAAAAATAAAAAAATCTAGATGCAGCCCAACAAAAGGAACAGAATGCTGGTGTTTAGAGACCTGGCTGATCTCACGAAAATTACGTGACTGAGGCAATATTTTTGCAAAATTATATTATGTGGTTCATTACACGTATCGCGGCAGTTCCAAGGTGAATTGCCCACTGTGTGGCACTAAAACGAGTAAAATGTTCTCCCAAACGGATGAGGTTTTTAAGGTTAATGCTCTATCGAATTTTAAATCTACAAAACCTACCTTACTATCCTAAACATTCAACCTATCCAAAAGTGTCATAAAGTAAATGTGAGATGTAAATGCAGCTGCTGAAGCAACAACATCACTCTGACACTTTTGACTTACATGTCGATTTGCATATTTTTTAGGACTTGAATCCCGGTCCTTTGCATTGCAAGCGCAACGCTCTATCATTTAAGCTACTGCATACTTGAACAAGCTTTTAAATGTAGTTGGTTATGTAAAAATGATCAAATGTAGTCTCTTTACATGTCTTGAGCAGTAGTTAAGTGTTTTAATGTCACAAGATTGTATTTTGAACTGGGTGAAAGTGTTTCTGAACTAAAAATTGGCAGTTTTACTTGTGATTTGTGAGAAAGTAAATAAAAGTTGTTGTTTAATGCCTCTAGTGTGCTTTAACATGAAACTGCCACGATACATAAAACTAGCCACATTAAAGTTATTTTGCAAAAATATAGGAATAGTAACGTGATTCTATATGACCACTGCAATTAAAATTGCAATGATGTGCAATGTGTCGTAGATGTGGCGTAACGGTCAAAAACGTTCATTTAGCACATGTTTACATAGAACAACAATTGAAAAAGAGCAAATTAATGATAAAAAAAAATAACATGTTCGGTGTGAATGGCGCCAAAGTGGCCGGTTCTTGTTCTAGTCAGAATAAGCCACAATGTTAATCAAGACTTTATGCCGAGAGTCAACAGTGTTACAGTGAGACTATAAGTTATCAACCAATGAATTATCAAGATCTTGTCCATTCATTCAAATATAAAGAAAATGTGCATGCTGAAGTATGATGATCCAAAGGTTAGAGTGTTGAAGTAGTGGTTTTTGAATAAAAAAACAGAACGAACACGGCACATGACTAGAGGTCAGCTGACTCAGCAGGCGAGCAGCAACCCCAATGGCTGTTCTCCATGTTGAGACACACAAAGGGTGTGCAAGACGAAAGGTCACCAACAGAACTCCTGGCTTGATGGAGAAGTGGTTCCAGCTGTGTGGATGACAAAATCTCGAAAGGGACTTGTTCCGTATTCATGGGAGAGGAATTTTTAGAGATTAGCAAAACAGTGCTGCAGTTGTCACCATACAGGCGCTTAACAAACTGCGTACAGGAGTCAGCTACATGAGAACTTCTCAGCAGGGTTCTGGGAAATATCCAAGAACATAATGCAGCTATAATGGGGACATTTCAGGGGCAAAATGAATAGTTTTCATTTTCACTTTTGCGAGGTATATCAAGAATGGGTATTTCCATGAGTAGATGACATATATATATATATATATATATATATATATATATATATATACACATACACACACACACACACACACACACACACACACACACACACACACATATATATATATATATATATACACATATACATACATATATATCAAGAATTAAGTTTTACTAGTGCAAACTTAAATTACTGATTTCCAAAATTTTCATTTTCACTAGTAGTAATTCCATTGCTGATATCAAGAATTAACCATTTAACTAGTGAAAATGTAATTATAGATTCTATAATTTATATTCTACACATGATAAAATATCAAAAGGTCTTGCGATTATATTCACACTTTTTTTTTTCTAAATCTGAGCACAGTTTAGCCAAACCATACCCTCTACTGAATTTTTAGTAAATATTGTGTAAAATAAGTGTTCATTTAATTTCTACATTTTTGTGTGTCTCATTTGCTATTATTAAGTTTTATATACATCTCTCACCCTGTTCCTTAGATCGTGGTATTGTGCCACACTGAAAAACCCATATTGGTCGACCAAATGTTTTCATAACCGGGATAACCATAGCTCAGAGGACAAACTGCTAGAAACCAGAGATGCACGATATATCGGCGGCCGATACATTATTGGCCGATAACCGGGAAAATCAAAATATTACTAAAAACACACCGATAATGGAATTACTGCCGATGCTTTCACAGATAATTTGTTATGGTTTCCTTCAGGCAGAGACTCGGGCATTCTCAAACGACAGTGCACGTGCACATACACAGGTGATAGCCAATGTCATGTTGCTCTGTGAGGATATTTCAACATCTTTGCACCTTGTTATGTTGTTTTGGGGCTGGTTTTAGTCATCTGCTGAAAATAACGACATGTCATTTCCCATATTCTGTTTTTTTCATGAGGCAATAAAAGAAAACGCGACAAAAACATGCGTGTATGTTACTTGGGGGCTATAGTTTTCGTGTATTACTTCATGAAACATAAACAGAATGTGTGAAATAGCACATCATTAATTACATCACAGCACTGTGATTAAAACAAGTCCAACAACAACCTAAAATGGCACATTTACTAAGCTATTCAGCAGAACTGTCACAGATGAGCGTTGTAGCAAGCATCAGTAAATGATACAATACAAAAAAGAAAAAAACAGGATAATAAAGTCAAGCAATGGAGTCTGAAAATGGGATCCTCTTTGCTGAAACACAGGAGCCCTTGATTATGGGAACAGCAAAGTTCAGCAGCACTGCAGCACACATAACTATCTAGGGAGGACAACACTCAAAAACATTTAGAGTTGAAGTCAGAAGTTTACATTTACCATAGCCAAATACATTTAAACTCAGTTTTTCACAATTCCTGATATTTAATCATAGAAAACATACCCTGTCTTAGGTCAGTTAGGATCACTACTTTATTTTAAGAATGTAAAATGATGGAGTCGCGTGGCGCCATGCAGGGGTCGGACGTGTGAACGGTGAGCTCTGCACACTTTGCTAGTTTTTTTTATTATTTTTTTGTCATAAACCGGTGAGATTCGATATACCCTGCTACATAACTGTTCTATGAAGTCAAAGAATTCAAAATCCTCAGGCTCTGGAGACATTAAAAGACACTTACATGCTCAAGCGGATACCCCAGACAGGGCCGCAACCAGGGACTCTGTTTGGATGGCACGGCAGAAGAAATTCAACGTCAGCTGTCCAGTATGTCTGTAATGCTGGCGAAGGTCGTGGCGGACTTGGAGGATCTTGCTGTGATACGTCGATCGATTACTGCAATGGAAACGAAATTTGCTTTTGCACTGATGTTCCCAGCCAAATTGGGAACAGATACTAAGGATGGCTGCAAAATATTCACATGCCCACAACAAGCGATGTCTATCATAAAATCAATGGACTGAGGAAGTCATGGTGTGTTTCTCACATTGCTCCCAAGTGAGCCTGACTTGCTGAACATACACTTGACTGTCTGAGGAAGCTGGGCGCCTTTGTTTCTTTTTGTGCTGGTTCTGCCTAGCGGCTGGAGTTTGTTTTGTGGAAAAACACTCCTTCGGGACAGTTGTGGATGATTCTGCATGTTCCTTGTATTTATGCCTCCTATTGGCTGGAGTATGTTTTGTGGAGTATTTTTTTTGCAGGACATTGGAAGGATTAGGTCATCATGAACAGACTGTCCGAGGAAACTGAACGGCTTTTTTTTTTTTGTGTTTGTGTGTACGTTGGTTCCGCTAGCGGCTGGAGTTTGTTTTAGGGATAAACCTACATGTTCTTTGTGTTTCTTCAGCCTATTGGCTTGAGTTTGCATTATAGATTTTCTTCTGTTATGTAATTCTGTCTCACAAAATTTGTACAGAAGCATCGGGCTCGAGCAATCCGATGACAAATTTGTCACAGGGGCTCTCGTAAGCGTACATGGACTGTTTGAGTTTAGAGGGATGGACGTCGGTTGGCGCTGTCGTGCGAGGGGTTAATGAGCACATTTTTCTTTTTTTCTGTTTGTTTGGTTCAGTGGGAGGTTTGGGGTTTGACTGTTGCACTACTGTTGGAATGTAGTCTTTATAATTTTATTTTTGACACAATCTATTTTTTCTAATATGTCAAAATGTTAATATGAGTGGATTATCTCTCTCCACGTGTAATGTGAATGGGTTGGGGCACCCTATAAAAAGGATGGTTATTTATTTTCTTAAATGTAAGAAATGTGATATAGTGTTTCTTCAAGAAACACATCTTTCCCCGCAGGAAGCTGAAAAATTTGGGAAGATATGGGCTGGACATGTTTTGTTTAGTGCTGGCTCAAGTAAGAGCAGGGGCGTCATTACATTGATAAGTAAACATCTACAATTCAAATGTATCAAACAGAGCAAAGACAAATTAGGAAGAGTCATTATTGTTTTAGCAGAAATTCAGGGGCAAAGGTTGATTTTGGCTAATATTTACGCACCTAACACTGATGATCAGGGCTTTTTAATAGATCTTGAAGAGATGTTGCAAGCCGTTGGCACCCCTCATGATATAATACTGGGAGGAGACTTTAATCTTTTGATGGACTCAGTCCTTGATCATAGTGAAGCAAAGGTGTGTAAGCCCCCTAGAGCAACAGTGACACTTCACAGAAAAATGTTTGGTCTTACAGATATTTGGAGACTTTTAAACCCATCTGGGAGGGACTATACATTTTTTTTTTTCAAAAATTTCGCGATTTCAGTCTACATATAGTCTATAATGTTGCTTTCATGGATATCACATAGACAAGCAAGAATTCCAAAATGTTAAGGTTTTACAGCATTTTGTAACTTATACTGTCCTATCCGTTGCAGTTTCCTGCCGAAGTGAAAATGACTGTTAATAAAAATGACACTCTATGTACCAATCCATCTATGTTTGGTGTCTATTTTTCACGGACTCTCTGGATTCATTAAGATAAAGATGACTTACCTGAATTACGTCCGGAATGACACAGTCATTCTGCGCATTCTCAACAAGCACGACATAGAACATTGAAAGCGCCAAGGATCCAGTTGGCAGGTTGGATGACGACGATGCGCGCAATCCCCCCCAAAAAAGAATCGGATTTACGCAATTTACACGGGTTATCCCACTGAGGTCAGAAAATATGGAAAAATCACATCCCTGGATATAGTCAATTAAAAGTGAAAATCTGTCTGTAAACAATTGTTGGAAAAATGACTCGTGTCATGCACAAAGTAGACGCTCTAAACGACTTGCCAAAACTATCGTTTGCTAATATGAAATCTGTGGAGTGGTTAAAAAATTAGTTTTAATGACTTCATTCTAAGTGTATGTAAACTTCTGACTTCAACTGCATGCAAGCAGCCTTTTTATAATGGGAACGTATACCACAATGCTCCATGTTCTCTCTTTTGAAATATATAGACTTGGTATAGTGATTTCTAGCCATTGCATTGATGGTCAATGTTATGCATCTTAAATAAAACTTGACTTCGGCTACAAATGCAACCACTGAAGGGAAAGTAGTTCAGCATGAACCAAAGATAAAACACTTTATATCTCAACTCATGTGCGACAGTGCCCTTCACTTGAATAAAAGGTCTAGGTGGCATAATATATGCTGATTCATTATAGCAGACATTGTGACTGTTGGCCTCCAAACATATGTCAAATTTACTGGTCCCTAAAGACACTGCCATTTAAAGCTCTCCTAATCCATAAATATCCCCCTTTTATGGTCTCAGTCTATCTAATTTGACTCCACTGAAGACGGAGGTGACCTCGCAATTGGCTCTGACATACATTTTGGAATAGAGTGATTCAAGCAAGTTAATGTCTTTATCCGTCAGCCAATGATTAGTTAAGGGAATGGGGTTGGGAACCGAGAATTGGCTCTTATTTAAAATCGGTTCCATTTGTTTACAAAATACTGGAAGCAAAAGATTTATAGCACTAATGTTTCTTGAACGTCTGCATGATTCCGTCACATACAGATACATACTGTACGAAAACACTTTGAATGTGTTTCCTGCACTACTGCTACTGAATCTACAGTGTCATGCCAAAATATATGATGTTTTAGCCAACTTGTAAGGTTGCAGTTTAAATTGAATATGAGAGAAAAAATATGGATGCAGTGAAATAATACAAAGATACACAACAAACTTGACAAGTGTAGCACAACTCAATCAAACAAGTACTTTTCATTGAAAATAACTGGCTCATTAAAAGAATCAAAACTCAGGTTCAAACCCCTGAGTTATTGGTTTAAATCACTCTAATGACTCACTTGCTGACTGAACCTTTTGACTAAATTCAATGAACTGCAAGTCAATATTTTTGTCATGCCCAACCTAAAATGAACTGAGAACTGTTACTATAGGTCTGTTCCTTAACCTAGTTAGCTGCCTCGGGAAGCGGCATTTTAAGGCATCATAGGCACGCTCCTGATGCTAAGGCTGTTCCAAAAGGTAGGTACCTTTATTATTCTGCCTCCTAAGATACCTCATTTTGGCCTAATTCTAAGGTAGCATTGTATGTATCCTTCCCCAGGAAGGCAATCACAGAATGCACCGTGATGAGCTTGGTGGGAAAATAAATCCAAAATGGCAGGCGAAGCGAGACTAATTTTGTTTAGAAATATACTTATAATACATTCAATACTGAAAAGTATTGATAAAAACTTGATTAAAATACAAAAAAGGACAATTTACTCAAAATGTGTGTGCTCTGTATATTTATGCTCATTAGACTATCGCGTAATTTATCTAGCGTCATCAGTTTTGAAATCATTTGGGGATGTGCACAAGTAATTGACTAATCGAGTATTGTTCTGCACTAACTAGTCGACTTTTAAAAACTCTACTCAAATCTTGCAAATTGATTTTACTTTGTATATTTGCCTGCCATTGGCAACACTAAATTATACTGTACTTTTTCTCTGAATCGCTCACCAAATCTCACAATTAAAATTGAGTCCACTGGGTGGTGCTGTAGATGTGTCAGAGGTGTTGGTTGAGAGAAGGAGTGACGGCATTATTGGTGTGCTTTCAATCAATGATAAGAATGCATTCTCGTTCATGGGTTATTGTGAAAATCAGTATTGCCTAACTACCTTGAAAGAGCAAACTCAGAAGACATGAGGACGGTAAACGCATCTATGTGAGTTTTAAGATGTGCTGGGATATGTAGATTCAACAACCTCTTTACTATTTTCTTATTTTGGAGGTGGGTGATGGTGTCAATCAAGTCCAAAAGAATGTAAGAAAGCAAAAAGAACAGACATTGAGAAACAGCCCAAATGTGGTAATCCTTGTAATCTTTTGATTCTTATTAAATTAGACTCTATTGGTATTTGGTACTTATTAGAATCAATGGCCGATGATCTGCTTTCATGATGGAAAGAAAATGTGAAGCGGTACGAGTTACTCGGAAGTTTATCTGACCAAAACGTGTGTATGTGCTCTGAACATCATCAGCGTGTTTTATAAAAAGCCAATGTTCTTCTTTATTTGTGTCTATGTAATGATTTAAATTTTTATGAATTACTTGATAATTCTATTAGAATTTATCATTATTATTGCTGTTTTTACTATTATTGTTATTTTTGTATTTTGATTGTTTTTTTGGCTGTTTTTTTTTTTCATGTGTAATTGCTGGTTTGTGGATGTGTGTACACAGCTTGTTGTATGCCCATTGGGAGAAGGAAAAATCGCTTAATAAAAGATAAAAAAAATAAAAAGAAAATGGTCCAAAAAAGCCAATGTTAACCACTTGTTTTTTTTAATAATAACATACGGGGGAAAAGTGATAAAAATGAGAGGAAGTTAAATGGTGCCTTCATGTGTATGCAACATGCCCTACATGATAAACCCTCCAAATTACTTCCCTTTAGTTGTTTCTTTAAACAACAATAAATGTAAAATGTCAATGCCAGTTAATCAGTTAACCGTCTACTGTACATCCCCAAATTGAAGTAGTGTCAGGCAGAAAACTGATTTGCTGGCTTTACATTGGATCATTTTTGCCTCTCGCATTTACATGCGTTACATGGACGGCTAAAAGCTAATCATAAATCAGTAACACCACTCTAATGTGATTTACTCATACTGACCCAGATTTAGAATATGTTTCTCATTCAGCACTGCATTGCTGCGGCAGTGAGGTTGGGGAAGCCCTCTGTGGCTCTCACTCTCGTTCTCATTGCCATCTCACCAAAAACCATACTCGCACTGTGCCAGCTTCACTCCCCTGCATTTGGCACATTTGACTGCAGAGATGTGCTAAACCCGCTGGTCGAGTAAAGAACCAGGCAGTGCAAACAACATTGCTACTAAAGGTATTGTATATGGCCAAATCTAGGCTACACCGTCACGCTCTGCTTAGATTCCTTCTTCACCAAGATGACCGCCTTCTTGTGTTGGTTATCTCAGAAATGGTTGAATCAGGCCTGCATGATGTATTGTGTCAGGCTGATTGTCCACTTGAGCGTGCAGCGTTCTGAAAGGTCACCCATCAACAATGTGTTTTGCGTAGCTACATGAAGGGTACAGGGAAATGCAGATATGCTGGGATCACTGCAACAAAAGGAAGGAGAGGATAAGATTCCGCATAGGTGTACATTTGAAGAGGTGGAGTTAAAATAAAAATAACTTTGTGCTCTGTGGCGGGCTTTGCATTGTACTGTAAAGAATAGCCCAGAAATCAATATCTCTCAGTCTGGAGAGGAGAGAGGCATGGGAAGTCAGGTCTGCAAAGGACAGACAGGCAGCAGCTGAAGGGGATGATGACACACCTTAGGGCCCTGATGTAAAATAAATAATTTCGATGGATTTGCCAAGACTTCAGAAAGATTATAATGTAGGGTTGAAAGAAACACTCAATTTTGTAGTATATACCATTCTTTTACTAATATATATATATATATATATATATATATATATATATATATATATATATATATATATATACATATATATATATACATACATACATACATACATACATACATACATACATACATACATACACACATACACACACACACACACACATATATATATATATATACACATACACACACACACACACACACACACACACACACACATATATATATACACACACACACACACACACACTGGTGTGAAAAAGTGTTTGCTCCCTTCCTGATTTCTTATTTTTTTGCATGTTTGTCACACTTAAATGTTTCAGATCATCAAACAAGTTTAAATATTAGTCAAAGATAACACAAGTAAACACAAAATGCAGTTTTTAAATGAAGGTTGTTATTAATAAGGGAAAACAAAATCCAAACCTACATGGCCCTGTGTGAAAAAGTGATTGCCCCCTAAACCTAATAACTGGTTGGGCCACCCTTAGCAGCAACAACTGCAATCAAGCGTTTGCGATAACTTGCAATGAGTCTTTTACAGCGCTGTGGAGGAATTTTGGCCCACTCATCTTTGCAGAATTGTTGTAATTCAGCCACATTGGAGGGTTTGAGCATGAACTGCCTTTTTAAGGTCATGCCACAGCATCTCAATAGGAATCAGGTCAGGACTTTGACTAGGCCACTCCAAAGTCTTCATTTTGTTTTTCTTCAGCCATTCAGAGGTGGACTTGCTGGTGTGTTTTGGATCATTGTCCTGCTGCAGAACCCAAGTTCGCTTCAGCTTGAGGTCACGAACAGATGGTAGACAGCAGAATTCATGGTTCCATTTATCACAGCAAGTCTTCCAGGTCCTGAAGCAGCAAAACAGCCCCAGACCATCACACTACCACAACATTTTACTGTTGGTATGATGATCTTTTTCTGAAATGCGGTGTTACTTTTACGCCAGATGTAATGGGACACACACCTTCCAAAAAGTTCAACTTTTTTCTCATCAGTCCACAGAGTATTTTCCCAAAAGTCTTGGGGATCATCAAGATGTTTTCTGGCAAAAATGAGACGAGCCTTAATGTTCTTTTTGCTCAGCAGTGGTTTTTGTCTTGGAACTCTGCCATGCAGGCCATTTTTGCCCAGTCTCTTTCATATGGTGGAGTCATGAACACTGACCTTAACTTTGGATGTTGTTGTGGGGTCTTTTGTGACCTCTTGGATGAGTCGTCATTGCGCTCTTGGGATAATTTTGGTCGGCCGGCCACTCCTGGGAAGGTTCACCACTGTTCCATGTTTTCGCCATTTGTGGATAATGGCTCTCGCTGTGGTTCTCTGGAGTCCCAAAGCTTTAGAAATGGCTTTATAATCTTTTCCAGACTAATAGATCTCAATTACTTTCTTTCTCATTTGTTCCTGAATTTCTTTGGATCTCGGCATGATGTCTAGCTTTTGAAGATCTTTTGGTCTACTTCACTTTGTCAGGCAGGTCCTATTTAAGTGATTTCTTGATTGAGAACAGGTGTGGTGGTAATCAGGCCTGGGTTTTGCTAGAGAAATTGAACTCAGGTGTGATAAACCACAGTTAAGTTATGTTTTAACAGGTGTGGCAAACACTTTCACACAGGGCCATGTAGGTTTGGATTTTGTTTTCCCTTAATAATAACAACCTTCATTTAAAAACTGCATTTTGTGTTTACTTGTGTTATCTTTGACTAATATTTAAACTTGTTTGATGATCTGAAACATTTAAGTGTGACAAACATTCAAAAAAATAAGAAATCAGGAAGGGGGCAAACACTTTTTCACACCACTGTGTATGTATGTGTATATATATATATATATATATATATAAATAAATAATACACACACACACACACACACACACACACACACACACACACAGAGAGAAAGAGTTGAACTCAGAAGCTTACATACACCTTAGGCAAATACATTTAAACTCAGTATTTCACAATTGCTAAAAATGTATATGTAATAGTAGCGAGTATGATTTGTGGTGGCTCAGCGGTTAAGGCTCTGGGTTACTGATCAGAAGGTCGGGGGTTCAAGCCCCAGCACCGCCAAGATGCCACTGTTGGGCCCTCGAGCAAGGCCCTTGACCCTAACTGCTCCAGGGGCGCCGTATCATGGCTGACCCTGCACTCTGACCCCAGCTTAGCTGGGATATGTGAAAAAAAAAAAGAATTTCACTGTATATGTGCAAAACGAATGTGTGTGATAAATAAATATAATTATTAATTATTATTATTATTAGTGGGTCAGAAGTTCACATACACTTTGTTAGTATTTAGTAACTTAGCATTTAAATTGATTAACTTGGGTCAAACGCCTCCTTGCCCGCACACATTTTACAGTTCTGCCCACAAATCTTCTATCGGATTGAGGTCAGGGCTTTGTGATGGCCACTCCAATACCTTGAATTTGTTGTCCTTAAGCCATTTTGCCACAACTTTGGAGGTATGCTTGAGGTCACTGTCCATTTGGAAGACCCATTTGTGACCGAGCTTTCACTTCCTGGCTGATGTCTTGAGATGTTGCTTCAATATACCCACATAATTGTCCTTCCTCATGATGCCATCAATTTAGTGAAGTGTACCAGCAAAGCACCCCCACAAAATGATTCTGCCACCCCCATACTTCACGGTTGGGATGGTGTTCTTCGGCTTGCAAGCCTCACCCTTTTTCCTCCAAACATAATGATGGTCATTAAGGCCAAACAGTTACATTTTTGTTTCATCAGACCAGAGGACATTTCTCCCAAACGAAAGATCTTTGTCTCCATGTGCACTTGCAAACTGTAATCTGGCTTTTTTTATGGTGGTTTTGGAGCAGTTGGCTTCTTCCTTGCCGAGCAGCCTTTCAGGTTATGTCGATATAGGACTCGTTTTACTGTGGATATAGATCCTTGTCTACCTGTTTCCTCCAGCATCTTCACAAGGTCCTTTGCTGTTGTTCTGGGATTGATTTGCACTTTTTCGCACCAAACTACATTAATCTCTATGAGAAAGAATGCGTCTCCTTCCTGAGCGGTATGATGGCTGTGTGGTCCAATTGTGTTTATACTTGCAGACTATTGTTTGTACAGATGAACGTGGTACCTTCAGGTGTTTGGAAATTGCTCCCAAGGATGAACCAGACTTGTGGAGGTCCACAGTTTTCTTTGAGGTCTTGGCTGAAGTCTTTTAATTTTCCCATGATGTCAAGTAGGGCTACAACTAATGATTATTTTGATAATCAATTAATCTTTGATTATTTCTACAATTAATCGATTGATCGGATAAAAATTAAATTTTATTTCCTGTATTTTATTAAAATATGATTTTTCAAAATCAGTTTCATAATGCAACCCATTTTTAACTGAGCTGTGAAGTGACGTCACTGACGGGGCTTCTCCATGTTTACGGCAAATATCCAACTAATCGATAATTAAATTCGTTGTCGATTTCCATTATCGATAATTATCCATTTTATCGATTAGTTGTTGCAGCCCTAATGTCAAGCAAAGATGCACTGAGTTTGAAGGTAGACCTTAAAATACATTCACAGGTATGCCTCCAATTAGCCTATCAGAAGCTAATTGGCTAATTGCCTAAAGGCTTGACATCATTTCTGGAATTTTTCAAGCTGCTTAAAGGCAGAGTAAACTTAGTGTATGTAAAATTCTGACCCACTAGAATTGTGATATAGTCAATTAAAAGTGAAACAATCTGTCTGTAAACAACTGTTGGAAAATGTACCTGTGTCATGCACAACGTAGATGTCCTGAACGACTTGACAAAACTATAGTTTGTTAATATGAAATCTGTGGAGTTGCATTAGTTTTAATGACTTCAACCTAAGTATGTAAACTTCTGACTTAAACTGTATATACACAGATTATATATATATATATATATATATATATATATATATATATATATATATATATATATTTTTACACACACACACACACACACACACACACAACCGTTCAAAAGTTAGGGGGTCACTTGCCTGAAATGTTTCTCATGATCTTAAAAATCTTTTGATCTGAAGGTGTATGCTTAAATGTTTGAAATTAGTTTTGTAGACAAAAATATAATTGTGCCACTATATTAATTTATTTCATTATAAAACTAAAACTTAATAAAAAAAAATTAAAATAAAGTTTTGAAACTGAAGACTTGGACCAAATAATAAAGAAAAGCAGCCAATAAGTGCCCAACATAGATGGGAACACCTTCAATAATGTTTAAAAAGCATCCCAGGGTGATACCTCAAGAAGTTGGTTGAGAAAATGCCAACAGTACATTTCTGCAAAATATAGGCAAAGTGTGGACACTTTGAAGATGCTAAAATATAACACAGTTTTGATTTATTTTGGATTTTGTTAGTCACAACATAATTCCCATTTCTATTATTCCATAGTTGTGATGACTTTACTATTATTCTAAAATGTGAAAAAATAAAAAAATAAAAGAATGAGTAAGTGAGCCTAAACTTTTGACCGGTAGTGTGTGTGTGTGTGTGTGTGTGTGTGTGTGTGTGTGTGTGTATGTATATATATATATATATATATACACACACACATATACACACACACACTATATTGCCAAAAGTATTCGCTCATCTGCCTTTAGACGCATATGAATTTAAGTGACATCCCATTCTTAATCCATAGGGTTTAATATGACGTCGGCCCACCCTTTGCAGCTATAACAGCTTCAACTCTTCTGGGAAGGCTTTCCACAAGGTTTAGGAGTGTGTTTATGGGAATTTTTGACCATTCTTCCAGAAGCGCATTTGTGAGGTCAGACACTGATGTTGGACGAGAAGGCCTGGCTCGCAGTCTTCGCTCTAATTCATCCCAAAGGTGCTCTATCGGGTTGAGGACTGGCCTGCACAGGGTCCTTACAAGTTCTTCCACACCAAACTCGCTCATCCATGTCTTTATGGACCTTGCTTTGTGCACTGGTGCGCAGTCATGTTGGAACAGGAAGGGGCCATCCCCAAACTGTTCCCACAAAGTTGGGAGCATGGAATTGTCCAAAATCTCTTGGTATGCTGAAGCATTCAGAGTTCCTTTCACTGGAACTAAGGGGCCAAGCCCAGCTCCTGAAAAATAACCCCACACCATAATCCCCCCTCCACCAAACTTCACAGTTGGCACAATGCAGTCAGACAAGTACCGTTCTCCTGGCAACCGCCAAACCCAGATTCGTCCATCAGACTGCCAGATGGAGAAGCGTGATTCGTCACTCCAGAGAACGCGTCTCCACTGCTCTAGAGTCCAGTGGTGGCGTGCTTTACACAACTGCATCCGACGCTTTGCATTGCACTTGGTGATGTATGGCTTGGATGCAGCTGCTCGGCCATGGAAACCCATTCCATGAAGCTCTCTACGCACTGTTCTTGAGCTAATCTGAAGGCCACATGAACTTTGGAGGTCTGTAGCGATTGACTCTGCAGAAAGTTGGCGACCTCTGCGCACTATGCGCCTCAGCATCCGCTGACCCCGTTCTGTCATTTTACGTGGCCTACCACTTCGTGGCTGAGTTGCTGTCATTCCCAATCGCTTCCAGTTTGTTATAATACCACTGACAGTTGACTGTGGAATATTTAGTAGCGAGGAAATTTCACAACTGGACTTGTTGCACAGGTGGCATCCTATCACAGTACCACGCTGGAATTCACTGAGCTCCTGAGAGCGGCCCATTCTTTCACAAATGTTTGTAGAAGCAGTCTGCATGCCTAGGTGCTTCATTTTATACACCTGTGGCCATGGAAGTGATTGGAACACCTGAATTCAATTATTTGGATGGGTGAGCGAATACTTTTGGCAATATAGTGTATATATACACACACACACACACACACACACACACACACACACACAGTTGTGCTCAAAAGTTTGTATACCCTGGCAGAAATTGTGAAATTTTGTCTTATTTAAGGATAGTGATCATATGAAGCCATTTATTATCACATAGTTGTTTGGCTCCTTTTTAAATCATAATGGTAACAGACATCACCCAAATGGCCCTGATCAAAAGTTTACATACCCTTGAATGTTTGGCCTTGTTACAGACACACAAGGTGATACACACAGGTTTAAATGGCAATTAAAGGTTCATTTCCCACACCGTGGCTTTTTAAATTGCAATTAGTGCCTGTGTATAAATAGTCAATGAGTTTGTTAGCTCTCACGGGGATGCACTGAGCAGGCTAGATACTGAGCCATGGGGAGCAGAAAAGAACCATCAAAAGACCTGCGTAACAAGGTAATGGAAATTTATAAAGATGGAAAAGGATATAAAAAGATATCCAAAGCCTTGAAAATGCCAGTCAGTACTATTCAATCACTTATAAGGAGTGGAAAATTCGGGGATCTCTTGATACCAAGCCACGGTCAGGTAGACCAAGAAAGATTTCAGCCACAACTGTCAGAAGAATTGTTCGAGATACAAAGAAAAACCCACAGGTAACCTCAGGAGAAATACAGGCTGCTCTGGAAAAAGACAGTGTGGTTGTTTCAAGGAGCACAATACTTGTTGACCCCTCTCCAAACATAGCGCTTATTGTTGTGACCATAAAGCTCTATTTTGGTCTCTTCACTCCAAATTACAGTGTGCCAGAAGCTGTGAGGCATATCAAGGTGTTGTCGGGCATATTGTAACCAGGCTTTTTTGTGGCATTGGCTTCTTTCTGGCAACTCGACCATGCAGCTCATTTTTGTTCAAGTATCGTCGTATTGTGCTCCTTGAAACAACCACACTGTCTGTCACCTTGTGTATCTGTAACAAGGCCAAACATTCAAGGGTATGTAAACTTTTGATCAGGGCCATTTGGGTGATTTCTGTTACCATTATGATTTAAAAAGGAGCCAAACAACTATGTGATAACCTCTGGAGAAATACAGGCTGCTCTGGAAAAAGACGGTGTGGTTGTTTCAAGGAGCACAATACGACGATACTTGAACAAAAATGAGCTGCATGTTCGAGTTGCCAGAAATAAACCTTTACTGTGCCAATGCCACAAAAAAGCCCGGTAACAATATGCCCGACAACACCTTGACATGCCTCACAGCTTCTGGCACACTGTAATTTGGAGTGACGAGACCAAAATAGAGCTTTATGGTCACGACCATAAGCGCTATGTTTGGAGAAGGGTCAACAAGGCCCATAGTGAAAAGAATACCATCCCCACTGTGAAGCATGGTGGTGGCTCACTGATGTTTTGGGGGGGGTGTGAGCTCTAAAGGCACAGGGAATCTTGTGAAAATTGATGACAAGATGAATGTAGCACGTTAACAGAAAATACTGGCAGACAATTTGTATTCTTCTGCACGAAAGCTGCGTATGGGATGCTCTTGGACTTTCCAGCATGAAAATGACGCTAAGCACAAGGCCAAGTTGACCCTCCAGTGCTTACAGCAGAAAAAGGTGAAGGTTCTGGAGTGGCCATCACAGTCTCCTGACTATAATATCATCGAGCCACTCTGGGGAGATCTCAAACGTGCGGTTCATACAAGACGACCAAAGACTTTGCATGACCTGGAGGCATTTTGCCAAGACGAATGGGCAGCTATACCACCTGCAAGAATTTGGGGCCTCATAGACAACTATTACAAAAGACTGCACGCTGTCATTGATGCTAAAGGGGGCAATACACAGTATTAAGAACTAAGGGTATGCAGACTTCTGAACAGGGGTCATTTCATTTTTTTCTTTGTTGCCATGTTTTGTTTTATGATTGTGCCATTCTGTTATAACCTACAGTTGAATATGAATCCCATAAGAAATAATAGAAATGTGTTTTGCCTGCTCACTCATGTTTTCTTTAAAAATGGTACATATATTACCAATTCTCCAAGGGTATGCAAACTTCTGAGCACAACTGTATATACACACACATACACACACACACACACACACACACACACACACACACACACACACACACCCCCCAGAGTATGTGAGCGGAGCGTTGAGCGGTGCAGTGATAATTTCACCTGAGCGGAGAGCACATTTTTGAAGATTCGATCTGCTCGCTCAGGCCGCTCAGTGCCGCTTGCTCAACCCAGAATGCGCTTCGTGATATGCTGGTTTGGGAATCTGCGAAATAAGTAATAGGCTTGAGGTTATGGAGCTCTAACATTGTTTTAGTGAAGTTGCAAACCTTATAACCTCAATAAATGCAAAGTATAAATCAAAGCTAAGAATGAGGAAATCGAAAGGGAGTGTACAGAGACTGTGAGAATTAGCAAATATTCCTTTTGGAATCCTACGTGTCACATTGCCAGAGACCACGAGAATGTGCTACGCGAACATAAACGAAGGCAGTGAATTAAATATTATATATTATATATAATAAAAAAATCTCACTATGTAGGACAAATATGTTTTATTTGTTAAATCTATGGTTAAACCTTGCTGTACATATAAAGAGCGCATGCACAAGACATGATCGTTTGACACAAAGTCCAGATTCACTTTATAATGCTTCAAAAATGTCAAGGAAAAACAAAGAGGGCACATGGTATCTACTAATATAATAATTATTATATAAATAACCGCAGTCCTTTAGATTGCATATGATACGTTGATATACAATTGTAGGGAATATTAATAAAAGCAACAATACTGAAAAAGAGAAAAATATTCACTGCACTTTTCTGGATAACTTAATAAACCCTTTAAAACTGAACACAAAATTAGGATGATAAATTGCTCATTTTAATTTACAGACCCAAAGCCTGATAGCATTAAATCAGAAACCTATTAATGTATCAAATCTATAATCATTCTGTTGAGACAACGCAACTGAAGAACAATTATGAATTTCACTTTTACCAGTCCACATTTTCATTATCGCCATAAAGGACTATAACAGACTTTAAAGTTGAAAAGTTTGTGGTTTTCTGGGTCGGTTGTATCACTCAGGTCCAGTTTAAACTAAAAAGTTTCCGTGCCAACGCACATATGTTTTATCACTTGTAGAGGCATGTTTGATGACTTTTTTAAAGTAAATAATGCTAATTTACAACTGGATTTTTTTTTTTTTTTGACATTATTTGAAGATGTTCAATGACATATGTGCTAACAGAGAAATATTTGACTGATTACATATGATAACGAAGGTCTGGTAGACCAGATTATCTAACAGCAGTTGTAAACCAGTCCAAAATAAACAGCGAGATTATATATACAAAAACACAACAATACAAATCACATAATTTCAGATGTGTACATAACTAATTTGATAATTTAATAAATGTCAGACTATAGTCTATGTTTCACCCAGAGGGGCACCTCAGCCCATGTGGGCAAAGGGGCAGTTGCTTGGGCAACTGTAGCTACCCCCTGTGTACATGTTTGGAACCAAGTATACTACAGAGAAATTTAATGTCGGAGCGGGATTTGAGAGAACGTTTTTTACCGGTGAGCGCGAGCGATACTGGAGCGGATGGAGCAGGTTTTTGAGCGTGTCACCTGTACCCATAGGGAAAGGACAGTGTGTCAGTGTGAATGTGTGTGTGTGTGTGTGTGAGGGAGAACCCATCACTCCTTATGTGCATCTGTGCATCACATACACTTGAACACACCTCCGGCTATGTCACAACAACACTGTCGGTCCAAACATTTAGCTCATCAAACCACCAGGATGATCTACTACACTGATGCAGGTAGACTAACCAGACTCTTGTGGAGTGTGCACTGAAAAATCTGCAGTCTTCCATACATCCTCTATGTCAGTGATTCCCAACCCTGTTCCTGGAGGCCTCCCAACACTGCACATTTTGTATATCTCCCTTTTTTTGACACACCCAATTCAGGTCTTGGATTCATCTTGGAAATATCCAAAATGTTTAGTGTTGGGGGTCCTCCAGGAACAGGGTTGGGAACCACTGCTCTAGGCAATAATTACATGTCAATATCTCTCAAATGCAGGTCTGCTAAATAATTTAGTCAGGAATTGTCCTGTCTTGTTTTGCTTCTGTGTTCTTCGGTTTTTGTTGGTAGCTGTTGTGTAAGGAATAATTGATTGAATCTTCCCTCCAGGATGCTGAAATACCATTCTGACGAATGCTGCTGCTAACTGAGGGGGAAAATGCTGCAAGGATGGTCCAGAATTACTAATGAAACGTGGCGCAAATGCAGCAAGCCGCACTGAGGGCTGTAAGTAGACTGAAGAAGAAACAACAATGCCCCCAGAAAAGGGCTGCCTGCAGCAGCTGCCCTGCACTCTTACTGAAGAAGAGGAGGGAGGAGAGGGAAGCAAACTGCAGTTGAAGAGAGATTAGAGGAAAAAGCTGACTAGGCACAGCCATTCAAACAGTGATGTAGGAAAAGAGAAGTGAGCTTTAACCTCAACTGGAGAGAGATAAACAAACACATGTCACTGAGACAGCACCTATGAACAGGTACTGTATAAAACTAAACCTGATGAGTGAGAATTACTATACACACGTCACAATATATATTGTTATACACCAAGCATTGCAATACATTAAAATCCATATACTTTATATGACTGTATAAGACATTCACCAGCAAACACTTTAATTGTGTTTTTATGGTTCTTTTATGTCATTTTTTTGTGCTTGACAGTAATGAACATGACTAACACACAGTATCGGATTTGGATCTGGCTCATTGGACTGATACCCGTTACCACTTTTTCTCTTCCGATCCCGCTATCTGAAATCTCAGTATCGGCCGATACCGATCCGATATCAGTGTTGTTGTTTTTTGCATAATCAGTTTAGAATATCTTTACATTATTGTGTGGAACTAATTGGGAGTACTCTTTAATATGTAAAGAAACACAAACCTCTAACTACACATTATTTCAATATAAATGTATAGCTTATTAAGAAACACTTTATTATTAACTAGTATACTGGATAATGTAGCAGCAAAATTAACAGTAATTCCAGTCTTCAAGTCTTCAGTAGAAAAGAAGGCGTTTTGTATCTGGACTTCAAAGGATTCAGATCTCTTTTTTGTTCAATTTAGTTGTAAGATATCAGCTCACTTTTCATTCACACAGTTATTTTTTGGAACCCAATCAACTTAAATATTATAATTTTTAAACAAATGATAATAATAATAATAATGCAATTATTAATAATAATTGAATAGCGCTCAAATATTGCGCACCGCTGTGAAGGCTAAAAATAGCCGTGAGTGTGTGTGTAAACAGAGCAGCGCCATTCACTGACACACTGGAGCTGCGCGTGCATTTTATATATTTACTTATTAAACACAGCCTTTTGTGATTCACGTAGCTATTGCACGTCTTCAAGTGGCTTTGAATAAAATGCACGAGTCATATGAACTACTTTAATTGTGTTTTTATGGTTCTTTTATGTCATTTTTTGAGCTTGACAGTAACGAACATGACTAACACACAGTATCGGATTTGGATCGGGCTCGTCGGACAGATACACTATCCGTTTAAAAACATCAGTATCGGAGCAGATACCGATCCAGGTATCGGATCGGTGCATCCTTAGTAAATAGGACATAAATATATTAATTTATCTTTTAAAAATCTTATCCTGAAAATAATAAATCAGTATTACATTATAATAATAAACTTGACTGGGTTCCACAGTAATAATTTAGTAAGATGCAATATTCATCTGGTTTCCAAAAAATAAGTGAAGTAGTTTTTGCACACTTTGTTCATTCACAAAGAAAAATGTTTTAGTAAAAATATATGAAGGTAAATAAGATTTTTATTGAGCTTCCATGTATGATAAATATAAGTATAAATGTGCAAATCAATGAAAATGATTACATTTTACTCTCCCTTGTGTTAATTTAGTGAAAAACTGTGGGAAACATGCTTTTTAAATAGATTTTAATTTTTTGCCTTTGAAATATTAATTCTACACGGCTACAATGGCTGTTTAGATGAAATTATGGTTTCTCTGATTTAAAAAAAACAAACAAACAAAAAAAAACACACATGCTATTTCAGAGCAAATATGTAATTATTGAGATACATATAGAATATCGTCAATTTGCTGAAAAATATCAAGATATAATTTCTGAAGCTATATCGCCCAGCCCTAATGTTTATTAGAGGCTACTTGTCACAAATCAAAAAGGGAAATGAAAAATGCACATAGCAGTCGCACTCGGATCTCAGTGGGTTAATAGAATTCTGTGGTGGAAAGACGCTGATGGACATGACATTGTTAATTTTTTTTTGATAAAATGGCCGACTCCTTTGTCTTACTACGATTAATTTCATAGCTAACATTTTATATATCCTAAACACACAATTCATTAATATTTTCACACTTTTGCATAATTTGGCAAAATTACAGCTTGATTGGAAATGACAAATGGCAATAAAAAGTGATATTTTTATTGAATTTCATTCGTTTTCTTCAAACATCACCTGTCTTATTTTTCATCTCAAGCATGCTCTTCACTGACACTTTTGGCCACTTTGTTAACAAGTACACTAACTTATGATAAAACTTAATTAGGGGGAAAATAGTTTGGTTTGGTGTAGATGATGCCACAACTGTGGGACAGTTGTAATTTTTGAATAATTATTGGAAATTGTTTTTACAAAATAAATTAGGCCTGCCCCCTAAAAGTCGACCAAGCGTTAGTCAATGAGAAGAGTCCTGGTCGACCAAGTTTTGATTGGTCGGTTGGTCACAGAAAAAAAAAAACTCCACAGGAAGTGGCGAAGTCACACAGTCAGTGACAGACAGACATGATTGTTTACACGGCTGGTCCATGCGGTAATTAATTATGTCAGGCAGGAAGTGTTGGATCATTTCGAGAGGGTAAAGGATGACCCCAAGAAGGTGACATGCAAACTCTGCAGGCAAACGTTTGTCTTTCACTCATTAACCTCAAACATGGCGTATCATTTGAAACATGTAAGTAGCCTAATGTTAGCCACTTAGCACTCACTCTAATGTTAGATAACCTAGAAAAATATGCGCTATTAGGCTTATCTAATTGTTCGTGGGGAGTGGGGAAGCTAAATTAGTATCTCGCTTACTGCATGTTTAACTTAATGTGCATTTCTCTCTATAAATTAACAAAATGTTCAGATTGTCTCCTTGCTGGTATTTCCCCGACACATTCAGAATCATTCCCGCTTTTACCGGTGTCGCTGCGGCTCGCTTCGGGCGTGCGCTTGTAAAATTTGTATTTTAAAGGCTCATTATTATGATTTAGTATTTCTCTGTAATGTAGAACAGTGTTAGCAATGTTACTTATGACATTCTTTCTCTGCTCTGGAACTCAAACCATTTTCTGATTTCAAAAAATATATTTAAGCAATTAAATTAATATAAACATGTGACAACTGGTCGACTAATGGCTTAAACTAACGACTACTAGTCAACTAAGAAAATCTTTGGTCGGGGCAGCCCATAAATATTGAAATGGTTTATTTTTTTAATATATCATAGTTTTAAACATGCAATATTAATCTATATTTTTAATAATGGATTTCACTGTTTAATAGTGAAATTCTGGGACACACTAAAAATGTTTTACTTTTACTAGGGGAGAAACGATTTAGTAATCTCACGATTCGGTTCACGATACTAAACTCACGGTTCGGTTAACAATTCTTTAAACTAAGCCTGAATCATTAAAATGTTAAGACTGATTTTTATTAGGGGGGTTCTGGGTAGCTCAGTGAGTATTTATGCTGACTACCACTCCTGGAGTCACGAGTTTGAATCCAGGGCATGCTGAATGACTCCAGCCAGGTCTCCTAAGCAACCAAATTGGCCTGGTTGCTCCCAGTTGCTAGGGAGGATAGAGTCACATGGGGTAAACTCCTCGTGGTCGCTTTAATGTGTGGTTCTCACTCTCGGTGGGGCACGTGGTGAGTTGTACGTGGATGCCGGCGAAGAATAGCGTGAAGCCTCCACACGCGCTACGTCTCCATGGTAACGTGCTCAACAAGCCATGTGATAAGATGCGTGGATTGACGGTCTCAGAGGCAGAGGCAACTGAGATTCATACTCCACCCCCCCGGATTGAGGTGAGTCACTACGCCACCACGAGGACTTAGGCATCCTCGTTGGGCATTACAAATTAGGGAGGAAAAAAAAAAAAAAAGATTGATTTTTATTATTTTAAAGACATGCAAAACAGTTCCTTTCCTTTAAAATTGAGCTAAAAGTACTGTTAAAATGTGACCAAAATGATGAAAAAGTAATAAAATATAGTTAGTGAAACTTATATTTTCCTAATGAACCTAGTTAAAAGGTCCCTTTTATAATTAACATCATTAGCTGGGAGATAATTTCTTTTATATTTAAGCAAAATTCATTATAACTGAAATAAACCCATATGAATCGATTTTGAATCGAAAGCTTGTGAATCTGAATTGAATCGGGAAATCTGTATCAATACCCAGCCCTAAGAGTTAAAGACTGGAAAAACATAGCCTGGTCTGATAAATTTTGATTACTCAAGGTACACAGATGGTAGGCCCACTGCAGCCTCAGCTTTCTGTTCTTGACCGACAGAAGTGGAACCCAACATGGTCTTCTGCTGTTGTAGCCCATCCGCCTCAAGGTTTGACATGTGCATTCTGAGATGGTATTCTGCTGACTAGAATTGTACAGAGCGTTTATCTGACTTACCGTAGCCTTTGTCAGCTCGAACCAGTATGGCCATTCTCCATTGACCTCTCATCATCAAGGCATACCCGTCCGCAGAACTGCCGCTCACTGGATGTGTTTTGTTTTTGGCACCATTCTGAGTAAATTCTAGAGACTGTTGTACGTGAAAATCCCAGGAGATCAGCAGTTACAGAAACACTCAAACCAGCCCGTCTGGCACCAAAAAAAACATGCCACGGTCAAAATCACTGAGATCACGTTTTTTTTTTTTTTTCATTCTGATGGTTGATGTGAACATTAACTGAAGCTCCTGACCCGTATCTGCATGATTTTATGCTTTGCACTGCTGCCACACGACTGGCTGATTAGATAATCGCTTGAATAAGTAAGTGTACTAGTGTAACTTACAAAGAGGTCACTGAGTGTATACGTATAGATCAATCTCTACCGGCTGACACTTTAGATTGTTGCCACGCAATATATAGCCATACCCCCTTAGTAGGGCTGGGCAATATATTGAATATTAACGATATAATCGAGATAATTTTGCTGACAATGTAAAATTGAACAACATCGTGAATATTGTGATGATTTTATTGTGCTTTCACTTGGCCATTAAGCTTCATAAAGAGCGCATCAGTAGACTAATTTTACGATCCTTCAGGGCTGCACAATTAAAACAAAATAACATTAAAATGGCAAGTTGGTCATATGTGATGATTAATCCACAAAAGGCTGTGATTTAAAGACAGATAAACATGGTCTGTGTGTGATTCAGAACAAACCAGTGATGTGCTGATCTATGTGCACGCACATGGCGGCGCTCTCAGATCAGTTCACGTGCACTGTGAAATCAAATTAATTCAGGTTCAAGCATTCGCACAATTCCAAACATTAGTAACAGTTACAAGTTATTATACAAATCTACAAACGCGGCACAGAATAACAGAAAAGGAGGAGATTACAGTGTTTCAGGAAATCCGAAACAGCACTTTCAGTGTCAAAATAAAAGCCCCCAGGTGAAGATGAAGTAAACAGGACAGAAATATATTACTTTTAATAATTTAGCATTATGCAATGTTCAACTGGGGTTTCAAAAATAAGTCAGTGAAGTAGCTTTGCACAGTAAAAACATTTGAAGGTAAATAATGCTTTTTATTAAGCTACTATGTATCATTGTGTATGAAATATAAAGTATATATAAAGTGCATATCAATGAAAATGATTGAATTTCATTCTTTAATGAAAAGCTAATTATTAGATTTTTATTTAATGTCTTTAAAATATTTAATTTACTTGGCTACAATGGCTGTTTGGATGAAATTTTCTTCTGATAAAAAAACAAAACAAAAAACAAAAAAAAAAAAAACACTGAGCCATTATAGAGCAAATACATAATTATCGAGATATATATCGAATATCGCCAATAGGCTGAAAAATATCGAGATAATCATTTAGACATATAGACATTTATAGCCTACCCCCTAGCCCTAAACATCAATACAAAATTATACTATTATTTGAGTGCATGTTTACAACCTTTACACTCCACCCCAACCAAAGTGACAGTTGTGCTGGTCTCCCTGCCTGAAGGACCAACATCTATATACAGGCCTAACATCCATAAAACACATGAACAAAAACACACAAGCCATCTGTCTAATTACATACATGTCCACACATGTGACTCAGGAGATGCCAGATCTATGCTGCTTTCAATGCATTTGTCCGCTGGGCATCCGTCTCCTGACTGCTCTTTTAAAAAGAAGCCAATTTTCACACTTAATCAACATCTTGCAATATGCTATAGGAACACCAAGCAATGCTCAAGCATTACAAAGTGGATATGGAAAAAGCCCATAAGATTCAGAAACAGGGAGGAAAAAACTGCCAGTATTCAATGATAAACACAAGAATGTCAAATAAGCGGTCCACTGTGTCTACCCCAACTAAGGCGAATTAATCATGGCCACATCCAGACAACAGACACTCCCACCTTAGTAATAAAAACAGAGATCCCAATCCAATCTGAATCAGTACATGAAAGACAGACGTCCTTTGTTCATAACTGTAACTTAAATATGGTTTAGAAAACGACCCCTGTCCGAATAGCGCTTTTGAGCGAGTGTCAGCTATATCTGTACTTGGCTTAAACTCAAATGTAAAGCTCTGCGTAGTATGTGTGTGCATAACCCTAACTACATACTATACTGAAATGTTTTCAGGCATTTAAAAAAAAAAAAAAGTGTGTACACCCACATCTGAAAGAGTTGCCATATTTTGCTCACACGGTAGATAAATGACTGCAGTGTGAATCAATTTGATTGCTCTGCAATTCACACAAAAATAATCTATCCAAAGTGGATCATGAATGTGCAAAAGTGCATCACAATTATATGCTGTAACAAAACCATCAACATCACTGACTCCAGGAATCACTCACCTATGGGACAAGGCGCCTGTATAAGTCACGTATACACTTACACAGCCATACACACAAACACACACTGGGACACAAACGGAGGCTGATATAATTTGCAAGTTCGGTCACGCAGCAATGCTGCAATTGGTTAGAGACTGACTGCATAGCAGAGAAGCAGCTTTACTCAGCAATAGTCATCCTACCTTGTGTCTCTGTACTTCTCCCCTCTGAATACTTGTTTCTCAGTCCTTTTGAGTGGGTTTCTCCTCTCTTGCTCACTCTCCCTCCAGCCTCAGGCTCACCCTGCAGCACATACACGTGAGATTATCCAATGAGAGTTCTGACTGATGGAATGTGACCTATTCCTTTTTGACTGATACTGATACAGGACAACATTTAGTCAGCAAACACAGGCTTACTGGACAGCCACCGGCTATAAGTTCATTAAAAAGCATGATGAATGTATATACAAATAAACATGGCAGTAAAAGATGGTAACATATGCACGTTAAATAACATCAAAATTTCAATAGCCGATCATTGAATCCAATAAAACAAATAATATTATTTAGATAGAGCACATTAAGTCATTTCTATTAAGCCACCACAGTGGACGCAGCAGGCAACTCTTCATAAGCTTGATATTAGTATGAAGTGTATATCCAGTGACTATAAGGTGCAATTCACTTCTGGGTGATCGACTGATGATCGGTTTTACTGATGTTTTTAAATGACATTGACACTTTTCTGTTTAATCGACTATCGGTTTTTAATACAGAATCTATCGATAAATGTCTCTATTTGATGGTTAAGTAAATAATAGTGCCTAAAGCCAAGGTGTCTGTTATACGTAGACCGTTTAATCTGCGAATAGAGAGCGGCGGAACTGCAACTCTGTACATATCGTCAATAGGTAATTCCTAGAATTTGGCGACATTCCGGCTTTGAAACTTCTTAAACATCTTCATGTTTCATCATTACAGGGACATGTTAAAGATTGTATTAGTCACACTGGTCAAGCTAAATGACAAAAAAATTCAGACGTCCATCAAGTTAAATGGCCAGTGTCAGGGTGGAAAATAACAGAGTGGAAATTCAGTGGATAAATTAGCCACTTCATGGTCTGCGATTGATATCTAGCAAACATATTTGTAAACTAATATTTATTTTGTCAACATAAATACTGTATATTGAAATTTTAAAATCATGTTAATTTCCCATATATTTTCCTATATCAGGGTGGGCACGCTATGTTTGAACACATATAACTAACACCACAAAATAAAGGAAAACAAATAAAACAAATGATTTTCAAACTTCAAATAACTTAAAGAAATTTTGCAGAATGGCTGATGTCCACCTCTAGTGTGTGATGTCATTTCATATCATATATCTTCAATGAAAGCTTATAGTATGATATAACAGGGTGGAGAAAAAAAAATCAAAACAAAAATTTAAAAAAAAAATCAAGGGACACAAAAAAACCTCTACTATCAGTGTTAAAATTACACATTTACCACAAATGAATACTTGTTAGTGAGATAATGTAATACTTAACTCTTACATGTATGGGGGAAAAAATAGAAATCCAATAATTTAGCATTTATTTTTTGTCAAAGATGTTTGGTATGCAGTTTTGGGGACATGAGGAAATGAACTCAAGTTACAATGTAACTTTTAAGCCAACAGAAGTGTGTAACATTATAAAAGTCTTTATTCTTTTTAACAAGCCTATAAAAATTGTAATCGAGTGAAATGAAACCATGTAAATACCACAAACTCTCGTACGGGGGTACTTCATGTCACCGAATTGTAGGAATGACCCATTTATACAGGCACTCCTGCACGAGGCGCTGCTTTACATTGAAAAGCAGCGCAGACGGACCCAAAAACACGTTCAGTGCTAAGCCGTCCATGTTAAAACAGCTGATATCTCACACAACTCACATGAAACGTGTGTGTTTCAGGTCAATTTCTCTCGATTTGTGAAACATTCTCAGCAGCGTGGGTGTGTGATGCAAAAAAAAAAAAAAAAAAAAAAAAAAACACATGGACAAATGGCATCAGGTATGGATTTTATACAGAACGTATAAATTGATTTTTCCCGTAATTACGGAACGATTCCTTATTTTATGGGGCGTTTGGCATAGTTTGTTAATTAATTTTATTTGATACTGCTGCTTCAGCATGAGGGTGACTCTCTACTCACTTTCATGAATTCCCTCAGTCAATGACTGGGGTGACTGCGGTTGTCAGGGGCGGGGAATGGTAGAATTCAAGTGATATTGCACCAATTACAACAAAGAATCGGCAGTTTCACGAAACAGCATCCAATACAGTTAAAGGGAAACTAACACAACAGTAGGTTATGGACTTCTGAAGCAGCAAAACAAGTGGGCATACACAAATATTGATCCTTAGAGGTTTATATGCAAACAGCCCTGGGGAAAAAGCATATGGCCGATAAATCGGACGATTTTTGGTATTCATAAATCTCATTTGGACGTTTCTTAAGCTGCGAGGGCGTCAAGAATCACTTGCTTGCATGTGAAGGAGTCGTCTTAGACATGTAAATGACCAATTACAGTTTGTTTTGTTATGTGCTATCGTGTTGCTACAAAACGGACTGACTTCCAACAACATCTCATTTAAACTGTCCTGCATATCAGAGGTGCAGCAGACGCACAGGAGCTCATGTTTAAAGTGCTTGCGTGTTTCATTTTCTCTTTCTCTCCTCAACAGTTCCCTGTAACTTTTAACTGTTTTGTCTAATGATATAAAGGCACATATCAATAAAAGTTTGGAAATATCATATACCTTCTGCAAATATGTGGATCTCATTTAAACATTATTTACGAAACTTGCATAAATCCAGCGTTTTCTTCCTGTAAACTGAAAGCGGTCAGGAGATTGCTGCTTACTGAATCCTCATGAGCACGAATGATCTACTTTAAAATTAAAAGCAAATGTCATACTCACTGTGTACTGTATGTACAATTAGTTTGATTCGGTCTTTTGTGAGAAAATGTGATTGCTAATGCGCACAAGTGTGCACTGTTGTTATTTTCTTCTTTCTAATATTTTAACAATTTTATTATGTACAAATACATTTCTAAAAACTGGATGAAAAAATCTATGTGACATGCACTGTGAGCGAGACATAGCTGCAAACAGAAAACTGAAGAATACTTTCAGCTTCAAAGTGATTCTAGAGGGAAATCTGATATTTATTACTTGTCAAGTGCCTCATTAAGCTGATTCAAAACATGTTGGGACAAAAAAAAAAAAAAAAGGTAAATGTTTGACAATACATCGCAACCATCTGTGTACACTGGTGTTTTACAAATAAAAGCAAATTTAAAACACCTTGCAGTTTCAATCTGATAACAGAACACTGATTACAACACAACCTTTTTCTCTTCTCCCTAAAAACACTATTCTGAGGACAAAATAAAGGATGTTTAAGAAAAGCAATGCAAATCTGACAAAATCTGAGCGTTGAGTAACTTCACACTTAAAGAAACATGATTGAAGATTTCAACATGGTCTCAAATAACCTTTTGCACTGTGTACTGATCATTTAATAAAAAGTAGCTGTGTGAGTTTAGCACAATTGACCCACAATTGAGATCCTTTCTCACTTTATTAATGACCTTAATTGCAAAATATTTTACAATAAAAGTTTTGCAAACAAGTTGCTAGGAAAGCAAAATTAAAAAACTCAGAATTCCCATTAGTGCCTGTAAGACCTCCACAGAACCCACTTAACTTTCATAATGCATGAAAAATACTAATGAGTTTGAGAAACACTTCATTGAAATGACCATAATTGCCAGCCCATCAACAAAAGAAAAAAAATGTTCCACAAAATTCTTGACTTATGAGGGTAACAGGTAGGCCAGAGGACAGCTCAGCCATCCGACAAAAATCTGTTCATGAAATAGAATCAATTTAGTGCTTTATCAGAACCAGAGTTTCCATTATTGAAAGGTCACTCTTAGAAGCCCGCAATATACTGTCAATGATGATGCAGCAATTAGCGAAAAATTCTTAAAAACGCAATCTAGATGGTCAAGATTTTTGTCTCTGCAGAAAGGGTAAACTGGTGTATGATGAAGGCAATAATTAACAGAGAAAGATGTAATGCCTAATTATTACATACAGCTCCTTTACATTATTTATTTGGCAAATGGTTATGTCATATAAGTTTAGTCAGTAGCAAGTTTTAGTTTTAATAAGACAAGTTATTGTTTCCTTTTTTAAATTGGATATTAGCCTAACTCTACTGTGATTTGGGCTGAAATGTGGCTCTGGGCAAATGAGGCTGGACATAATTAACATGCTAGTTAGGATAGAAATAAACATCCAAATGTAGGTCAGTGAAAAATGCACAAGACATTAGGGCTGGGCGATATGGCAAAAAAATTTAATCTCTATTTTTATCAAATTTATGATTTTTTCAACTTTTCAATGTACTCCAACATGATTCAAATAGTATGTTATTTATTAGAATGCAAGGCAACCTGGTTAGAGAAATCAAGTTCTTTTCATTATAGGAAACAAAGGTGTGCAAGAAAAATGCACCACAGGGGTAAGCTGTCAGAGTGTAAATGTAAAATATATTAAAATCTAATAAACCCATATGTTAAGAAATAATAGAATAAGAAAACTGCAAAATAATTCTTAGCCAGTGTAGGTATGCATTTTATCTAAACCAAGTCTATCTAGAAAGTTACCTAGAAATAAATATCTACAAATGATCAAGTTTATCTAGAAAGTACTCTTTGTACATCAAACAATTTGTGTGTATATTCATAAACCCCTGCGCCATCTAGCGGTTCATGCTGAGCAGCGCAGAAATATGAAACAATTTATCATTACAACTCATCTCACAAAGTTTGTCAAAATGATCGCTTGCCAAATGTTGGCTAAAGATGCAGTACACTCGAAACACGTCACAGAACAAAGCAATAATTAGCGATCTATCTGAATCATCAAGGCAAAAGGAGCGGCAGATGTTTGATTCTCCCATATATGGCCTATCCATGATTTGAAATGAAGTGTCCGTAACTGTCACATAACTAATGCTTTTCTATGGGTAAAAAGAAAAAACATGCACACGCCGAGGCCAGTCATGATCTTAAGCCGGTGTATACATGCATGATGGACGAAGTTGAGCTACAATCACACGGTGTACAATCATCCTGGAAATATTACCGCTGTCTTTTAAAATCAGTCTCCGTGTTGTTAACCTGTCATGTTTATTTGGAGCACGCCCACACGTGTAGCTGATCAGATCGGGAGCAGCATTAAGCGCTATGAATTATTTTTATCTTCCTTATTCAGACTTTGGTGGATTTACAACGTAACTATAGCGTTTGCAATATTTTTTGTGTCAAAACACAAATTTGAATGAATCAGAAAAATAGGAAAAACCGCCCAGCCCTACAAGACACCAAACTGTAATGCAACAGTATTTCCTATTTCATTAACGCAGATCAAACCGGTTTATCAACCTGCGCCATAGCAGTGTTGTTTTTAATGTAGCCAGGGAACAGGTGGAGGGATGGTCTGTATCCTGAACCCCTGGAGAGGAAGGTTTTTGTTTCACACTCATTCTCTCACGTAAGCCTGTCATTGGGACAGCTCTGCACTGAACAGATGTCCCACATTAACTTTTGCCACACCTGCAAATGATGGGTAAATTGAGAAAATTTACAGGCCATATACACACACACACATATACAGGTGCATCTCAATAAATTAGAATGTTGTGGAAAAGTTCATTTATTTCAGTAATTCAACTCAAATTGTGAAACTCGTGTATTAAATAAATTCAATGCACACAGACTGAAGTAGTTTAAGTCTTTGGTTCTTTTAATTGTGATGATTTTGGCTCACATTTAACAAAAACCCACCAATTCACTATCTCAAAAAATTAGAATACATCATAAGACCAATTAAAAAAACATTTTTAGTGAATTGTTGGCCTTCTGGAAAGTATGTTCATTTACTGTATATGTACTCAATACTTGGTAGGGGCTCCTTTTGCTTTAATTACTGCCTCAATTCGGCGTGGCATGGAGGTGATCAGTTTGTGGCACTGCTGAGGTGGTATGGAAGCCCAGGTTTCTTTGACAGTGGCCTTCAGCTCATCTGCATTTTTTGGTCTCTTGTTTCTCATTTTCCTCTTGACAATACCCCATAGATTCTCTATGGGGTTCAGGTCTGGTGAGTTTGCTGGCCAGTCAAGCACACCAACACCATGGTCATTTAACCAACTTTTGGTGCTTTTGGCAGTGTGGGCAGGTGCCAAATCCTGCTGGAAAATGAAATCAGCATCTTTAAAAAGCTGGTCAGCAGAAGGAAGCATGAAGTGCTCCAAAATTTCTTGGTAAACGGGTGCAGTGACTTTGGTTTTCAAAACACACAATGGACCAACACCAGCAGATGACATTGCACCCCATATCATCACAGAATGTGGAAACTTAACACTGGACTTCAAGCAACTTGGGCTATGAGCTTCTCCACCCTTCCTCCAGACTCTAGGACCTTGGTTTCCAAATGAAATACAAAACTTGCTCTCATCTGAAAAGAGGACTTTGGAACACTGGGCAACAGTCCAGTTCTTCTTCTCCTTAGCCCAGGTAAGACGCCTCTGACGTTGTCTGTGGTTCAGGAGTGGCTTAACAAGAGAAATACGACAACTGTAGCCAAATTCCTTGATACGTCTGTGTGTGGTGGCTCTTGATGCCTTGACCCCAGCCTCAGTCCATTCCTTGTGAAGTTCATCCAAATTCTTGAATCGATTTTGCTTGACAATCATAAGGCTGAGGTTCTCTCGGTTGGTTGTGCATCTTTTTCTTCCACACTTTTTCCATCCACTCAACTTTCTGTTAACATGCTTGGATACAGCACTCTGTGAACAGCCAGCTTCTTTGGCAATGAATGTTTGTGGCTTACCCTCCTTGTGAAGGGTGTCAATGATTGTCTTCTGGACAACTGTCAGATCAGCAGTCTTCCCCATTATTGTGTAGCCTAGTGAACCAAACTGAGAGACCATTTTGAAGGCTCAGGAAACCTTTGCAGGTGTTTTGAGTTGATTAGCTGATTGGCATGTCACCATATTCTAATTTTTTGAGATAGTGAATTGGTGGGTTTTTGTTAAATGTGAGCCAAAATCATCACAATTAAAAGAACCAAAGACTTAAACTACTTCAGTCTGTGTGCATTGAATTTATTTAATACACGAGTTTCACAATTTGAGTTGAATTACTGAAATAAATGAACTTTTCCATGACATTCTAAATTTATTGAGATGCACCTGTATGTATGTATGTATATATATATATATATATATATATATATATATATATATATATATATATATATATATATATATATATATATATAAATAATTTTTGGCTTCAATTCATTTATTGAAACAAGAAAAACACACAAAAGACATTTCTAAATTCAAATAGCACTTTAAACGAAAAAGGAATAAAATAACGAAGTGATCAAAAAATCTTATTTAACCACCTCCCCAAATCCAAACAAACAAACCAACAGCTCCATTTTCCATCACGCAAGCATCCATCAACACAGATGGAAAATTACTAATAGCCTACAGATTAAGAACTAAAGACAATTATAAATGTAAAGATAATAATAATTATAATAATAAAGCCTAATAAATTACCTTATGTTCCCAAAATAATGCTGCTAAATGTGCGTTCTTATCGAATTTGTGTTTGTAATACAGTTAATGCTGCCTAAAGAAAAGAAAATAGAACTCAATTTTAGGTTCAAGGTGAACGTGTCTTGCATTACTTTATGATTTAATCACTTTCGTTTTTATTTAATACAAAAGATATATATTACTGAACCTGCAGTGTTGCATTCACAATGCATGCCAACCAAGTGAAATAACACAAACTAACAGCACCTCCTTAGATGATCGGAGATCATTTGCAGCATTCTCACAGACGACATTATTCAGGGTTCGTACAGCTTAAGAATGAAATTCAAGCACTTTACAAGCATTTTCAAGGTACTTTAATCATCTTTTTCAAGCAATTTTATCCAAATCTAATTGTTACTTGACAAAAATTCAAGAATAAAAAGTATCCTCTGTGATTTCAAACATTGCCCAATCTAGGGCTGGGTGGTATGGCAATATACAGTATATCGTTGGGACGGAATAAAATGTCAACCGGGAGAGCACGCCTCAGGTTTAAATCACTTTACATTCTGAAAGAAAATGAGGAAGAGCTTGTTAATAAAACGCTATGTTCTCCATGTTGTGTAATGGACCATCAGCTAAAAGCCCTGCTGCTCTTCCTACCCTCTTAGCATGGTATTAAATTACTTGTATTGTGACACAGAATTTTTATCATATCACCCACCCCAAGCCCAATCTATAAAAATCTAAAAGTTTCAAGAATTCCTTTAAACCCACAGACAAGATTCAAATCCTTAATAAGACTACAACCAAAGTCTCCAACCAGTTATCTATAGGGTGTGAATTTCCATGGGGGATAACAAATCCTGGTTACTGTAGTTACTTACTCATTTCCATGTGGAAAATGAAAAGAAATATCAGATAGATTATGCTATTTTTAAAGAAAGTTTGTGTGGGTTTTGATTTTTGACTTAAAGCAAAAACTGATATTTTGTCCCCAGCATTTGAATAAAGGCTACAAGTAGACTGTTTGATAAATGCAAGCTGTTCGGTGACAAGATATGAGATGCATGTGGAATTTCACCTCTAAACAAGCACATCTGCAGCAGAAATACATTTAGTATGATGGGATTGTTTCCCCCCACACCGGTATAAAATGTAACTGCAATTATCAGACTGATTTGAAGAATATGATGTAATTATAAATATTATGGGTGATTTCAGCTATTCTGACAACTAAAATATTAAAGGGATAATTGAACAGCTAGGCTGGGGCACACATTCAACACTTCTTATCAAACAGGATTTCTGCAAGTTTAAAATAATTAAGTCATGTTTTCCACTTAATGAGTTCATGGAAGAATAATATTCATCACACATACACATTTGTGTTAATCATATTAAAATTGGTAAATTTATCAACATATAAATACATAGCCGATGAATAAACAATATTTACTAGATCTGCCCCAAACCAAAGATTTTCCTAGTCAACTAGTAGCCGTTAGTTTAAGCTATTAGTCAACTAGTTGTCGCACGTTTATGATATTAATTTAATTACTTAAATAATTATATATATATATATATATATATATATATATATATATATATATATATATATATATATATATATATTTTGGGAGGCATCAGAAAAATGGTTTGAGTTTCAGGGCTGTGAAAGAATAAGTAACATTGCTAACACTTTTCTACATTACAGAGAAACACCTGAAGGGGTAAAATTTGAATCCCTCTTTGACGTTGAAAGTTCCATCTTATATTTCATAATCCTCACTTATTTTTATTATGTTAATCAATTTTCTATTTTTCTTTTACTATAAAGGTGCAAGTAACATGTATGTGATCTGAGGGGTGACTGAGGGTCTGGCTTATGCCAGGAGTGCAGATTATTCATTTAACCCGGCTTCTGGAGAATATCCATCTACTGTATCTTGTATTTATTCACAAACATATGTATCTGTTATAATTATTATATAATTAATCAACTATTCTATAACCATTTGATTCCATTTTATTCAAACATTATTAATTGTATGAGAGAGAGAGAGATAGTAATTATGATTTTTGTCATTATCTTTGTTTTATGGTTTGTAAAAGTAACCATAACTGGACAACATGTCTATCTCTGCAATGGAATGCTCTTTTTGTGCCCTTTTTGTTTCTCTCTGTGCTGTCTTAATGTTCCAGAGATGATGAGGCCCGACATTCCCGCAAGTTTTAGGAAGAGGTCTCTATTCCGGAGGAGAAGATAGCACTGATACATTGAATAGATTAACTTGTGTCTCTGAATTATTTACGGTTATTGTGCCTTCTCAAACGTGACTCTGCCATAGTCAAAACAACTTCCAAGGATTTTAATTGCTCTCCTTGGTACCCCTTTGACGTAAAGTAATAATGAGTCGCCATAACCTCTGATAACAGATCATAAGTTTGTCTCAACCAAGGATGGGACCTCGATTCGTGTTGTGGCTAACAATTATTGTTTGCATGAAGAAGGAAGCCATCCATATTTGTAATATTTTAAAATGTTTGAAGTAGCTGACCTACCAGAATGCTAGAAATTGTGGTACGATGACACCTTTAATGTAATTTGCATATGACAATAATTGCTTTGAAAAGTTTGTAAAACGGCACTTTGAGTTCCTGTCTTTCTAACTGCTGTATCTCATCGACTCGTGATGCCTATTGAACCTGCAGAGAACAATCAGTATAATCTCTCTCATTCGATTATTGCAAAACCTGACTCTGAGTTTTATTCTTCAATACACATATTGAGGACCCAGCTGTTACCCCCAACAAACTAAACTGTAAAAATAGCCTTTAAAATATACATTTTACAAGCGCACGCACGAAGTGAGCCACAGTGACACCGGCAAAAGTGATAATGATTCTGAATGTGTCGGAAAACCCAGCAAGGAGACTGTCTGAACATTTTGTTAATTTATAGAGAGAAATGCACTTTAGGGTTGTGCCAAGAGACAATGATCTCGGGGATCGACAATGGTCAGAGTGATCGCCAATAGCTGATGCCTTTGATGATGACAAGATGATATTTGGCTCGTCTTCCCATTAATGTATAAAATTAATAATAATAATAATAATAATAATAATAATAATCAAATTAATATTACAAATACTTTGCCCTTAGACACACAGACACGTGCTTGAAGAAACACACTTTATATTATTAAGAACAGATGACAGCCATCTATGCGCATGACACGCTGTTTGTACAGAGGCGAACACGCGCATATAAAAGGTTTTCACTCTTTCTTCGTTTCTGTCTTCTGAATTGTTTTTGCAAGAACAGTATCGTCTATGAGTGCTGCAAAAAGATGCTCTCTTACCTTTCAATCTGCTACATTACTGACTGCACTGACAAACTATAGCTGGCTAACACCAAACAGACATGAGTGACATGGTTGTCAGGGACAAGGTTAATGTTATTTTAGTTATACTGAAAAGGGAAAATGATGGGGTCATTGTTTATTAAGTTTCCAGTATGTATTTCACAAACTAGTTAACTTACCGAGACACCGTTTAACTCCGCCCTGTCTGCAGAGCCACCGTCAGCTCAGAGTCAGCTCTGTAAACAATGGAGTCGGAGCGTACTCTGCTGGACAAACTACGCAATGACACCAATTCTAAAGCATTGTTTTCTGCATTATATGTTCTGAAAAAAAGTTTTCATATCAGCGCATATCGGTAAAATATACGCCGATACCGATATATCAGTGAAAGGCTAATATCGGCCGGCCGATATATCGGTCAGGCACTACTAAACAGTTTTTGGAATATTTCAAGGGCAAGTAAATGTGGGCATCATCGGCATAACAGTGATAGGAGATATCATGTTTCTTAAAGATTGAACCTAATGGAAGCAAATAAAGGGAGAATAAAATTGGGGCAAGAATAGACCCTTGAGGAACACCACACGTAAGAGCTGAGCCTGAGGAAAATTCTCCAATATTGACAGAAAATCTTCTGTTTTTAAAATAAGATTTAGAACAATTTAAATGCATGTCCTTGTATGCCAATGCATTTCTCTAAACGAGAAATGTGAATAGTATGGTAAACTGTATCGAAGGCAGCACTCAAATCTAAAAGCACAAGTACTACGGAGCAACCAGTGTCGATAGTTAGCAGAACATCATTTAAGACTTTTACAAGAGCTGTCTCTGTAGAGTGGTATTTTCTAAAACCTGACTGAAACATTTTTAATATATTGTTTTCTTCCAAAAAACTATGCAATTGCTGGAAAACTACTTTCTCTAAAATGTTTGATTTAAAAGGGAGCTTAGGAACTGGTCTAAAATTTGATAAGACTGTAGGGTCTAGGTTTGGCTTTTTAACGAGGGGCTGAATTGAAGCATGTTTCAGAAAATCAGTTACAGTTCCCAATCCAAGACACTTTTTGATAATATTTAACAGGCTAGGCCCAACCACTTCAAACACCTGTTTAAAAAGACGGAGGGATCGCATCAAGAGAGAAGCCAGTAGACTTACTTATTCATAACTTACTTATAGTTTCTTGTAAAGCTGGATATGAAATGGTTTCAAATTTGTTAAAAACTGCAGTGCTAATAGAGGGGACAGTAGGATCGTAAGTAGTCGGGATGATGTTCAGTCTAATGTCCCTTATCTTATCAACAAAGAATTTAAGAAAACTTTCACACATATCTGACGATTCAGAGGTAATGATATTGACAGAGGGGTTCACAACAGCATTTATAGTATTAAAGAGAGTTCTCGGATTGTGGCAGTTCTTTCAATGAGGTCATAGAAAAATTTTGACTTTGCTGATCTCATTGCTCTCTAATATTTAGATAGTGTGTCCCTTAGCATCTCATAGGACACCTGGAATTTGTCTTTCTTCCATTTTCTTTCAGCTCCCCTGCAGGCCCATCTAAGCCCCCTGGTGGTGTCGTTTAACCAGGGTTCAGACTTAGGTTTATAATATTTTGCCTTTAGCGGAGCAATTTCATCTAACATGTTTGTGCTGGCAGAGTTTAGCCACCTAAGGTATTCCTCGGCAATCAGGTTGTGAGAAGAAAGATCAGCAGACAGAGAGACCTCCTTAAATGCTGTGGAAAAACCATCACTCGTGGAAGATGCAAGTATGCGAGACCACCGCATAACTTTAGTAGGGTTGTCAGTATGGCATATAAATGGAATAGTAAACAATATAGGCTTATGGTCAGAGATGGTGTAATCACATAATTCGATGTCATCAATAGATAGGCCATTCAATAGAACAAGACAATTGTGGTGTTTTGGGGGCCGATATATCACAGCAATTGCCAAAGGGGGGTCCATTTCTAGTTCCAACAGTTGAAGTTTGAAGCTACTATATTCATCCCATATTAGGGTCCGACATTTAAAATTGTCTTTAAAAATTTAAGCCAGCCCTCCTCCCCGACATGACGAGTGAGAAGCATTCAAAACTTTACAGTCAGGAGGTAAAAGTTCTAAGTAAGTGCTCAAATCCCCTGTCGTAAGCCACGTTCAGTGATGCACAGAAAATCCAAATCACGTGAGGCAAAAAAGTCATTTAGTATATAAGTCTTCTTTACCACCGATGTGGCGATCAAAGCATTCCTCAACCTCGCCGGATCCTCAGTCGGCTGTGATGATCGGCACAGCGAGCGGAGATGTTGTCTATCCACGCTGCCACGCCGAAAGTGAGGTGAGCGATATAAAAGGTGTCAAATCTGGAAACACAGGAATATTCCACATGAACGATGGTTCCAGGGAACACCACCAGATGAAGCGGGTTCCATCCATTTCTTATGCCAGAGAGCCCATACCCAGTTTCAGCTCTCTTTTGGTCGGCAGAAAAACTTTGAGCTTGACAGCTATACCTCCCCGACTTCCCTGCCTTCTACAGCGCTTCCTCCCAGGAAGAAAAATGCAGGTACAGACGCCAATAGAGGGGGAGCATACTATGAGATTTTCTGAGCCTGCTTTAATAGTCCTTCGGTCGACAATCGAATGTTCAGAAGTGTTTGTCGATCATACACCAAAAATGGTACAGCACATTGACTTAAACAGAAAATAAACCTATTAAAACAGACTCGGGAACAAGCCAGGTAGCTGACAGCATGACACACAACGGCGCCACCATGGGAATACTTAATACAAATAATGAAGCATTTGCAAATTTACACTTTCAGACATGCTGTAATTTAGATGAATATGTCGGTTTGTTTTAAAAGTGTTTATGAACTGTGTATGAATATTAAGATTTTCAAAAGTAGCAATTCTGACTTGCTGTCATTTTATTTGGAAAAAAAAAAACTCCAATGTTGTATTTTGGATTGTGCTGTGAGGTTCCGTATAAAACACTTCATTTGATAAAAGATAATACAATATTATGTTTAAAATTAATTGTTATATTTTCATTTGATTTAAGTTTTAATGAATTAATTTCAAGCAGCTTTAAAAAAGAAAACCATCAGAATGGAAAATTTTAAAAAGCGGATACATACACAAGCACGGGAACTTCACGGATATTCTTCAGTGTGTCTGATATCAAAATGCAGTGACACTGATAAGAAGCACAGACATCTGAAGCTCCTTTAATACAGGTAAACCACTAATATATATATATATATATATATATATATATGTCATCATGAAATCATCGACCCTCCCCTCAAAATCCTAAGTTTTCACAAGTGATGCATTTAAGGGACCAGGTGTAAACAGCGATGTCACCCGAGATGCATCTTAATACCAGGTGTAAATGGGGGCTGTCAGTGCATACACAAATGTGACTAATCTGTGTTTTTTTTCTCTATCGACAACACGAGTGCTGAATATCCATTAGTTACCTTGTTGATGTGCTGCGCTTAGCGTCCATATATCCCTCTAAAAATGCATCTGATTGGGGTCACGTGAGCATAACTAGGACTGGGTAAATATATAGATTTTCCGATGCATCAGGATCTTCATTTGAATGATCTCAATATCCATTCTTAAATCTCAAGATCGACCTTTTACTTCATGTGGGAACCCTCTACAACGCAAGTAATGTGATCAACAATTAGGGCTGGGAAATAGAACAATGTAATCGGATATTGACGATATCTGACATTTATCCCAATCCCGATTGTGACAGTAATTGACAGACGATGATTGACAGTATTGAGAAATAACAAAACCATGGAGCAGGGAAGTTATCAAATAATTTCATTTTTTGGAAGTTTCAATTGTTTGAATATGCTGACTGATGATGCTGTCTTATAATGTCTGTGCATATGTATAAAAAACTCACAACTGCTCATCTAAACATATATCTATATAATAATAATAATAATAACTTAGGGATTTTGGGGGAGGGGGGCATGTCTGTACATATATGTGATACATTTATTACACGGCTCTCTGGAATACTCTATTCTGATTGGTCAGTGGTGCCATCCAGTGTTCAGATATTGCTTTGCAACAACCGCACATCCGGGGATTAAGACGTATCAGACTGCTTATCCGGGTTCTGTGAGCCATCTCTCCTGCTTTTCGGATCACTGTGCAATCCCTACAAGCAAGCTAATAAAATAATTTAAACTCAAATCAATGTTTCATGGCCATTTATTTGTTTATTTGGCAAGTAGTCTTGAAAACTGAGGAGTCGGACGGTCATTTTCACAAAATAAACACCAACAGAACTCCGAGGCAAATCAGAGGTTGATTCCAGATTTCTTTCTTCTCAAATTCCATAATTTCATCACAAATCAATATTTTATGTCCATGTATTTATTTATTTGGTTAGTAGCTGTGTAATAAATAGGATAATGTACAGTCAGCCAGTTGTTATCACAAAATAAACCCTGACGGTGATCAGGACCCCGACGCAAAAGGGCCTGAAGGGGTTTATTACTGTGCGATAACAACAGGCTAATGTACATTATCCCTTACATATGTGATATGACTTAGGCTGCTGCATTGCATCTCGTTGTTCCAGTGTCTCGCCTATTCATTATTATAGCCTATTATAGCTTAGCCTGTTACAATAAGTACAAAAGATGGCATTATCATAATATAATGCTGCGTCATATTTTGTCATTATGTGAAGACTCGCTGGCCAATTTAATGAAAATGATCAGAACACGCGTCTCTGCTCTTCCTTCAGATTACCACAATAAGCTTAGTAAACATGCGCCACTGTTTCTTAACCATGAGGTTGGCGTGACTGGATACACCATTACCATTGCGTATTTAAAACACTGTGTTAAGTTGAAAATAGTTTTGAAGAATTTACATTCTGTTACATTAAGCTGTGCTCCAGTTGTTTGAAAGAAAGACTTCGCCTTGTGTGTATGTGTATGTGCACGCTTCTTTAGAGTGTAGAGCACCATCTCTGCCCTGGACAGCAAATCACGCTGCGCTCTGATGGAGTTGCTGTGTTGCTGTGATGATTTATGCTGCCATCCAATTTAAATGAACTCTGAATTTCAAACTTCTTACTGGGAAAATTGCGATGCAATGGAAAATTGCAATGGAACGCCACTTTATCTCGGATTTACAACTTGGAAACTCGTGCGGAAATCTTCAGCTCTGATTTCACCGAGATGAAAGTATGTGACATCACGTCAAGTAGTTTTTACCATGTAATATATAGTAACAACACAACTGAGTGAAAGTATGTGGCAGCACTGAGCCATTTACTGTTTTAAAAGAGGACGTGGCTCAGCCCATTTGTGAGAAAATCAGGACCGTGTTTGAGAGAATTGTGCCAAAAGTCATGTGACTCACAAGTGGTATGTATTTGTTCACATCAGATTTTGTATTTGTTCGACAATTCTGTAGAATTTGTAGAACATATTGTATTTATTTGTGAACTATGATGTAGGCTCATATTAAACACATTTTTTATATTCATAAAACACAGTGCTTTTGTTTAAGGCAGTGGTACGCGACAACTACTAGTTTTCTCTCAAATGGCCCTTTGTATTTGCAAATCGCTTTCTGTTTGTCTGAGAGTCGAGTTTTCCTTTGCAAAGTGGATTGTGTTCGTTTGCAAAACGTTCTATTTGTTTGTTTAATTTTGGCAGAAATCTGGCTCCATAACTCACTAGTTGTTCCCTAGCTTATACAAATTCTTTGGTAACATGACTGGGTGGTCTGAATGGCAAAACACACAAATAAACATACACCTGTGATGCAGACAGGTGTGATAAATGCCGCAGGTTACACAAATCTGCAAGAGCCCACCTTCTCCCCAGTAGGAATCCCAAACATGACTAATGCACTAAGACAGCAGCTCTGCGTCCACACCACAGGATGATTAGAGAGAACTGTTAAGAAACACTCTCTTTGAGGAGTACCTGAAATCTACACGCAGAGGTTCCTTCCTGTTTGCATGAAACAGTCCTGCAACTACTAAGAAATGACTTTGAATATCTGTTGAATTACAAAAGCATGAAAAGTGCGTTATATCTAATAATATCTGGCTAGATAATCCATTTCAGCTTCTCATCCTCTAGCACTGAAATCCACATCTGTCTTTGGGCAGTGTTCATGGGATCTTTACCCACACAGACATCTAGAAAAAGGCCTCGGCTCTAGGGATAGGGCGATATGGTTATCTCACGATTTGGTTCGATATACGATTTGAGGTTTGTGATTTGATATCTTGATTTAATATGATAACATTTAAATGACAAAGTATGGCAGAAAATGTAGTTTTGTTTTTTTTGTTTGCACAAAATGCACATTATAATTTCTCATCAAAATAAAGTTCTTTAATATACAATATAAATCTTCCAAATTTAAATAAGAGTTTCTCATGTACCTTTCTCTAAAGAAAAGGTCATTAACAAATAAAAATAGTGGGTTACATTCAGGCTGATCAGGTGCAGAACAAGCAATAGAACTGAACAGAACCTGTACTGAAGAAGTGTGTTAAAGTGTACATTTTGTTTTATTTTTATTTTTTTATAATTTGCTTGTTTTGATTATTAATCACATTTTAACTTTTTAAAAATATAAAAATTCTACTTTCTATCAATTAATATTATTTCTTGAAATTGTATATATATAATAATGATATGAGCAGTCAATGGCTGTGTCTCGTTTGGAAGGCTGCGTCCTCCGGAGGTCGCATTTGTCTCGTTTCAGAAAAGCGAGTAGGACACTTCAAATGCAGCCATCGAATGTGACCTTCTTTCACGGGAATTCGGAGGATGCATGAGGTGTATCCTTCGTGGGCACTCATAACCCACAATTCTTTGCTTCAACGGAAATGTCTAAAAAAAAAAAAAAAAATGATGCCAATTTGCCCGTAAATATGATGTTCAAATGCAAGTTGAAGTACCTCAGTAGATGGGTGCAGAGTATATGTATAATTATATTAATATATAATTAAAATAAAGTATTAGACAAAAAGTACACCTGTAAAATCTATTTTCTTTTCTCTCTACATCATTATAACATTCCCTTCCAGAGGGGCTTTGTTCTCTTCTCACTCAAAATGCTCGCGCTTGTTAAAGAGTGGCGTGCTGTCATAGCAACCATGTTATGTTCTGTTTCCGTTTGTCCTACGAATGCCGTCTCGTTTAAACTATACTTGATTAAAGGAGGACACTCGGTATACTGCAGCCTTCCTAGCCCGCAGCCTTCGAAATGAGACACAGCCAGTGTTTGAAATAATGTGCACAATTTACAATTATTAACATTAAGTTTACATTCATTTCAATAACAAGCGCTATAAAGGTACTGTCACTTTAAGAGTTTAACGCACATCTCACAGGTGTTGTGGTTCATTTATTAACGAGAGAGAAGCCTCTCAGGTTATTATTATTATTTTTTTTTTAAATCGCATCTGTGCTGTGTGATTAAAATAATATTTATTTTTACTTTTTTATCTGACTTAGAACAGAAAGGATCCATCCAGTCTTTATATAAAATACTCAATAAGCTCCAGCTCACATTGAGCAGCAAAGAGAAAGACACTAAAACAATAGATATTTGAAAAACATGGTGTCGTAGTAAGAATAGCACAGTTTTCTCTTCTGAAATGCACAGATATTTATCGGCCAATTTTTTATCAAATTAAAACCATCTACATTTCGGTCACAAGCATGAAAATGCTTACTTAAAAAACACATGGTTTATTTATAATTAGCCTAATCATGTAAACTTTTTGAAACGTTTTGATGTTTTTGTACATTACCTTTTCATTTTATTTGCTGCATAATGTGAAAACTAATACTTCTGAACAGATATCAAAGGTAAAATATACACAGTACACACAACAGCAAAAGTGGCGCCCATTATTTACAAAAGCACAATCAAAGCAAGATCAACTAGCATCTTGTGTAGTAGCTCCCATTTAAACTTACTGCACCAAATCCCTGCGACTGTTCATCAGCCTTGGCCCAGTGCCCACGGGCAGAGCGGCACCATCCACACACAACCCAGAAAAGCCACTTCTCTCTGGCAGACGATACTCATACTGCCATGACACCTCTCATAACAAGGCCTAATCTTTGCATTAATAGCCAACACCTACTATAATACAAGTCAGAACTGAATTTGTATCGTCAATGCTGGACTGCACTGCATAAAGCCAGCATTTGTGGGCAACAGATGGGCACTGCAGCAGGTGAGATGCTGCTATTCAGCCATCAAATGCTTACTGCTTACTAAAATCCACAGAAATGTGAAGGCGATATTATCATGATGCCACGGTCCTAATGTAATGAGACACAGCATGCATTAAACAGCACAATGGGAGAAAGCCAGGCTGCATAACTCCCTGTGCAATATGGTATGCAGATATGCCTCTCAATGCAGCAAGCAGATGCAGAGATGGGAAAGACAAGGAGACGGAAAGACAGCTCTCCCTGCACAGCTTCTGATCTTCACACATACATGCACGCATACATACAGACTCACGGTTAGGCGGGGGCAGGATGAGGAGGACAGGAATGCAGAGAGCAGAGCGACAGAGCTAGTGGTGTCGCTCTACTACCCACCTCTATCCTCTGCTGATGCCTGATGCAGTATTTCCTGCTCAGCTAGGCTGAAGAGAGAAGGGTGGGCGCAGCCAGATTGTCAGGAACGGCGGCAAGAGAGAGAGAGAGAGAGAGAGAGAGAGAGAGAGAGAGAGAGAGAGAGGGAGGGGGAGATGAGACGGGAATGGTAAGTGGGTTTATCCTCCACGCTGCCCTGTCAATGTGTGTGCTTGTATGCCTGAGTGCACGAGTGTGTTTGTCTATGAGAGGGGGTGGATGAGCAAGAGAGAGCGAGCGTGTAGCAGCGTGTATGTTTGAGCAAGTCTCCTAAACAATGCAAGTGAATAGAGACCGAGGAACTCAAGGTAGATGTGTTAAGCGCAAGATATCTCCCCCCTACATCACGCAAACCCAGCACTCTGCACAGTCAGTGCAACAGTAACCATATGGAAGAACGACGGCACAAGAAAGAGGGAACAGAGAGAGTCAAATATGAATAGACAGATATGAGACACACAAAACAATTTAAGTGTATCTTTTAAGGCCATTTCCTAGAAACCCACTCTAGAGATCTCCATTTCCACAGGTAAATGGTACTGGAAATGGCTGTAAACACATTTCTCAACCATCATGTTAAGGACCTATGTGAACTACAGTGAGTGTCTCTGTATCCTCATAGGACACAGTTTAAAGACAACATGAAACATTTGCGTTGGTATCCAAAAAACTTCTGCAATCTGACGTATTTCCTAGTGAAACAGAATATTCAGCAGGAAAAATGCTCGATGGAACTTGAATTTATTTATTAAATTGATTGAATCGTTAGGCTACTGGTTAATTTAGATTACTGGTAAATCATCTTTTTCACCACAAGAATCTAATAAATTGCAAGCCTTAAATGTTTTTATTATATAGATAATGCACACTATTTGTTTTCTATGTATGTGAATTTGTAGTAAATACTGAGTAGAAAAAAACTCATATTTGCGATTTGCAAATTTCAACTCATGTTGGAGAGACTGGGGCTAGTTGTCACATGAGGAAATTGACACAACGGCTATATCTCAGTAACAATAAGATTTGAAGTCAAAAGTCCAAATGCACAAATGTGTGTTTTCTCTACAAACGTTTTTTTTTTTTTATGTTGATTTCAATCACCTAGTTCAAAACCCTCTTAAATTAGAATAACATTTGTCAATTCTACACTCTAAAGTAAATTTTCATGATCATCATACTTTTGTTATAGCTGTTGGGTAACAAGCAATCATAATCAAACCACACTGGTATACATTAAGGCAACGGTCAACTACAGTGCATTCATAAAGTATTCAGACCACTTCATTTTTTAAAAATTACTTCGGAGCCATTGGCTCCTAAACTGAAACATTAAGGAGCCCAATGGCTGTTTTTAGTCGCCATATCAGAGAATTCCTCGATTTAGATTGCTGTTCTGAAACAAGTTAGAAAGCCGAAGAAAAGTACAACTGCTGATAACCCATTAATGGAAGGTTTACAGAGTATTTTCGGTACCCACTCGCTGTCTGACTGACAAACGACTTATTTGAGTGAATGCTATGTTACTCCCTTTACACTGACATTTTGGTCATTTTGTCTACTCAAGTACTCAGACTAATTACTCAAATACTTGAGGGGCAATGACATGTTCATAACTTTATATATAATAACATGTCTGACAAATGTCTATAGCTGCTGCATTGTGTCTTGTTGTTCCAGTGTATCGTCTTTTCATCATTATAGGCTATTATAAAATAAAATGTTACAAAATGTACAAAAGATTGTATAATCAAAATATAATGCATCATATTTTATCATTATGTGAAGATTCACTGCCCAGCTCGGAAAGAATGTGCAGAACACTCGTCTGTCTGTTCTTCCTTCATGTTATCGTAGTAATCTTTGTAAGCGCGCACCAGTTTTTTTAGTGACTGTCTGAACCGTCTATTTTCAAATCGCATTTGGTTTATCAGGAGACGCCATAACCATCACGTTTTTAATATGCGTGTTAAGCTGAAGTTCAGTTTTGAAGACGCTGCATTCTGTTCCATTTAGCTGCGCTAAGTCCACTGAGTCCACTGCCATACTGCCTGGTGTGTGTGTGTGTGTTCGCTCTTGTGGGGAAAGCCTCGATGATCCGTATTGTGTTTGCTGTGATTCATGAAACATTCCATTCAACTCAGAGAGTTGGAATTTCCACCTTTCAACTGGGGAAAGTGCAACGGAATGACACTTTATATCGGACATCTAACTTAGAAACTTGTGCAGAAATCTTCATCGAGATGCAGGTGTGTGTTACATCACGCAAACATGACGCCACCCAGGGCAGGGAGGTTTACAGTCAGTGACAAACATTCACTTTTATTAAATAATATCCATTAACAAGTCAAAGTTCTTAAATTTAATTATAATAAAACATGGTTAGCAAATGTTTTGCAGAGACAGGTGTTCAAAACACAGTTAATTACACTCTTTTAATTATCGTAACAATAGCATTGCAGTGTTGTATCAGTTTGGTTGCTATGAGACGTCTCTGATAATCAATGTAACCCTCAAAATCACAACGTAATCAATCTCAAAATTAAAAATAAGCTTCCTCTTTGACACGTTTGTGTTTAGTTGTCAGGTAATTGTCACTGGATTTCGAATTAAGTGAAAAGTCACATCATGCATGATCACTATCGATCATCGTTTTCATGATCGATCATTGCTGCCACGTCGTGCCCATCCCTAATTGTGACCAACTCTGCAGCCTATACATCTGTGATTAAAACATCAAATAATACAAAAACACGTTCACCTTGAACCATGATTTACATTTCTGTGATTATTATCATCATTACAATTATTATTTATAATTATTATTATCATTTATAATTGTTTTTATGTCTTCATTTGTGTAAGTAATTTTCCGCCATGATGTTAAGACGGATACTTGGCTGACAGTAAATCGAAAGGTGGTTACTTACATACATACATATATATATATATATATATTATTCTTTTATCACTTCATTATTTTAATTACTTTTTCATTTTGTTTGGAGTGCAATTTGAATTTAGAAATGTATTTAAATTTACGTTTTTCATTTTTTAAATAAATAAATACAATTTTCAATGCAAGATCACTAAAGCAAGAATATTCACCGATCCCTCAGCCCAGGGGTTGCCGATGTAATTGGATATTGCAATATTTATATATACAGGTGCATCTCAATAAATTAGAATGTCGTGGAAAAGTTCATTTATTTCAGTAATTCAACTCAAATTGTGAAACTCGTGTATTAAATAAATTCAGAGCACACAGATTGAAGTAGTTTAAGTCTTTGGTTCTTTTAATTGTGATGATTTTGGCTCACATTTAACAAATGTGGTTTACAGAATACATTAGGTTTATTGCAGGCTACATCACAGGCCTATTTTTTTCTAACTGTTATTGTTTGACGTTCTTTACCGAACAGCTGTCATATTAGATCAATGGTTAATGCACGACTGCATGTCGTGAAATACGCGCAACTTTTCAGAGCATTTTTTTCTCTCTCACAGATTTGGCTTACCTGTTAATTATTTTCAACAATGTCCTGACTGTTTTAATATGTTAAGTAACTTTTACTTGGTGATTTCCATTTAGAACAGGCTTTTAATGGTTGTTCCATTGATCCTGCACTATTCATTCAGTTGTTTTCAATAAATATGTCTTAAATATTCGCTAACGTTGATTCAGTGAATGCGTGTCATGTTCTATATTTAATGTACAATGATCATAATTCAAGGCGAGGACGTCAAAGATAAATGCCCCTTTCCAGTGGAATTTAGCATCGGATTTGGAATAGATTAAGTATTTTAAATGGGTCACAAACACACTTTGCAAGGACACCCTTTCAAAGAGCAATTAACTTAATTCTTTTTTTTTGTTGGGATTTTTCCCCTTTTTCACCCAATTTGAAATGCCCAATTCCCAATGCGCTTTTAAGTCCTCGTGGTCACTTAGTGATTCGCCTCAATCCGGGTGGCGGAGGATGAATCCCAGCTGCCTCTGCGTCTGAGACCATCAACCTGCGCATCTTATCACATGGCTTGTTGAGCGCGTTACCACGGAGACATAGCGCATGTGGAGGCTTCACGCCATCCAGGGGTGGTAGGCAGCGTCTTTACCACTGAGCTACCCAGGCCCCATGAACTTTTAATTCTTAAGAATATTCAGACATTGGAATCGGAATGTCAAAAAAATATTAAATCTCCATCTCCAACTGTGGTTTTTGTTCCCAGCTCAGAAAACTGGATGGGGTGGTTATGTTTTAAATGAGCTTTTATGTTAGTTGTACTACCACTTTTCGTTGCCACTGTTTTTAAACAAACTCGGCATACTGGCTCGTTCACGTGAATGACGGCCTAAAGCTAAAATGTTCCCACACCGGAGCTGTGGAAAACAGCTTTAAAACCAAGTCCATTTGGACTTATTCTTACAAACTTTCTGGCTGGACTTATGCAGTCGTCAGGAAAACACCTATTACAGGGCTTGACATTAAGCATCGTCATGTGCTTGTCCTTCGGACAAGTAAATTGTTCATTCACCTAAAAAAAAAGTTACTTGTCCGGAGACAAAAACAAAAGAAAGGACGAAAGAAAGAAAAAAAAAGAAGAAAAGCCTCCATTGTCATCATTTATACCTGATAGGGATTAAGAACACAGTGCAGAAAGATGGTAAATCATTACTAACCCTCAAGCCTTTATGAATTTCTCTCTTCTGAGGAACACAGAATTTGATTTTTGGCAGAATGTTAGTCACAGTCACTATTCACTGTCACTGCATCTTTCTTTCTCTCCATAAAATAAAAGTGGACTGAGACTGAAACTAAAATTCTCTCTAACATCTCCTTTCGACTTCCATGGAAGATAGAAAGTCAGACCGATTTGGAACAATATGAAGGCGAGTAATGATGACAGAATTTTTGGTAACACTTTACAATAAGGTTCATTAACATTAGATAATCCATTAGCTATCATGAACCAGCAATAAATAGCTAATGTTTTATTTTATTTTTTTGAGAGTGAAACATGCGGGAATGATTAAAATTGTGCTCAATCCCCGCTATCCAACGCTATTGGGCTAACATTCGTTATTGAGATTTTAATCAGGCTTCTTGTCCGGTCAGGCAAGTAAAATTCTCTTCAACTTGCCCGTTCAAAATTTCTAACGCTTGTCTATTGGGAGTAATGTTGAGCCCTGTATTAAAACACCTATTAGCCTCAATTAACACGTAATCTTCACCTGTCGCGGTCCACTCTGTGTGTGTGGAGGAGCTGCCTGAGCCCCGCCTCCGACAAAAAACAGATAAGACGAGAGGACAGAAGCAGCGCGACTGGCTAAAATGTTGGTGGCATTCATTCTTATGTAAACAAACATGCATGTAAACACAATGGGCAATATCGAGGTCAGCAAAAATGATCGAGGTCATGTCCATATATCATACGATAAGTCGATAACGTAATTATCATGACAGGCCTAGACGTACATTTTATTGCTATTTGTTACTCAAGGTGGTTCTGTTGTTTCTTTGATTGACTTGATTTACATTTGACATTGCCATTAGATGAAAAAGGAATGTGGAAGTAAACTATAGCAAGTATAATACACAAACAGTATGATATGGCTTATTGAAATTCAAAACACTGCACCCTGTGGCCAAATCAGAAGTCCACAGAGCACCGCCAAAATGCGCCTCCCTCAGAGCATAATTGGAGAGAGAGAGAGAGAGAGAGAGAGAGAGAGAGAGAGAGAGAGAGAGAGAGACAAAATTGGCGAATTCTGTAGTTGTACCAGTGCGGCCTATAACTAAATTTAGGCTAATTGCACCAGTGAGAAAAACTGTCGTAAAATGACACTATTGCAAATGCAGTCTGGAGCGTGTGTTATTTATTATGTGTAAATCAATATGTGTTTGACAGCCAGTTGCGTCTCATAAAATTCCAGCGTGAAAGTAAGGAATCCCGTTCTATAATTTTTTTAATCATCTCTTTGATACATGAATAAAAAAAATATATATATAACAGAATACATTCTTATTATTTTCTAATTGTCTTGAAAATACTTTGAACATTTTACACTATCTGGGCATTTTGTAGATCTGTTTGCAACCGATATGTGTATTGGGTTCGCCAAAGACCAGAGGTATGTAATAATGTTTTGCAAAACACCTATGCATTTAAGGGCTACGTGTGTTTTGTGTTTGCTTGCTTTTCCTCATTCTGAAATGTGGTTTTTAGGTTTCTGAGACAGCTTATGAAACATTAATCTCACTGTCAAACTATTATATGTGTGACATAAACCTAAACCTCGAATTCCCATTCCATTTAGACTTGCAAGAGCTGGTCCAGCTCTGACCAACTGATTTGGTTAAAAGGGAAGCTCCAGTCAGGGAAGTCACTGAAGATTCTCAAAATTGCATCACTTAACCAATGACTCAGTCTGGCTGATTTCACCCCTCCTTGCACAAAGCCGCCAGCTCTTTACTCTCCAGCTACTCAAGCAGAAAATGTGCCGCACATAATACGTTAACATTATGGAAATGTCTTTCAGAAAGATAGAATGGGCAGTGTGTTCTCCTTTCAAGACAAAAGCATCACTGATTTGGATCTTCTAGTAAATGCTGATCATTCTAAATGAAAAAATGAGTTTCACTCTATGATTTTTCATCCCTTAATGTCTTCAGACTTTGTTTTCTTCAAGTGGAAAACAAGCTAGTTAAAAGATTCCCTACACTAGGTATTAAGCTATATACAGTGCATTCATAAAGTATTCAGCCCCCTTCATTTAAAAAAAATTAATAATTTATGTTGCAGCCTTATGCTAAAATGCTATCTATACTCCATGCCCCATAATGACAAAGCAAAAACTGGATTTTTGATAACTTTGCAAATTTATTAAAAAGAAAAAACTGAAAAATCACATAAGTATTCAGACCCTCAACTCAGTACTTAGTTGAAGAACCTTTGGCAGTGATTACAGCCTCAAGTCTTTTTGGGTATGATGCGATAAGCTTTGCACACCTGTCTCTGAGCTCTGCAGGCAGTTCCTTTGACCTCATGGCTTGGCGAGACCTTATATAGACAGGTGTGTGCATTTCCAAAAAACCTCAAAGATGATCCAGAGAAATGGGATGCACCTGAGCTCAATTTCAAGTGTCATAGCAAAGGGTCTGAATACTTATGTCAATGTGATATTTCAGTTTTCTTCTTTTTAATAAATTTTCAAAGTTATCAAAAATCTGTTTTTTGCTTTGTCATTATGGGGTATGGAGTGTAGATTGATGTGAAAAAATAATAAGTTAAAACATTTTAGCATAAGGCTGCAATATAACAAAATGTGAAAAAATGAAGGGGTCTGAATACTTTGTGAATGCAGTGTATCACAAGCAATGTGGTACTAGCAACCAGGGCCGTAACCAGGGTTTGAATATTAGTGAGGTCTGGGGTGGGGTGCCAAAACTTTTTTAAACTTACAATTATGTTTTTACCAATGATGTTGTGAAACATCAGCTACCACAATTAATGAAATAGCATAGCCTTCATCATGGCCAGTGTTTGCATTTTTTACTTATTTCATACTGTAGTCTTGTCTTGCAGATTGTGTGATGTGCAACTGTTTTAGAACATTTCAAATTAGGGCTGTCTCGATTATGAAATTTGGCTGACGATTAATTGTCAAACAAATAATTGTGATTATGCCGATTAATTGTCTGCTTTAGGGCTATGCCGATTAATTGTCTCTTTAAGAGCTTTCATAATTAATTGTCATATAAATTGTCATTTTTTAGGTGTGCTTTTTTCAGCATGTGTGCTTCATATACCTTAAATCATTTTTCCATATTTAACTTCAAATATACATATCAAAAAATAAAATAGGAATAAACTATGATTTCCTTTTAAGGCTTTAAAAAGTAATGAATTACATGAAAAATAATGTTTTTAATATCAAAATATTTCTAAATACTTAAAATGTATGTTTGGTCCATTTTACATTTACACTTGTTTTTTGAACTTATATTGTTATATTTTTTAAGTAAAAAATGTGTATATATATTTATATAATTTTTTATATTTATATTTTTATATTTATGCAATAGTAAAACATTTATTTCCTAATTTCTTCACTTTCATACATTATTTTAATGCTCTGATTAAACCCATGAGCCCTTATTTGTCATGAAGCAAAACCTTTGAGATTTCGTTTCATAATTTTATCCCTCCACCGAAATAGAGTAAGCGTGTGTTTCCTCCTCTAACACAGCTTGTATGAATCAGGAACATTTGCCATTAAACATCATTTAAAGTGAAACCGGAGTGCTTTGCATTCACTATCAAAGTGTTCGTTTATATTTTTGCGCGAGTTTGGCGCGAGCCTCAGCTGACAGTGCGCACATCAGAGCTCTTCATGTGCTCTTCAGGACAGGAGCTTGTTGACCTCCACAGTGTGGCTCAGTGACGCTCGGACTCGGAGTTCAACTGAATGGCACACAAACATGCCGTGCAAGGCATTTATAAAGTATATTCGCTTTAAATTCCCTTTTTTGGGCATTAAAATTTGATTGGAATTTGAATGCCCAATAATCGCAGTTGTCTCATATAACCACAGTTAGATCAAATAACCGCATTCAGACGGTTATTTCATAATCGCGACAGGCCTATTTCAGATAATGTCATGATGATCATCATTGTTTGTTCATGATACCTAATGCATTAACTAATGTTAACGAATGGAACCTTTTTATAAAGTTACCAAAATTACATTAAAATTACATTAATTGTGAATTGCTAACATTTATTTGTTTTGAAACAGTTATGAATAGTTCTGTTGTCAATATCAAAGGGTCATTGTGACATACTGGTAAGCAGTATAAACCATGAGAGCATCACACACAGCAGAGATACGTTCAAAAATAAGAAAAATATATCCATTACCAGCTCTAAAACTGCTCTGGTGAGAAATCATTAATATCTATGATTTATTTACAGTCTTTGGTGTTTGCTGTAACACAAATCACAAATTATTAAGCAAATGCATGAAGACGCGGTGCCGTTATGGTTAAAATGTAATTGCTTTGATTAGTGGTAATGTGACCAACATTAATCTAATTTAAATTAGGATCCTCACAGAATAGCGCTGAGATGAGTGACTGATGAGATATTGAGAGTATGCTTGTTTGATTGACACCAGGGGCGGACTGGCCATTGGGAGCACTGGGTGTTTTCCCGGTGGGCCACTAGGTAATTTGGGCCAGCCCGTTGCAGCACAAGTACCGGTCCGTCCTACAGTCGATATAGGTGGCCACCCTGGGCTCCAACGTGGCCACGCGGAACCCGTAAAAGTGCAAGAACTCCATAAACTTAGTAAAGTCAAAACAATGGCTTTTATTTTGAAATCATGTACTAGACTTTTATTTTAAATCACTTACACAGTGGTGCAGTTTCCGTTTATGCACGTTTACTGCGTAACTCGCATGGACTTCATTATTTGACATACAAATCACAATGGTGACAACCAAAAACAACACATTAAGTATAAGATGAGCTCTGAATAATCACAAAATGACAAATACTGCAAGTTACAACAAATACACTAACAGTAGAGTAAATAAAATCGGCAAACAGTAAAGCTATGAGCAGTACATAGTCATTTGCATAATTTATTCATACCGCAAAGCATTATTGGGAGATGAAGTGTTTATTGTTTATTTTAATATTACATATATTTATATATGTACATATTCTGGCCAACTTTGTTTTCATTGATTTTTTTTTTAATAAACATTTACACATGTTATGTGGGTAACTGACATGAAATTTTAAGCATTGTCATCAGTCCTGCTGTGTGACACTTTCTTCATCTAACTATTTTAAACATTTTATGATCTTGTATATCTATATATACATATATATATATATATATATATATATTTTACTTGTTGTTTTCACAACCTCATATTAACATAAGTTTATTTGCACTTCTGGAAAAAGTTGAAAGGTGATTAAGATCTTTATGTTGACTTGTCACAGCACTTAAATACACACTTTCCCTTGTACTTTCATGTACATTTTAACCTAACGCCTGTATTTTGGGAAAAACGTTTTCGGACATGTTATTTGTCTGAGCTATAAAGTAGAGTTGGGGTACTCGAGTTCGTACTCGGACTTGTCATGGACTTAATTTTTTTACTTGGACTCAAGCCTTTAGAAGTCCAGCCGAGTCCATGGCATTTGATTTGTGATGCAATGAACTAAATAAATAAATAAATATAAATAATGAAACAGAAATAAATGGACACACTGCCTGCAAGCAGTTGTAGCTAGTGCCCAAAGGATATATTGGTCAGCCGATATTTTACCGATATGCGCAGATATGAAAACTTTTTTTCAGAACATATAATGCAGAAAACAATGCTTTAGAATTGGTGTCATTGCGTAGTTTGTCCAGCAGAGTGCGCTCCGACTCCACTGTTTAAAGAGCTGACTCTGAAATTACGGTGGCTCTGCAGACAGGGCGGAGTTAGGCGGTGTGAGTTGAGCGGTCTCTTCTCGGTAAGTTGCTAACTAGTTTGTGAAATACATACTGGAATGTTAATAAACAATGACCCCATCATTTTCCCTTTTCAATATAACCAATATAACATTAACCTTGTCCCTGACAACCATGTCACTCATGTTTATCACATCTGTTTGCTGTTAGCCAGCTATAGTTTGTCAGTGCATTAAGTAATGTAGCAGATTAAAAGGCAAACATCAGAGCATCTTTTTGCAGCTCAGCAGACAACGGTGCAGTGGTGCATTGTGTCTGTTGAGTGTTGATTTCACGCTACACTGTTACCTAGTTGGTGAGACACAATGCTGGAAAGTAAATAGAGTCCATCTTTTGTTCTCCGTGACAATGAGCTTATAGCTAACTAGTTAACCACGTAGCTACTTTCATTGCTTGGCAGCTGAGTGGAAGTTAATGTGTAAACATGTATTTACCAAACTGTTTTGTTCAGGATTCGCAGTTTGGTACCCCATTCAACCGAACAATTCCAGTCATTGCATTTACAAAATGTAATATTTAGAAGTCTGGTTTTCCACCGTTGAAAGTTTCCCCTGAACTTGTATAGCAGAATACGGTGTAACACCGCTGCCGCTGTTTATCTCTTGACTCGGCAGGTGTAAATGCTTCTTGTTTTACAACCTGCCAATAATAGACTGGCAGTATTAAAATTAGGGATGTGCGAGACTAGTCGACTAAACGGTTCCGATGCTGCTAGTCGACACTGTAATTACTAGTCGGTTAATATTTCCCCCCATTAAACTGATCATAATTTTTACACATTTACATTTGGCTTTATATTTTTACAGAGGCTGCACTTAAATTACTGTCATATTAATGTTACATATTTTAAATAGAATTAATACAAATATTATTTAAAAAAAGAGGATTTCTGGAGCAGATACAGAGTTTAATTTCACCTCTTGCTTGTCTAGCGAGAGTATATTTTCCTGCGCGCGCCGCGTGTGGGAGAGGGAAGATGCATGCGCAGGAAAATATCCTCTCGCTAGACAAGCAAACTCAGCAAAGTAGTTATGAAATCACTTCGGTGGTGCGGGAAACGGCTTTCCAAATGTTTGAAAGTCCCTAAGGATGTTTTCACATTTGAGTTTTCTTTACATCTGTGCATGCTTGGATGTTATTTTTCCACTGAGCGGGCTTTTTCAAGTGCAGGATAGACACCTCAGGTGAGTCAAGTCCCATCATTCACCGGACCTGCATGATTAATCTGCTGATTAAGAAGGCCATTTTCAACGAGGTGCCAACTGCTTAACGTGTTAAACTATCTTTTATTCTGTGTACAAGTCATGTTTAGAATACATTAGGTTTATTGTAGGCTACATCACATGCCTATTTTTTCTATCCTATAGCTACTTTTTTTTTTACATCGTAACTCTTATTGTTTGACGTTCTTCACCGAACAGCTGTCATATTAGATCAATGGTTAACGCACGACTGCACGTTGTGAAATACGCTTAACTTTTCAGCGCATTTTTTTCCTCTCTCATAGATTTGGCTTACCTGTTAATTATTTTCAACAATGTCCTGACTGTTTTAATATATTAAGTAACTTTTACTTGGTAATTTCCATTTAGAACAGGCTTTTAGGATTGTTCCATTAATCCTGCACTATTCTTTCAATTGTTTTCAATAAATATGTCTATTAAATATTCGCTAATGTTGATTCAGTGAATGTGTGTCATATTCAATATTCAATGTAAAATGATCATAATTCAAGGCGAGCACGTCGCAGATAAATGCCCCTTTTCAGTGGAATTTAGCGTCGGATTTGGAATAGATTAAGTATTTTAAATGGGTTGCATAAAAACATTATTTTTTTTTTTTACTGTTTTCTGAAGGTTGGTTTCTCTTTAGACTAGTCGAATAGTCGGTTACAAAACTTCTGTTTAAACAAGTCAAATTAGTCGTAGCACACATCCCTAATTAAAATAGTCAGCATCTGACTGATACTAAAGAGTACTGATGTTTATTTAGCTAATTATTTTATTTGAATTTATTCTTTATTTAAATGGTCAGCAACCGACTGATACTGAACATACAGTACTGACGTTTTTTAAGCTATTTATTGTATTTTTATTTATTCTTTATTTTCTCAGCGTTCATTCCTAGAGTTTGTTGACAATGTAAAATAATGTCAAATACTCTTTGATAAAAATATTTGTTTAAGAATGCAGCCTTCCGAGTACCTTTGCATAGTCATATCGGTGCAAAATCGGTGCACAATCTACATAGAAAAGGTCTGTTTTCATTCCAGCTCCAAAATTAACTATATCGGCCACCATATCGGTAATCAGTGAATTTTCCCCCTCTCAAAAATCCCATATCGGTCGGGCTCTAGTTGTAGCACCCCCTGATGTCGTAGACGTAGCCAGAGTTTGTTTCACCATGTTGAGCAAACACCTGTAGAGCGGCACACACAGTCAACCAATACGCTTGAACGTTACTACACAGACTGCTGTATAACATCGATTACAGAGACGGCTGGCACAACAAACACACAAAGACAGCTACGTAGCCAATGTACTAGAAACTACACGGCAGTTTCGCACAGCAAGGGACCTGACAACTGGTCAAATCGGTTTGAGGTTAAGAACTTCATACGGTGTAACACCGCTGCCGCTGTTTATCTCTTGACTCGGCAGGTGTAAATGCTTCTTGTTTTACAACTTGCCCCTAATTGACTGGCAGTATTAAAATAGTCAGCATCTGACTGATACTGAACAGTCCTACTGATGTTTATTTAGCTATTTATTTTATATTTATTCTTTATTTAAATGGTCAGCAATTGACTGATACTAAACAGCATTGATGCTTATTTAGCCATTTAGTTTATTTGAATTTATTCTATATTTACATGGTCAGCCATTGACTGATGCTAAACATACAGTACTGATTTTTATTTAGCTATAATTTTAATTGATTCTTTATTTAAATGGTCAGCAACTGACTGATACTGAGCATACTTCACTGATGTTTATTTAGCTATTTATTGTATTTTTATTTATTCTTTATTTTCTCAGTGTTCACTTCTAGAATTTGTTGACGATGTATAATAATAATGTCAAATATTCTTTGATAAAAATATTTAAGAAAACAGCCTTCTGAGTACCTTTACATAGTCATATTGGTGCACAATCCACATTGAAAAGGTCTGTTTTCATTCCAGCTCAAAAATTAACTATATCGGCCACCATATCGGTAATCTGTGAATCGCCCCCCCCCCCAAAATCGGTATCGGTCTCAAAAATCCCATATCAGTCGGGCTCTACACTTGATAGTAATTTTTAATTAAAAATTATAATTGCAATGATTCAAACCTGTGGATGGAATCCTGCAGCCCTGTCTACACAATCATTTGTCATCCAGTGAAAATAAACCCCTGTGATTGGTCCATCCTAACCAGCGCTGAGAAAAGTAACAGGTGCCACGTGACAGCGCAGTATATGTGCTGATTTAGTATCGGTCTGGATCTCTCGGCAGTAATTTACATTATTTAATGATATAAAAAAATGTTTTGAATAATTACTAAATAAAAAAAATTTTTTTACAATTGCAATGATTCATGTCTGTGGATGGAAATCTGCCACAGCAGTACCTTTACAATAATTTCTCATCCAGTGATCATAAACGACTGTGATTGGTCTATCCCGACCAGCGTTGAGCAAAGTAAAGTAACAGGTGCCATGTGACAGTGCCGTGTTTGGGTTGCTACAGCAGTGGTCTGGACCTCTGGACAGTAATTTACAGCCTATTAATTATATTAAAACTTTTTGAATTCATATTAAACTAAAAATTCAATGCACTGCACTTGTATTGTGAAATTGTCTGATATGAAATTGCAGTCACATATTGTTCAGTTGTAAATACCTTCAAAATGTATTTTTTAATATTAAAAATGTACAGAGATCTGGACCTCTGTGACCTCGTAGCTGGTTACTGCCATGCCAGCAACTATCAGTGTACGTACTACTTGTATGCAAGAATATGTAGCTCTTTTGTTTGGTTGACTCCTGGCAGTACTTAAGTCCCAAATGCAGCTTGTTAAAAGATGAGTAAGACCGTGCTTTCTATTTTTACACTGGGTTGCAGCAGAACAGAGCAGAGACCAGCAGGAAAAAAAAAAGTGAGGCAGCCACAGAAAATCATGATGCGCTTGCATGCAGCCGAGAACTCTTGCCACTTTACTTCCCCTTCCTGTTCAGCACTGTGAGTGGGGTAGTGCACATTCACATGTGGCTTCAGGGGCTGTCTAGCAGAACTACTCAGCCCAGCTAAAGTGCGAAAACTATAAAGGCCAGCTTTAAATATTTCTTGAAGAAGCAATTGCATTTCTCCGCAGGGCACAGGAAGTGTGCCAAACGGTTAGGACAGAAATTTGAACTCCTGTGCATTGAAAACCTTTATATTCACAAATTAATATCCTTGACTTTTCCAGTCATTCATGATTACTGCATAAGGATTTTAAAAAGTATTTTTATATATATTTTCTTTTACTCAAAAAGAACAGTTTTTAGTTTTTTTTTTTTTTTAGGCCTTGAACTCTGAACATTTAAAAATTATTAAAATATTACAATCACATAAAGTTAAATAACTTTTATCCCATAATTTGTGAAAGCCACAAATAAGTGCATTTCAGATTTAGTGATTCAGTTCAGTTTTTCTGGTCAAAAACAAATGAGCAAAACTGTCCTCACCATTTAGGGTTGTTTTTTTAAAAAAAAAATTTAATGATCAATTTGTGCTATGCATGAAGAATGTGTCACAAAGACAGTTCATTCTGGTGTTTCTTATATTAGAGCTACAACATTAATTGTTACCACTAGTTACATTGTGGTCATTTGGTATAACCACAACAGTCATAAACTAAATACACACAAAACGTCAAAAATATCCTGAAAGCTTACCGAATCTTAAAGTCATCAGAAAATAATATAGTATGCTTTGCAGTTGTAATGATAACTGTAGTGTGGTATTGTGACGGAAACTATGGTTACCAGGGTAAATATTTGTAACGGGCCACGAGGACAACATCCCACGAGACCCATCTGTTTCCTCACCAAGTGTGAACGGCCTGTAAAAGACGCTGGACATTTCCCTGGCATGATTTTATTAGTTTTAACGTTATATTAAATTATATAAGTAAATGTTGATTAGCGAAACTACAGACTCGCTGTCAATCAATCACTGATTGACAGTCCTCTGTCAAGTTCACCACCAAGCCACAAAATCAAACCTTGAATTAGCCTGTGAGGAGTAAAAATAAAAACGTGTTTCATCGATCACTTCCGGACACTTCAAGCTTAAATCTGACCTAATGACACATCTAGGGAGGCAAAACGACTGTCCCTCCGTGGAGCATTCAGCGGTTTACCTCAGCAGCACCTGAAAAGTCTTCAGTCGTGACTGATTTCTTGCATAGCAAGAGCTTAACAGACAATAAAATACAGTATTCTTACCTTGCACAGGAACAATTGTTCATTAAATGTGATATTTATTCGATTTTCGCCTTTAACAAATGTGTTTTATTTGATGTCGCGAGCCCGTTCAGTGTGAGGGACGTTGGTCTAAAAAACGCGAGTGACTTGTTTTTACCGCTTTCACCACAGATTCTTTTCTAGCTCTCCATGCGCTACAAAACACACACGCGCTGCGCAGAAGCGCTCTGATTGGCTGGTCGAGCCGCACCGCGACAGGACAGCATCCTTTGATTGGTTGCCATCTTAATACGTCATTGGAAATATGGTTCAGGCAGCCAATAGGCTTTCAATCACTTGGTCTTCAGGGCAACGGGTACAGCTATGCAGTGCATTGACCTAAAGATTGATTTTAATATAAGAATGAGTGAAATTCATTTAAATTAGTATTCTATTGTGCCTGGTCTTTGCTTTTAGGTTTTAATGTGCTTAAGATTTAATAAGTAATGCAAACATTTATTTGTAATACATTTGAGTTAGGAGACCACGTTTAGTGCACTCAAGTTTTATTCTGGTACAGCAGTTTGTAAGTGCAAAGCTACAGAACTGGGAATTTAACATCACAGAAAGCTGTAAAATGCAAACTAAATTATCTATTTGCCTTGATTGATGCAGTATTCATACTCGATCAGAATTTTAATCAGTCTCCTATTAAATGTCCATATTCCCTTCCCATTACCAAAACCACAGGCTAGGAACATTATAAACCATCTAAGTTCAACTTCCTTTGAGATTGGAATAGCAATACAATTGTAAGTGCAACGTTAAACAGTGCAGATATTCACAGTTTGATTATTCTTTTAGGATGAGTGGAGCTTTGACTTGAGCTGCAACCTCAGCACCCATGAGTTCTTCAACTATTGTCAAGGCAAACTCAAAGCTGGTTCCCGGACCTCTGCTGGTGATCACATTTCCATCCTTCTGAACTCGTGCCTCTGAATATTTATAGTGATCTGAAAGAAGAATACAATGTCAAAATGATTGATATTGCAATGAGACCAGTCTACAAGCACAAGCTTTTGTAAAATGGAACAAAAAAGTAAACCAAGTATCCAAGTTTGAGAAGCACTCTTAAAAAGTTGTTCTTAAACGTAAACATTATAAAAAATAAATTAAACTTTTATACTAGATTGCTAGTATTCCATTCCGAACATAGTCAATTTACAGTAACTTGTGATATTTTGTCCAATGGTTGCCATAGTGCTGTAATCTATAGCACCCTCTGTTGGATGCTTGATTATGCGCCCTTGACAGCATGCATTGATGCTGTACTGCATACAGGACTGCAGCATTGATATTAAGGACCTGTGTACAACTAATAAGGGAAATAGAGACATTACCACCAGCCATCATCTTGTCCTTGGCACCTGGATGGGTGGTAACTGTGCTGCCGTATGCAATGCCATGAGCCAAGAGTGCCGTTGGGCCTGAAATAGATCAGAAAAATAAATTATTTATATACTCTCTTCTATTTTCTCTTAAAGACCCCATGAAATCAAAATGAGAGTTGTGTGACTTTTCATCCATTTTCATACTTTGAGACGATCCATGTAGCTAGTGTACTTTTAAACGTTAATAAAATTCACTTTTAGCAGATACACACATTTAAAATGTTGTTACTTTACTAAGCGACTTATGATTTACTCCCAGTGGACATTTATCTGGTGAAAAACATTTACATTTGAAGGAGGAAGCGGAGTCATATCTAGAGTCTAGAAAATCATAGACCTTCTAGTGTGTGGACACCAAGACTTGGGGGTGGGCTTTTTTGACTTGGGCCATTGAGAAACCACTTAGCAACTACCCATAACACCCTAGCAACCACAGAGCAATAGGCTTAAAAACCGAATAGCACCACCCTGGCAACCACTAGAGGTGTAAATCGCCAGTTTCATCATGATATGATATTGTATTGATTCTCTTAGCCAGCGATCCAATGTTTGCCGATACCTCAAAGTCTGCCACTATACGATTTCGATTCGATTCAGTGGCCTGCGAAAGAAATTACGATATTACTGTATATATATAATAAAGTCATACAATCACATACAAGTGATCATCAATCATTTGATGACAGCTCATTGCCTTGTGGAATGATGTAAACACTACAGTAACAATTTGTCATCTCTACATTACAAAAGTCTTTCAATCCAAAATACTTACATACCCATGACAGGAGAGTGTGTGCTATCCGTGTTTTTTTACACAGTTGTACTGAAAAGTTATTTTACAGTTTACAGCGATAAATGTTAGTAAGGGTGTTGATGTGAAGATGTGAAAAGTCTTGTAATTGATGTTGGTGCAGCAGTGCAGGCGTTTTTTCTCTCTCCCTCTTCAGCGCTGTTCAGAATATCGGGGCTCTTTAGACATTTGACATGGTTGAATTGCTCCAACGTGCTTTAAAAGCACAAATTCTCATGTAGAATTCAAAGGTGTTGCATGCACCACCATATGAGGGAAGCCCAATTTAATTGTGCATGTGAGCCGCTCCGTGCTATCCGGTCACTGGAGTTCACAGCCCTGTTGGCATGCGCGCACGGATTGATTGAAGTTGCAATCTGCTCTTTCCGCGCACATCCATGTCCCACATGAGAAGCATATTTAGTGATTATAAAGCAAGATGAATATCATAAGGTTAATGCACCATATGACAGAAATGTATACGGACGTAGCTGGCATTAGAGCGTTAGAATAAATGTTTATCTTAAAAAAAATAAACAACGATCTTTACGTTGTGTTTTGATGACACTGCATCGTTGGTTAACTGATCGATGCATCGATCCAGATCGATGGATTGTTACACTCCTAGCAACCACCTACAACACCCTAACACTGTGGCTTCAAGTTTTACTTGTGCAAGTACAGATCTTTTTTCCAGAAAAAGTTAAAAGTCTAGTTCTTCATTATAAGTTCTTACTAAAGTCAAGCAGTGCATTTGTGACCACTCCATTTTGAGTTACATTGATGCGGAAATCACAAAAGGAAGGTCTTGGCCTTCTAATTATATAATTTCTATGTTTTCATGCCAAACCGTTGTCGAGATATAAATTTTAGGGCCTCTGCTTTTCTTTTTATATGTGCTTCCCCTGGGAGATATTATCAGGAATCGTGGAATAAGTTTCCACTGTTATGCCGACAAAACCCAACTTTATATTTCTTTGACACCCGACGAAATTTCACAATTCTCCAAATTAGTAGAGTGTATCAATGAAATCAAAGATTGGATGGCCAGAAATTTCCTTCTACTCAATTCCGACAAAACAGAGGTACTAATTATTGGAACAAAAACCTCTATAAATATGCTGCTAAAATATAATTTGACTCTCGATGGATGTACTGTTATGTTGTCTTCTGCAGCGAAGAACTTAGGTGTTATATTTGATACCAATATGTCATTTTAAAATCAAATTTCCAATGTTTGTAGAACAGCATTCTTCCACCTAAGAAATATTGCTAAATTACGACACATGCCCTCTGTTGCTGATGCCTAAAAACGAATTAATGCGTTCATGACCTCAAGATTAGATTATTGTAATGCATTACTGGGAGGATGTCCTGCAAGTTCAATAAATAAACTTCAACTGGTTCAAAATGCAGCTGCCAGAGTGCTGACTAGAACCAAGAAATATGATCATATTAGCACCATTTTATCATCGTTACATTGGCTACCTATATATTTCGCATTAATTTGAAAATTCTGTTAACTACATACAAAGCTTTGAATGGTCTAGCTCCACAGTACTTAAGTGACCTTCTACCATGCAATATTTCATCACGTCCATTACGATCGCAAAACTCTGGCCTGTTAATAGTTCCTAGAATATCAAAATCCACAAAAGGAGGTATATCTTTTTCCTATTTGGCTCCAAAACTATGGAAAAGTCTCCCCAACACTGTTCAGGACACAGACACACTCACTGAGTTTAAGTCTAGACTAAAGACTCATCTATTTAGCCAGGCTTACACCTAATTTATCCTTCACCACACAATTAGGCTGCTTTAGTTAGGTCTGCCAGAACCTGAAACATTTATAATGATCAATAACTTGAATGGCATCTAAGCTAATATTCTTCTATTTGTTTCCATGTCTCAACCTCGGGACTCCTATCCCGAGGTCACCAGAACCGGCCGGATCCAGCTCCATTCCTGGTTGGTATCGGACTCCACTGCAAAATGCAGTCGGTGCCAACCAGACATCATTTCAGTCTATTATGATGGACCTCAGAGGATGAACTGATGCCAACTCCAACCATAAGACATGGGATACTTCATATGCCATTGCCTGAACCTTGGATTTAGGACAGACCTCACCGAAATTACCGGCTGGTTGAACTGCAAAGCACCTTACTGATCTCAGCCTGCATCGCCGTGGTTTAATGATGGACTACACCTTAAAATGAAATACTTAGACTATCAATAAATTGCCAACAAAAGCCTTCATCAGCCAACTAACAAGGACAATACATCTATGTGAACTTCTGCAGTTAATCCAGGATGAACTTCAAAGACATTAGTCATTAATCTTACAGTTCTTACAAAATCTTTAAACACTGACCCTTAACACTTACTTAGTTTAATAATTTTAAACCATGACTTGCACTGCACATAAATAACTAATATTGGCATTATATTCATGTTGTTTAGTCAGAGGGGAACTGGCCCCCACAGTGAGCCTGATTTCTCCCAAGGTTATTTTTCTCCATTAACCAACATCTTATGGAGTTTTGTGTTCCTTGCCAAAGTCACATTCAGCTTGCTCACTGCGTTTCTAAATACAATTATTATTTAATTACTTATTTTTATACACACTTCATAATCATATTTAATCAAACTACACAATGATGGCTCTAAGACTTTATAGATATTACGGTTTCAATTTCTGTTAATGCATGATTTTCTGTAAAGCTGCTTTGAAACGATGTGTGTTGTGAAAGGCGCTATACAAATAAAATGACGACTTAAATATTTAAACGATGACTATCCTAAAACCTTGTTTATATAAAAAAAAAATTTAAAAAAAAACTCTAAAGATTCCAAACCATTCTCAAACATTATTTGACAGAATTGGAAGACTTTTTCAAGCATACATTAAGTTATTACGACATAATTAACAGTTTAATTAAAAAAATATAATGCAGGGACACTGCCCTTGCATGCTCTGGGAATAGCAAAGTGAGTTCTGCATTGTATCGCTATCAGCAAAACATCAATGCTTTCGAATCTAAAATTAACCATGTAGATAATTTCCATCTGATTCCACAATCTGTATTTGAAGAAGGAACGGAACAGAGTAAAAAAAGATGTAAAAAAAAAAAAAAATCGACCATTAGTAAAAAATGGTCTAAAAATACCAGACATTTGCTGCTTTCTGATTGATCATGCATGGAGCTCATCTGAACATTAATGAAAAGAGAGCTCTTAACTATTGATTGTGCACTTTGGCAGGCACCCAGTGCAGTCTAGTGATTTCACTTTCCCTGACAGGACGTTTGCTGACCGATCTAACCCTTGCTTCTACTGTTACAGCCGTTGATTGTGAGACACCGAGTCCCTCACAAAGGTGATGAGCGATGGACAGGAATAAGGAATCTTTATATCTCAATCATGGTCTTAAGGACATCAGAGCTTTTAGTGCATGTAAAGTCTTTGAATACTCATTGACTGGCACGATACTATGCTGACATCATTACAATGGCAGTCTAAGTGCTTAATCTTTGATCCAGTTTAATATATTAGCGCATACAAATTTAAAAGTTAATACTTACTCGGAATGTCCTTAAAGGGATAGTTCACCCAAATGAAGATTCTGTCATCATGACGTTTCAAACCCGTATGACTTTCTAAAAGCATCATAAACATAATCTATGCAATTTGTCTGCTCTATTACAAGTAGGGCAGCAAATAAAAATAAAAACATTTGATAATCGACTAATCTAACAATTATTAGAATGATTATTAAATTTTTCATAATTCAGTTAAGTTGCTATAAATATATTATAGCACTTTATCTTACTTGCTCAGCAATATTCTGGCAGTAGTTGGCTAGAAAGAGAAAACTCACCGTAGAAGCGGAGAGTTAACACTAATGTTCGCTATAGCACCGCTTGTGGCAATGTTGAGAATGCAGCGCATACTTGCGTTGTGTTATGAATTGTTGTCTGACACAGAGTCGAGCTTGTGTAGCTCAAAGCATCTGCGTTCACATACTTGCGTAGAGTAAGTTTCCGACCTAAAACAATAGCTATAGATTCCATGTTTTAAAGGTTTTCCACGGCAGTAAAGAAAACCATTTCCTGTTCATTATAAATTCCTAAGGGGACATCTGTCATTTTTCTGGGACGTCTTCCACTCTGCTCTGCTCTTTACGGCCACATGGGCTCACTGTCCTCATTCACAGTGTCCTTCACGAGCCCTTGAATGGCAAAGCTGATAGCACACATCCCTGTATTCAATACGCTCCTAAATGAAGATTGAAATGCTTAATATTTCCAATTATTACTCCTCATCACTTCATATTATATTCAATTTGTATTTTAGAATGTAAGTTTTACTGATCTGCAGTTATAATTACAATCTATTGAGCTTTGAGTAACATCCCCCTTTTTCCTGAATGAGGAAGTGTTCCACAATTCGTGTTTATTCTTAGCAGGTACAGTAATGTTTAGAGTATTACATTTGTAAAAATGGTCAAAAAACATGTTGCTCTATAGTGCCGATACTTCACAGAGTCGGGATGACCATTTTTTCGACAGTGCCTCAATTGAGTATGTACAGGTGCATCTCAATAAATTAGAATGTTGTGGAAAAGTTCATTTATTTCAGTAATTCAACTCAAATTGTGAAACTCGTGTATTAAATAAATTCAATGCACACAGACTGAAGTAGTTTAAGTCTTTGGTTCTTTTAATTGTGATGATTTTGGCTCACATTTAACAAAAACCCACCAATTTACTATCTCAAAAAATTAGAATACATCATAAGACCAATAAAAAAAACATTTTTAGTGAATTGTTGGCCTTCTGGAAAGTATGTTCATTTACTGTATATGTACTCAATACTTGGTAGGGGCTCCTTTTGCTTTAATTACTACCTCAATTCAGCATGGCATGGAGGTGATCAGTTTGTGGCACTGCTGAGGTGGTATGGAAGCCCAGGTTTCTTTGACAGTGGCCTTCAGCTCATCTGCATTTTTTGGTCTCTTGTTTCTCATTTTCCTCTTGACAATACCCCATAGATTCTCTATGGGGTTCAGGTCTGGTGAGTTTGCTGGCCAGTCAAGCACACCAACACCATGGTCATTTAACCAACTTTTGGTGCTTTTGGCAGTTTGGGCAGGTGCCAAATCCTGCTGGAAAATGAAATCAGCATCTTTTAAAAGCTGGTCAGCAGAAGGAAGCATGAAGTGCTCCAAAATTTCTTGGTAAACGGGTGCAGTGACTTTGGTTTTCAAAAAACACAATGGACCAACACCAGCAGATGACATTTCACCCCAAATCATCACAGACTGTGGAAACTTAACACTGGACTTCAAGCAACTTGGGCTATGAGCTTCTCCACCCTTCCTCCAGACTCTAGGACCTTGGTTTCCAAATGAAATACAAAACTTACTCTCATCTGAAAAGAGGACTTTGGACCACTGGGCAACAGTCCAGTTCTTCTTCTCCTTAGCCCAGGTAAGACGCCTCTGACGTTGTCTGTGGTTCAGGAGTGGCTTAACAAGAGAAATACGACAACTGTAGCCAAATTCCTTGACATGTCTGTGTGTGGTGGCTCTTGATGCCTTGACCCCAGCCTCAGTCCATTCCTTGTGAAGTTCACCCAAATTCTTGAATCGATTTTGTTTGACAATCCTCATAAGGCTGCGGTTCTCTCGGTTGGTTGTGCATCTTTTTCTTCCACACTTTTTCCTTCCACTCAACTTTCTGTTAACATGCTTGGATACAGCACTCTGTGAACAGCCAGCTTCTTTGGCAATGAATGTTTGTGGCTTACCCTCCTTGTGAAGGGTGTCAATGATTGTCTTCTGGACAACTGTCAGATCAGCAGTCTTCCCCATGATTGTGTAGCCTAGTGAACCAAACTGAGAGACCATTTTGAAGGCTCAGGAAATCTTTGCAGGTGTTTTGAGTTGATTAGCTGATTGGCATGTCACCATATTCTAATTTTTTGAGATAGTGAATTGGTGGGTTTTTGTTAAATGTGAGCCAAAATCATCACAATTAAAAGAACCAAAGACTTAAACTACTTCAGTCTGTGTGCATTGAATTTATTTAATACACGAGTTTCACAATTTGAGTTGAATTACTGAAATAAATGAACTTTTCCACGACATTCTAATTTATTGAGATGCACCTGTAGATGTCATGAAGCGATGGTCTGAGGTTAGTTATGTTGATGTCATTAACTACTTTGAGAAGTTATGACAGCCAACAACTGCACAAGTTGAGCCTGAAATTCATTTTTACTACAAAAAACTTAAATGGTTGTTTTTCTCCATCTGAATCGCTTGTTTCAGTTAAATTTACATTGCATCTCGAGACCAGAAACAGATAACAGGCAATTAGAATCATCATGGCCCTGTCCAGTGGTTGCTCAGGAAAACTGTAGATATTGACATAGATGAGATATGCATCACACATCATGAAAAAAATTACAACGAAAAATGGAAATTCAGATTTTCTGAATTTTCTTTCTTGCATGAAAAAGAGATGTTAGTCAGAATTTTTACACTGTTCTTTTCTATCCAACGATATCATAATTTGACCACGGGCTGTCAAGTTCCAAAAATGAGGAAAAAGCACAATAAAAACCCCCCGAAAATAGTCAATATGACTTGTGCGCTATATTCAAAGTATTCTGAAGCCATTAAACAGCTTTGTTTCAAGAACAGATGAAAAACAAGTTGTTAATTCACTGATAATCTTCCCCCGCCACAACTCTCAAATCTCGATCATGCTTAACTTGATGCTTGAAAACGCACCACACAAGTTGAATAGCACGATTTAACACCGTTGTTTCTCGTGTGTCTCGTAATCAAACCTGTTGCACACATTTTTAATATACAGAAGTGCAACTGATTTGTACGGAGCCCCTTAGAGGTTAGAGAGGGAATTTATTATCTGAAATAGTTTTGCGTTCCCTCGCAATTATGTTGGGTTCCCTCGCAATACCTTTATCCATCCCTTATGAAAATGAATTATGGTTTTACTACAGTAACCCTAGTTGAAGTATGGTATTTGTCATTAAACCATAGAAACCACAAAATTTACCATGGTTTTACTAAACCATATTTAACCATGAAATTAGTGGTAAAACCATAGTAATAATACAGGAAAACCAAAACTATGGTATTAAAAATCATAAACATGCTTAACATGGTTAATTTGTGGTACACCATGGTTTTTAAAACCACAAAAAAACAAACAAAAAAATGGTTACAAGGTTACTGCAGGTTTACTATAGTTAAACCATGGTTAATTTTCATGGGTAAGTAAGGGCATGTTTTTAAAAACCATACTTGTACCACAAATTAACCATGGTGTTACTACAGTAAAACTGTATTAACCATGTTTTCTTTGTCAGAATGACTGATTTTTATTACCACAGTTTACCTGTTTTATTACTATGGTTTTACTCCAAATGCCACAGCTGAACTATAGTAAAACTATGGTCAATTTTGTGGTTACTATGCTTTTACTACAAATGCCAAAAGCAAAACTATTGTGAGGGATCTAGGGTGGAGGGGAAGATTTTGAGTGAATAATTCCTAAAATCTCCTTTTGTGTTTGGAACTACATGAGGGTGAGTAAATGATGGCAGACTTTTTATTTATGGGTAAACTATCCCTTTAACAAAATATCCAGACAGTTTAGGTGTAGAACAAGGGAAAAATGTCCTACATTAAAAAAAGGCCATCTGTGAAACTCATATTGGAGGAAAAAGGTAATGTGAGACTTCTCGTCTTGACATTTCGCAAAATGGAGCAGCATTAAAGCAGTTCAAATATATGATGTTTATCCAGGGTAAGGTTAATGTGTGCACAGAGAACAAAATATGAAGATTACCAGCACAGATTGCAGCGATCAGACCCTTCCTGCCCTCCTGGTCCTGCAACACCTCTTTCACAGCAGGAGACTACAACACATACATAAACAATATGCATTGCTGAAATCACTGGCACAACACCTTTTACATTTATGCAATTATGCAATGTTTGTATGTCATAATGCATCTAGATTTCTAACTTCATCAAATGGCTCAAAGATGTTTCCTATTTTATTTCTGAAGGACACATCCTTATGTTATGTAACATGAATATGGTGTGAAATATATCTTATGTACTACATTCAACAGCAAAATATACATTAATAAAACATCTGAACCTCTGAAAGGTTCTGAGCTCCAAGCAAACCTCCAGGTAGAAGTACAACATCATATGGACCCTGTTGAACAAATGACATAAGAGCATTACATTTACATAAGCAGGCAAATAAATAACATTAAAGGGACAGTTCACCCAAAAATGACAATTATCTCATCATTTACTCACACTCATCCCATCCCAGACTTTCTATCTTCTGCAGAACACAAATGAAGATTTCTAGAAGAATATTTCAGCTCTGTTGGTCCATACAATGCATGTGAATGGTCACCAAAACTTTGAAGCTCCAAAAAGCACATAAAGGTAGCATAAAAGTAAATTAAAGAATTTGAGTGAGAACAGACCAAAATATAACTCCTTTTTCACTGTGTATCTTGCCATTGCCGTGTCTAGGCAAGATCATTATTCCAAGCTTGTTTACACTTCCTAGTACTTGACACATGCGCAGAGCACTAGATGGTGCGAGGAAGTGTAATTGAGCATGAGAGATGCTCGTGAAGATGCCCATTTCTCAGTTATCTTAATATTTTTTTTTTTTTTTAGTTTTCAGTTGCATTACGCTTATTTGTCATCAAAATTCTGGCGAGTAAAAACAAAGAATTGCCATTGGCTAGTACATTTTTCTCAAACATGTCAGCAGAGGTTTATATAATAAAAAAAAAGGAGTTACATTTAGGTCTGTTCTCACCCAAAACTGATTAGATTGCTTCTGAAGATATTGATTTAACCACTGGAGTTTTATGGATTACTTTTATGTTGCCTTTATGTGCTTTTTGGAGCTTCAAAGTTCTGGTCACCATTCACTTGCATTGATTGTATGGACCTACAGAGCTGAAATATTCTTCTAGAAATCTTAATTTTTGTTTTACAGAAGAAAGAAAGTCATACACATCTGGGATGGCATGAGGGTGAGTAAATGATGAGAATTTTCATTTTTGGGTCAACTATCCCTTTAAGCAGGTAAACGATGGATGTTTTCATTTTATTTGGCAATAAAGATCTTTATAATAGCTGATGGGAATATGCAACAGTATATTTCTACTGTCGGTTTTGTTTTGTTTAACTGAAATAACTTTAGAAAGTTTTGTTTTCAAACCTAAAATATGGATATTCGAATGAGCTGTAGATCAGCAAGGTCTACACTAGTGTTTCATTGGCATGTCATCACTTGGCCAGAAGATGGAGGCATTACTCCATTTACTTGCTTTTCAAGTGTATCTCAATGCATCTTCAATGAACTTCAATACATTCACATTCACACTGATGTTCAATTCAGTAGAATTTTAAATATGTAATTATGAATTGATTGATTATTGGCATTTTACTTTGTCTATTGCCCTATTGTTCTTTTCCACGGGTAAAGGGTAACTATTATCATTGTTATTATTGTATCATTTCTACATCATTATTCATTTGAATATTGTATTTTCAAATACTTTATTTACCAATGTTTTATTTTCTATTACTTTTAATTATCAAATTGTTGATTATCAATTTTTCCATGTGTTCACATTTCATAATTGATTGCTTAATTTATTCATATTTTAATGTATTTATTAAATTCTCAAATGATTATTGAGTGGCACAAATGGATGCCTGTATGAACTAGACATTTAGATGCTTTAAGAAGTCAGTTTCAGCAGTTTGGGCAGCTAGATACAGACTGAAAAGACTCGAAATAAGTCTAAAACACCTAGAGTCTGTAGCCTAAATGAGTCTGAACAGTTAAACCCAAACCTGTTTGCGGGCGTCCTCTAGGCTTGCATCTGGGCAGATCATGACATCACGGCTGCACTGCACTGGCTCTTTACCCACCAGACCCGCCACAGTAACAGCTATCTATGAGAGAGGAGAAATGACAGAAGAAAGATTTTTCATAATGTTGAAAAACACTTCTTTAAAAAAAAAAAAAAAAAAAGAAATAGTAGTTTGCCTTAAAGGAATATTCCAGGTTCAATACAAGTTAAGCTCAATTGAGAGCATTTGTGGCATAATATTGATTACCACAAAAGTTAATTTTGACTCGTTCCTCCTTTTCTTTATAAAAAAAAAAAAAAAAAAAAAAAAAAATTGAGGTGACAGTGAGGCACTTACAATAGAAGTGAATGGGGCAAATTTTGAGGGTTTAAACACAGAAATATGAATCTTATAATTTTATAAAAGCACTTACATTAATTCTGTTAAAACTCATGTATTATTTGAGCTGTAAAGTTGTTTAAATTGTCATTTTACAGTCCTTTTAGGGTTTGTTGACATCATCGTGTTAACACGCATATTGTTTGTCTTGTGGCTATACTTTTGAAACAGAGTATTTTAAAAATTACTCTAAAACTTAGGCTAATGAAAGCATTTTAGCAAAACATGACTGCATGTCTACAACATTATGCAAGCTCTTATTAATTTTTTTTTATTACCCGATTAATCGTCAAAATCATTTAAAGTAAAAATAGATACTGTATCACAAAAGTTACATCTTATAATGGTAAGTCTATATTTCAGGACAGGATTTTTTTATTTTTTTATTATTAATTATATTTAAATAATAGGAGATGCACATTTTTATCATTTTAATTTAGTTAATTCAGGCTCTTGAAAGTGTTTGTGCCTTTGGGTAGTAGTACTTTTTTCAACATCAAGAGTTTAGGTAAAAATTGATAGCGTATTTTCAGTGCTATAATTGGTCACATCTCTTTTTTTTCATAATTTTAATCACCTTTTATCTTTTTTTGTGTGTGTGGTTCACAGTCCTGCACTGTTACAAATGCATTTGTAAAAGTACAAATATTCCATGTATTCCAAATGATACACATCTCTCATTTAAGGAGTTTATAATACTTAATGTATAACAATTCAAATTCTTTTTATTTTTTATTTTTTTTATTTATTCTTTTTTTATAAATAGTTTTAAAGTAGTTTTGCAGGCACTAAAGTAGTCTGCAGTCACTATTTTAAGTGTCAATTGTCAACTTCTCATTTACTTTACTTAATTTACCCATAAAATCTTAGTTGGTCATTTAATGTCAGAGTCCAGTTGACTCTACAGCAGAGCAGCAAACTTTGGCATTGACACACACACACACACACACACACACACACACACACACACACACACACACACACACACACACACACACACACACACACACACGGTCTGCCAGCAATGTGACCTTATACAGTACCGTTCAACATGAAGAATATCCAACAATTAGTGCAATAAAAATGTATCGTTGCTTTCACCTTACAAAGCCAATCACAGAAATCAAGAGCATGCATATGCACCCCACAAATTTAGGTAAAGACACGCATCTACTGGCACTGCATTGGCGCGAAACTTTAGAGTTGAATGCAACAATGTAACATGTTTCAGTGGTGTTGTACAGACCCCCGCTCTGCGCATGACATCTACAGGTATAACAGTCTCCATCTCCTCCGCACCCTTCGCCAGAATCACTAGAGCTCTTTTTCCAGCCATGACTGAGTGTCTGGAGGCCTCCGTGTCGAAATATAACTCACAAGACACTTTTAATTTGCGATTTAATTTATATCCGGGTGTAGTTACTTGTGGGGGGAAAAAAACAGGCAAAATAAAAGTCCTCCCAAATGCTATGAAACCACATGATAATAGAATGGAATGTTTAAATACTTTTTAAATGGGACTTTTTATTTTTATTTTTCTTTTCTTTTTTTTTTTATTTTACCTCAGTGAGGTAAATAAATTAACTATTTTTTACTTTAATTTGAAACTGTACATCATTATTCTGTAAGGTTAGGGCAGTTGTTTGGGGGAAACAGGTGCACTGCATATCTTTTTTATTTATATATATATATATTTAATGATAAAATATGTATTTATACTATTTATGTATTGTATTTATTTTTTATATATATATTAAGCACATACACATCCATATAATTAGAATAAATACAATACATAAATAGTATAAATATATATTTTAACATTAAATAAATAAAAGGAGAATCACCAACTGACAGAAGTAAATAACAGAAAGATTCTACTGTACAAGACCCAGAATTTAATTCTTTCTTTCAAAGAAACTCTGGCCTTTCTTTCATACATGTGTATGCCCATGTACAGTATATTTATTCGTATATATTTGTATGTCTAGCTGTATGTATGCACACACATATTATTTCCTTTAAGTCTATTTATTTATATATATTTATCTAGGGGTGAATGGGGTGGAGGTGGGAGGGGGGTTATTTATTATTATATTTATTTATTTATTATTTATTTATTTTTGCCCTTTGAATCAGTTAAAAGTGGTAAAATGGTTCAAATAAAATAAAAATCTATTCAAGACGTTTTGTATTGTTGTGGTTTACTTTTCTTATATTTCTGTTTGCTTTGTAAAAAGTGAAAAAGCAATAACTGAAAATAAATAAAAGAACATTACACAGATATTATGTCAAATTAAGCAAAGACAGTATTCAGCAAATGCAGTTTTCCCGGCTTTTATTATTATTATCTATAATTATTATTATTACATATAAAAAATAGCTGTATGGAAATGGTAAGTCTCTTGAGATATATATATATATATATATATATATATATATATATATATATATATATATATATATATATATATATAATTTATTTATTTATTTATTTGTCAACCAGGGCAAATTTTTTTTTTTTTTTTTTTTTTTAGAACAATAAATATTGTACAAACAAGAGTACATATAACAATACATGTCAGGTGTTTATGTGAGAAATTACATTAAAAAGCAAAAAAAAAAAAAAAACAAATACATAAAAAAAAATAAAAAATAAAAGGTTTGTACATTGTAAATAGTTGCATAGTTCGTATTGCTTTCAAATTTTTACTTTTAGAAATAGTTTCCAAATGTGTTTTAATGTAATGTTTTGTTCGAAAAACAGGTATTTTTTGAGTCCATTTGACTCTATGTATATAATAATGTGCCATAATAATAAATCTCTTAATAATTATAATATAAAGGAAATGGTTGTTTCCGGGTCTAGTTACTTGTGAGGAACGACAAGACAAAATAAAAGTCCTCAAAATAGCGCCCAATAGAGCCGCCATGAATGTTTCTTATTTAAAGAGTTTTACTTGGATTATTATTATAATTACATTTTATTTATTTATTTATTTTGGAACCTTACTTAATGGTTACTAAAATATAATATATATATATATATATATATCACATTTTAGAATAATAGTAAAGTCATCAAAACTATGGAATAACATAAATGGAACTATGGGAATTATGTTGTGACTAAACAAAATCCAAAATAAATCAAAACTGTGTTATATTTTAGCATCTTCAAAGTAGTCACCCTTTACCTAGAATTTGCAGACATGTACTCTTGACATTTTCTCAACCAACTTCTTGAGGTATCACCCTGGGATGCTTTTTAAACAGTATTGAAGGTGTTCCCATCTATGTTGAGCACTTACTGGCTGCTTTTCTTTATTATTTGGTCCAAGTCATCAATTTCAAAAACATTTTTATTATTATTATTATTATTAAATTTTAGTTTTGTAATGAAATAAATTAATAAATAGAAATAAATGCACAATTATATTTTTGTCTACAAAACTAATTTCAAACATTTAAGCATACACCTTCAGATCAAAAGATTTCAGTCAAGTGTTTCAAAACTTTTGACCGGTAGTATATATATAGGATTATAGGCTATATATATATATATATTATTTTATAACTGTACAACATTATTCTGAATGGCGAGGCCAGTTATTTTTGGGAAACAGGTGAAATGTGTCTTTAGACACTAGAGGGCGGTAAAGGCCATTGAAATGCACAGTAAATGGTACTGGTAATGGTAAATGTTGACGAGCATAAAACCAAAACATACTTTTCCCTAAATCAGCATTCAGTATCTTCATATACAGTATGACCAACAGACAATTTTAAAGTGTGGAAAAATGTCCTATAATTAAGAGATATACAACATTTCAAATGAATCATATGATTTTAATATTTATCAATGTAAAATATAATATCAATATACAAATTTGATGAGATACAGAGAGGGGACTGGCTGTGTGACATCTATTAAATATAAAATGTTTATTACCAAAAAGGAGCATTTTCACCTGATATCAAGGATGTAACTATATATTCAGGATTGGGGGGAACCAAACATGAATTAAAAATAAACAATTGACTTATATTGGTCGACCACTAATCAGAAATGTCTTTGGAGTTTACAGCCCTGCCTGATATCAATTAAATCATGAAGCTGATTGGATCATGACAATGTTACCTTCTACATGCAAAAATGATCTAAATCCTGCAATCTAAAGGGTCCCACGAAAATTAAGTATGAGTCTCAGGCTGCCACAGAAAGAGCATCTGGAGTTTTAGACACTTTTGCCATGTTTGCACGCCTCTGTGCATTGAGACCCCTTTATGCAATGCATCAGTCCAGGGTGCAGTGCAGCAAGGAGAGCACATACAGTGCATGGTGCTGGCAGAGGCCTGTTTGTTGCGTGCCTGTGCACAAATCCACCAAGCAGTGGTGATTACCAGCATATGCAGCTGGGATCAACTGAGCTCACCCTACAGAGTAGCACTAGCTTATTGTCCCTAAACGAACCAGCTTCTTTATTTAATAATTTCCCATACTCTTTACCTAAGATGCTTTTTGTATGCCTGTGCTACAAATACAAAATGGCAATTAAAGTTGTTTGTAAAACAGGTAACCCTGTTAAAACCAGGGATTAAGCTTTGAAACACTGACAACGCAGAGTCGCCCGCTGTACCATCTGTGCAGAATCCTCAACATACGCTGGCAGCTGCTTTGGCTGGTTAGGATGTACTGACACAGTCAGACAAAAGAGAACATCCTTGCCCTGTCGCCTTGGGTTTGTCATTCGGGCCTACCACAAATATGTTTATGTTTGTAGTTGTGTTTGTTCATGACCATTTTCTACCTTCTCTTGGGCCCTTAAAAGTAATCTGACTGTTTTTGATACTATATCTTTTAGACGACCTCTTACAATTGGCTAATTTCCACAAACAAAGTTCATATTGTCATTCATCAAGTCGCTGATTACCGAACAGGTATTTATGTACAGTAAATGTGGCCAGTAACATATTTTTATTCTTTCTTTCCTTCTTTCTTTCTTATTTGTTTATTTTTGTTTGTTCTTTCTTACATTCTCTCATTCATTTCATTCTTTTGTTTGTTCTTTTTGAGTTCATTCTTCCATTTGCTCTTTCTTTTATTTGATTATTATTCTGTTTCTTTGTTCATTCATTCTTTTTTTTTGTTCATTCTCTCACTCATTCGTTTCATTATTTTGTATATTATTTTATTCATTCTTTGAATGTTTATAATTTTTTTCTTCATTTCTTTGATAATTTTTTTCTTTCTTTCATTTGTTTTATTTATTCATTCAATTGTTAGTTTTTTCATTTATTTGTTTCTTTCATTCTTTCTCTCATTCATTTCATTCTTTAGTTTTGCAATCTTTTGTTCATCCTTTCATTTCTTTGATCTTTTTCTTTTATTTGTTTATTATTCTGTTTCTTTGTTCATTCTTATGTTTTTTTCATTCTTTTGTTCATTCATTTGTTTCAATATTTGGTATATATTTTTTGAATTTTTTCCTTCATTCTTTCATGTTTATTATTTTTTTCTTCGTTTGTTTGATCATGTTTTTTCTTTCTTTCGTTCGTTCACTTTTTTGTTTGTTCAATTGTTCTTTTTTCATTAATTTGTTTGTTGTTTCTTTCATTCTTTCTCTCATTCATTTCATTCTTTAGTTTTACTTTCTTTTGTTCATTCTTTTATTTGTTTGATCCTTTTTTCTTTTATTTCTTTATTTTTTTATTTGTTTGTTCATTTATTTTTGTGCTTTCATTCTTTCCCTCTTTTGTTTAATAATTTGTTTATTTTTTCTGCATTATTTTGTTCATTCTAAATTTGTTTATTTTCCATAATTTGTTTGTTTATTTGTTTGTTCTTTTTTCATTTGATTAGTTTTTTTTATTTTTATTAATTTGTTCATCCTTTCTCTCATTATTCTTTAGTTTTGCATTCCTTCGTTCATCCTTTCATTTGTTTGTTTTTTCTTCTATTTGTTTAATATTTTGATTCTTTGTTTGTTTGTTCATCAGTTAATTTGTTCGTTCAGTTTTTCTCTATTCGTTTCATTCTTTTGTTTATTTCTTTGCTAATTTTTTCATTTGTTCATTCATTTTGCTCTTTTATTTATTATTTTGTTTCTTCGTTCGTTAGTTCATTCCTTTGTTCCATCATTCATTCATTAGTCCTTTTTTTATTGCTTTCATTCATTCTTTAGTTTGCTCATTTGATTTGATATGTTCAACCTCAGCTGTGATGGCATCGTCTAACTAACGGAAAAGCAGGGCCCTTTTGCAATTTAACTAACATGCTTTATTATCAGACTCCCTCGTCTGATAATAAAGCATGTTAGTTAAATTGCTGCTGCCCAGCACTTTCCAGACCCTCTGCAGACTGCAGCTTTATCTAATGCTGCACAGAGGTTCTCTCTCCAACCTGAGGGGATTCTGGAATGTTACCACTGGGAATTCTGTAATACTGAGGATTTCTGCCCCCCCCCCCCCCCCCCCTTAAAGAAGGCAACCAACAGATGGAAGAAGTCAGGGAATTCCACAAATTCTTGTTTGTCACTGAGTAATCCTGTTACCAGCACTGTGAATATGAAACAGTGTAAACATGAAAATAAACACTTTCCTTTTTGCCTTTTTATTTATTATTTTTCTGGAGGGGAGGAATATACCAGAAGGCCTAGCTTCTTTACATACGGACCTGTTGTGACATCTGCAGTGGATAGCTGAGGAATCAGCAACATTAGCATTCAAGATGGTCAACACATGTTTGTTTCACAAATACTGCATCATATATTCCATTGGTATTCAGGTTCTAAGGTGTTCTGGCTGGTTGTTAGTTGGTTGCTAATTGGCACAAGTCAAAAGAACCCACCCCCAAGTATAAATTATATTTTGGTCCCTAGATATGGCATGGAACTCTCCTCCAAGCAAAAGAGCTGAGAAGAAATGCATTGAATTGAAACTCACTGGTACACCCTCTAACATACGTAAGTCTGTGTATATGTTAATACGCCTTTCTCACGTGTATATGACATGATTTAAATGCATTCAATGCTTCCAGGCCATTCGGGTGCGCAGAGATATGTGTGCCAGAAGACTGTAATACTCCCAGCGGGATTTTAAGTTTCCACTCTCCTTTGCCTTTCATTAGATCATATAATAACACACAGGGCCTATCTTCAAACAGCATGCTGATGACATGCAGACCTGCAGCAGGGCCCTATGGGGGCAAGCGCTCCAAGGTGGGTGTAACAAATATGGAGGGATTATTACAGTGTAGTGTGGCTGACGAAGGTGCCCACCAGCTGGGCCGATTCTATTGGCTTATCTTCAGAGCCCGGGCCCTCAGGTTCAGACTGCTCAAGGTGAAGAATACGCCAGGGCTTTTGGTTGCGAACCTATTTAACTGTTTAATGATTTTCTATTGATTTTTAGAGCCAATGGAGAGAGTGAGATAATCCACAGCTACAGGGAAAACATGTCACTAATTCCACATGAGTAATTTTTATGTAAAACATGCCACCACATGTAGAGTATAAACCATGTGGTGGTTTTAAAATTGCATAGTCAAAAAGCAGTTATATTTTGGTCTATTCTCACCCAAAACCGGCTGGATCACTTCAGAAGACATGGATTAAACTACTGGAGTCGTATGGATTACTTTAATGTTGCCTTTATCTTGCATTGAAAAGACCTACAGAGCTAAAATATTATTCTAAAAATCTTCGTACAGAGGAAAGAAAGTCAGAAAGACCATCCAAAGACATCGTTTATGAAAGACTACTCATGAACAAAGCAGCACACATTAGCTTGGTAACTACCTTTCGATCCTTTCTCTCTCCCCAGGTTTTGTTCTGCAGGGAAAAAACAATGGAGTAGCACAAGCGGTGATTGAATGGATTGCTACTGATGAAGCGTTCACTTCAGCGAGTGTCAAAATTAGACTTTGTGTTTTAAATTATGTAAATGATCAAATCCAATAGGTAAGCATATTTCCCAGATAGTTATATGGTAATCTCCCTCGTCAGACAAGGATTTATGAGGAAAATTTTACTGGGACACTCTTGGCCTTTTCGCCGCATACAATCTAACCAGGTTTCAGTCTAGCGTGCTGAACACACCGTTTGGAACACCAGGCTTTGATGTGTTGTTGGATCGCGGTTTGAGACAGCTGTGTATGGGACCTGGCAGGTGAGATGAGCAGCTGGCGCCCCTATTGTCCTGAAACGAAGAGCGTAACAGACCCTGACACCACCCTCCCACTCACAGACGCCCATCACACGGTAGCTGTCTCCAGCCATGTAACGCTCTGGCTCCTGGATGCTTTATGTTGTGCTAAGGCTAATATAATTTACTGTAGAAGCCCCAACCAAAACACATATGGTAAGTATCAGGACTGCCCTGCGCTGGTGGCCGGACTCGTTCAGCGTGGTGTTCCTTTCTGACTAAAATCTGTTTGAGTTTTCCCTCAGTCACGCTAGTGCTGGTCTGATGAGGTGGGAGACTTGAGGATGGACGGAACTCATTCAGTTAATACTTGGCTACATTTTCATGTTCACTACGTTTACATGTTAATTCATGGCTGAATATGTGCCAGGAAACATGGTAACATGGTAATACCATGTTTTCTGGACATGACTGTTTTGGATATGGTACCATAGTATTTTTTTTTTCTTCACATTTTACCATGGTAATACCATGTTTATTGAACATGGTACCATGGTAATATCAGGTTTTTTTTTCTTCAAACATGGTACCATGGTAATACCATGTTTTCTTTGGACATGGTACCATGGTAATACCATGTTTTTTTTAGACATGATACCATGGTAATACCATGTTTTCTTTGGACATGGTACCATGGTAATACCATGTTTTTTTGTTTTTGGACATGGTACCATCATGGTAATACCATGTTTTTTTCAGACATGGTACCATGGTAATACCATGTTTTCTTTGGACATGGTCCCAAGGTAATATCAGGTTTTTTCGGACATGGTACAATGGTAATATCAGTTTCTTTTCGGACATGGTACCATGGTAATATCAGGTTTTTCAGACATGGTACCATGGTAATATCAGGTTTTCGGACATGGTACCATGGTTATATATATTTTACAGTACGTTACTTTCAATATACTTACAGTGTACTTACCCAAGAAAGTACTGAGAAATATAAGGTAACTACATGTACTTAATATGGGTTAATGTTAGGGTTGGGGTTAGGCTTAGGGTTGGTACCTAGTAATTACTGTAGTTGTTGTAATTATATAGTACGTACATGTAGAACAGTGCTGTAAAATAAAGTGCTAACCATGTTTTTTTTTCTGACATTATTCCATGGTAATATCATGTATTTCGGACATGGTAGAATGGTAACACCTTGGTTTTCCGGGCATTAAACTGTTTTTTGACATGGTACCATGGTATTACCATGATATTTTGGACATGGCATCATGGTTATACCATGGTTGAATTGGATATGGTACCATGGTAATTCCATGTTATTAATTTTTGTTTTTTTGCATATGTACCACGGTAATACCATGGTATTCTTTGAATACCTTAAAGTTCCAAGTATTTACAGTGGTATATAAATATGGTAATTATTTAGTACCATCTCATTTAGTACCAGTGATATTGCCATCTTATACCATCACTGCATCATCGTAGCACAACAGTACTTTTTGTAAGAGCATGCACATTCAAAATTGGATTCTGAAGCAATCATAATTCCAAATTTTTTTCCAAATCATTTCACTGTTTCTATAAAATAGCTCACATGCACAAATATATTTTTCACCATATTGTCACCATTTAAAAGTTTTTTATTTTATATAAAACATTTGTCCTCTAATTAATCTCTAATTGCCTTTTACTCTATTATTGCATTGTTCATATAATTTGTCCTGAGACAAACACAGTATTACTCCAGAACTTGTTATCAACCACAGCACAAACTTTAGGCTTAGAGTATTAAATATTCCCCTGACCACATATATAATATATGCACACACAATATTTTTTATATCTTAATTATGTCTTCAAAAAGTAGTAGAAGAAAGAAAACGCGACTCTCTATATTTGGATTTCCACTTTAAAGATACACAGACAATACAAGTGACCGATTGGAAATTTTCAATGCAGTGACAGAAGCTGGTCACTGTCTTGTACAGATAAGAGCCACACCATCAAAACGAAGAAAATAAAGTCAGATGATCAGTGTCGTCCTCAAGCACACAGTAGGAGTGGATCAGAGACAAATGGAAGTCTTTGAATCTTGCTTTCTTTAATATCTCTTGCACTGCAACATCAGTAAGGTGACATTTCAGTGGCGCCATCAAGATCCAACACCGGCCATGGCGCTTCGGCAATCAATTCTCCATGCATAATAGCCTGCTAGTGTGTACGACATGAATCAGGGGAGACCAGCCCTCCTTTTAAGAGGAGGACATCATTTATTGTTCAATAAATGGGCCTGATAAGACAGAAGGTAGGGAACTTAAAGTAAACAGGGGACACATATCAAAATTCTGTGTTGCCTTCATTTATGTATCATGATCTACCCATTGGTCAGTTGAAAGATGTGTCTCAGAATGCTAACAATCTATCAGCGGCATATTTTAACAAAAAGAGCAACTCTATCTCCTTACTTCCATGTGTATACTATCACAGGACTGTCAGCACAGGGATTGGCCTGTGGATGAAAGCAGAAAGATCCTGTTGAGTGAAAAATCTGGGCAGTTTACAGAAAGAGGAGCCGTTGTCAGCTTGACAGAGTCAGGGTTGCACACAGGTTTGGGGATTCACACACAATTCCTTCGTCTCTTTAAGTTTGGATGGGTGAATGTGAAATCAATGGTACACCCATGTCAGAGATGTTTGTGTGGGACTCACTGGCTCAGAAATGGAATAAAACTCACATTTCTCACCTTAAAGAAAACCAAATGGGATAAAGAGAGACTCAGCTTGCTTTTTCTTAGTATAAAGTTGCACGGATCTCTGTATTGGCCTGACGTTTTTGAAGACTAACAGGTCTTGATGTCAAAGGGCTATAGATTTACTGAAGGAATGCAATAATGTCAAGTAAACAAACAAATATTAACAGCACTTGAAGAGAATACACTGTATACACTGAATATACTGTAAACGCAAACAATGCGTGTGATATTAAATAATGGTCAAGTTCTCCATTTTGAAGAGTTGACTTTCAAAATTAATTTATGATGAAAAGTTCAACTAGATTTTTACATTTTCTGAGGAAGTGAGTGGTCAGCCAACCAGCTAACCAACCATCCATCCATCCATCCATCCATCTATCTATTCTGTCTGTCCCTAGCAATGCCTAACAACCACAAAGTATGCCAGAAATAATCTGGGATACCCTTGCAATGCCTAGCAACCTGCAGAACACCCTAGCAACACCGGACAATAGCTACAACAGCCTAGAAATGCATAGAAACCAGCCAGAACACCCTAGCAACCAGCCAGAACACACAAGCAATGATTGGTAATAAGCCAAAACTGACATATGGATCAGACATATGGTTTTCCCAAAATTGGTCCTCAAAGTGACCAAAAATCACAGATTTCCATTGATGGATTGTTCAAATGAGCCATCTGAATGTTTGTGAATTTAAACTCCAACTGTCAAAAAATTCAAATGTAAACAAACCAACACAAGTCAATCAATCAATCAGTCTGTCTGTCTGTCTGTCTAAACTTTCAGAAAAGGATTTGTCAAGCCAGCATAAAAGTTTGTCTTGATAAACTTTTCCTATCAAGTTATAATAGTAATCATTATAGACAAACTAATTTTGGTGAGAATCATTTAAATGGTTGAACTGCAGGTGGCAGTATTACAAAATGTCAAATTGAAAACGTATCACAATAATCTTAGGTGATGATAGCGAATTAAATGGGTAACAGTTTTAAAATGGCATCTCAACAAGATTTGCCAAGATACCAAAGTCTGCAATTAAAAGTGAGAGTTTTCAATGTGAACTCAAACATTTTTCATCAAATTATTTTATTAATTTTAAAGCTCTATACTCTTGCTGCATGTCAGCAATTGTCTCCTATACTGTATGTCTATATTTATTATTTTAGGAGAAACATCTGAGACAAAATTTATACTTAAATGAAAACATTACTGGGAACTCCATTAAGTCAACATTAGAATCAAAACAGCATTTCAGTGCGTGTTGTAAATCTATTTACACCCCATATAAAGTGTATAAAGTTAAAGTTACAGAAGAGCTCAGAGCATCTCTCCTTCAATAAGCCAGCCCTTTCCAGCCTCCACTTCATATACAAAGGAGCGAGATGAGCGCTACACTCTCTGGCTAAAGCACTTTCCTCCTCAAATAACCTAAAGTGACAACAGCGGCTGGAACACGGCCAAGTGCGTGGTGGCACTCGCTAATGTATAATGCATCTAGCCTCCTGATTGGACCTGATTGTGTGCATTATGGGGCGAATCAAACAGGCGACAGAACCAAAAATGCTACTTTGTATTCTATTTTACATACTGGGAGTTAAAAACAAGTATTTTAAATGGCATCTCTCTCTCTCTCTCTCTCTCTCTCTCTCTCTCTCTCTCTCTCTCTCTCTCTCTCTCTCTCTCTCTCTTTCTCTTTGTCTCAATTCAAAATAAGTTAGGCAGAATGTTAGCCTTAGTCACCATTCACTTTCATTGCATCTTTTTTTCCATGCAATAAAAGTGAATGGTGACTGAGGCTGTCATTTCATCTAATATCTTCTTGTGTGTTCCACAGAAGAAAGGAAGTCATACGGAACAACATGGGGGTGAGTAAATGAGGAAATAATTTAAAATTTTTGACAAACTCACACTTTAAATGTCCAAATACTTTTTGGGGCTACTGTATGTTTCTTTGGCCAAATGAGATGTCACTTTTCCATCATTCAAATACAGTGCACCAAACATTTTTTCTCATTTACTCATAAATGCACCAAAGGGTTTCTCAGGGTACCACCCTCGGCACTGTTGTCTCTTATTAAATTATCACTACTCAAGGCCTGCAGGTATCTTCCAGGACCGCGCAAATTTAGGGCCTGTTTGGTCTTAGTCTTTTTATTAGAATGGTTCGAGACTTAAGCTCCATAACGGTGCCGTAGCCATTCTCCCAGACAGAGGCCCCATCTCCGAGCCTATATCAAAACACTGGCCCCATTGAAACCAACAGCAAAAGCCCTCTCCCCCTTTCTTTTCTCTACTGCCCACTCTTTTTTATCCCAGAAAGGGAATCCTATATATTGGAATTCAGTCATTTCCTTTATTAAGTGCTTTTAGCTGTTTTTATGATTGCTAAACTAATTAGATTTTTACATTTTACAAGAAAATGTGAGTGGTGCTTGGCCTTGCAACACACTGCCATGATGCAAGGGTGTGGAGGGTGGTTGCAAAAGTTTCAGAGTGCTTTTTAGAACATTGTTATGTAGTTACTAGGACATTTAGGTTGGTTGCTAGAAGGTTTCACCCTGGTGCAAGTCAAAAAAGCCCATCGCCAAGTTTATAACATTTTGGCACGTTTATCAGCACTGAACTGCAACCTGGCAGCCGCGACTCACGAGCTCTCTGGCAGCTGAAGACCGCCGTGTGCTTGCGCTTGCCGTTTGATGTCGTGCATTTTATCCGTGATCAGCTCCGTGAGAGCTGCAGGTCATAGCACTCCAGCAGGGACCTCTTGATTGGACATTTTATCTTTTTACTTGAACTCATTCTGTTCAGACTGTCTGATGGATCACACCCCTGCTAATCAATATCATGCCATCACTCTGCACTATTCTGTTGACTTGGGCTCTGTTGTTGTCTGTAGTGTGTATATTGTGTTTGTTGTTTTATTGATAATATGCTTGTTTTGTTTACATGTACTTTTATGTTTGAGCATTGGCTGAAAGCACTATAAAAAGCAAACATGTTATTATTATTGTCATTATTAGTGGTAGTAACTCGGTCAATTGCATGACGTAGGTTGTCATGCGCTGTCAACATGGCAGTGCCCATGAGGGGGTGACCTGCTCAATGTAAAATTAAACAGCTTTTATTTGGGTTACTGAAATGACTGGAGTCTTTATCTCATGTGAGTGTACATCCTTTTCAACATATCTATGAGAAATGCTAGTCATGTCTTTATGTGCAAAACTTTTTTAATAAGCAAAAAGTTGGTGATGCTTTCTGTAACAAACACCACAAATAATAATTGCTACTCTGTGTGTGTAAGAGGACACTAGTCTCTTACACATAGAGAAACACACACACACTAGAATGTGCGATAACATGCCTATGATTCGGACTAAAGGAGCTCAATGGGAAACGGGTGGCATTCCAGAAAGATCCGAGTGGCCGCCCACTTCTTCTTACATCACTGTGCCATTCCCGCCACACTCACACTAACATTATAAGCTGCCCCTCAATGACAAAATTTCCTGCCCCAGCTGGGGCTGTATGGTAACATAAATAAAAAATTAATTTTAAGAGACCATTTATACAGTATATGTTGGTTATTTTTAATCATATAAAACAAACAGCATGTTTTCAATTCACGTCAAAAAACTTGAACTGAATCAATTAGTTAAATTAAATTCTCACTCAAATATGGTTTTTATCTTTAAAATCAAATCAAATACAAAAGTAGCTGAAAATAATGCTGAAGATATCATAACACATTAAACGCTCTGAAATAATCATAAATATTTGACTGTACATTAGATTAGAAACTCTACTGTCATTCTTTACATTCACTGTTTTCAAAGATAATATTTTCATTACAAAAAGAAAAAAAGAAAAGAAAAAAGATGCCAAATGTACTTTTACTCCCTCAGCAACTTAGAAACCCCATCACAGCAGTGCTGACTAGTCTTTTTTGAATTAATGCCAGGGCACTATTAACACAAAGAAGAGTGATATAAATGTACATTAAATAAAAAAATTAAATAAAACTAATAGGAAAAAACATTTGATTAGATGTAAACTGTTAAATTAAGGCGGAAACTCGCCATCACAGTCTGATAAAAAAAGTCTCACAGCTACAGGTCACTAAACATAACTAGATGGACCTAGAATTGAATTTCATGAAAGATTTCCCTGGTGTGGTCCTACCTAAACCAAAACTTTCCAGTTGTATTTGCGGTGGTTCTTAGGCCAGAAAGAGACTTAGGGGTTATGGGAAAACACAATGTCTTGGCATTGGGCATACACATAAAGACTGAAAGATCCAGCTGTTAGACTTAAAGCGTCATGAGAAAATCTTGTTCTTTCTGCTTTTCATGTCAATGTAATTTTACAGATTCCAAATGTAAAGCCCCATAAATTACTAATTTAAAACATCAGTTCCTGTTTCTTCAATACAGCTGGGACAAAGTTTGAGTGACGGAATCACTGTGTAAAGTCTCCTCTCCTTTCAAAACAAATATTTATATGCCAAATTTGGAGTCACTTTACTTTGAGATGGTAACCTTAAAACATTCGCATCTCAACCGTGTTATGCAGCTCAAATAAACTAGTTGCCTCTTGAGAGAACACAATTACCATCCAAAGCAGACAAGCCGCCTACCTCTCCTGAAGTTAGTAAACTTCACAATTTCCTTACTGTTCCACGGCATGAAAATAACTCCCTAACAGCCATATGTTTTCATTCTGCCTGCGGAGGACTCGAAAATGAGACTTTATGTTTCATACACAGCGCATCTCGGTGGCTTCAATAATCCCGCAAATGAAATCGATTATCTCCCTCCCTCTCACCAATTCACATCCCAGCTGGGTTTCCCATATGTGGCCGTAATGAGGAACGGCAAAGTCAATCCCTTATATCGGCATACCTGCTAAAGCTCGGCCTAAGCACAACATTCAATCCTTCTGTAATTACTCATAATGCAAACAGACGCACTGTGTAAGCTTGATATTTTTTGGAATAGCGCTGTGTATTCCGTCTGTATTTCCATAAATATTGATGCATAAATTGAATGCAGTTCATTATATGGCTCTTTAAGGTTTGCTGCGCTAAGAAAATAAAAAAGTAGTGAATCCAAACAGTGTAGAAAGTGAACAAATAAAATCATTATTGGCAAAATAAACTGCCAATAATGATTTTTACAGACAGCCATCAACATTGCAAATTGTTAATGGTGCTGTGTTGCTCTCTGAATTGGAGAAACTGATTTTATTCACAATTATCTATGAGTTCTGGTGTGATTTTTCCAGAAATTACTTGTTTCATGTGTATTCTGCCAACTGTGAACAACTGTGTAATTTTTTGCCGGCTCCGGCCAACCAAATTAGATTACACTGGCCATCCCAGACTATAGTATCTCTTCAGGTTTGAACTGGAGGAACAGATCCACGTAAAAAAGCTTCATCCTACTGTTAAATGTGTTTGTTTTCTGTAGGTGTGTCCCAAACCGCACACTATTCTACGTCATTTTGTAGTTTAAGTAGTGCAATTAGTATGTTTACACTGAAAATGCAACAAAAGTGTACAAGTACCCTGATGATGCACTTTTTCAACCATCAAAACAGAGTGTGGAATGTTGGACACTTCATGCACTCAGCGCTCGCGACTTGTCCAGTACATAGTGGAAGGGGCGGAGTTACCTGGCCGCCATGCTGGCCTGACAAATCAATTGTAAATAATGGAGAATGTAGCAAATGGCTAAACTTCAGTGAAGACAGCACTTTATAAATGTAAGTTAAATGTTTTACCATCACACATCACGCTGTGTGAATATGTATACATATTTTGAGATACAAATGTTGAACTAAGGTTGGCTAACACTCTAAAGCTACCGGCAGCACATTGCATGCTTCATTCAGCTGTTAAACGGCAAATGCTTCCTTGTAGTAAATAATGTTAAGTGTTCCATTTGGGATGATACTACAATTCATACACTGCATGGCATAGTGCATAGTGTATAGTGCGACATTTGGGACACAGCTTATCACATCCACAATCTAAATCAGGTGGATGTGATAAAAAACTCTCTATTTTTCCCGATGTATTTTTGTATTTATTTATACAATGAATAATAGATGTTGTGTTGCACACTCTTACACACTGTTTTCTGTTCTCTAGGTAAGATTTAAACCACTTGATGGCACCAACTGAAAAATTTAAATTTGATAGCCTAGCAAGTAAAATATCATGATTTACAGTGTCGAATACTTTTTTTAAATCAAGAAATATAGCACCAACTTCACCCCACTGTCCATCTTTACTTTGATGTTTTCTAACAGTAAACAGTTTGCTGTTTCAGTAGAGTAGTTTTTTCTGAAACCAAACTGCATGAGATGAAGAGAAACAGGACTGTTATTAAGATGTAAAACTAATTGTTCTGCTACCCATTTCTCAGCAACTTTAGACATGACTGGAAGAATGCTTATCGGTCTATAATTACTAATGTCTGCATGATTTCCAGATTTATAAATCGGTGTGACTACTCCATATTTCCACACAGTAGGAAAAATTCCATGCATTATTGATAGGTTAATGACCTGGGTTAAAGTTAATTATAATTGATTCTTTATGGATCTTTTTTTTTTATTCTTTTTCTTCCAATTTGGAATGCCCAATTCCCACTACTTAGTAGGTCCTCGTGGTGGCGCGGTTACTCTCCTCAATCCAGGTGGCGGAGGACAAGTCTCAGTTGCCTCCACTTCTGAGACAGTCAATCCGTGCATCTTATCATGTGGCTCGTTGTGCATGACACCACGGAGACTCACAGCATGTGGAGGCTCGTGCTACTCTCCGCGATCCAAGTACAACTTACCATGCGCCCAGTTGAGAGCGAGAACCACTAATCGCGACCACGAGGATGTTCCTCCATGTGACTCTACCCTCCCTAGCAACCGGGCCAATTTGGTTGCTTAGGAGACCTGGCTGGAGTCACACAGCACACCCTGGATTTGAACTCACGATTCCAGGGGTGGTAGTCTGAGCTACCTAGGCCCCTCTTTGTGGGTTTTTAAAAAGATCGAGTCTTTTCCATATTTATCTCTAGCCTTAGAATCCTTAAGAGAGCAAATAATCTTGTCAACTTTTGCCTCAGACACCTCCTTAAGAGTGAATATGGGCAAAGCGTTATCCTCTCATTTAAAACACTGAGTCTGTGGACAAAAAGACTTTGTGAGAGCATTAACTGAATCTACAAAATAATTATTAAAAGTATCTGCTATCACACCATGATCATGAATACGTTTTCCTTTTAGCTCAAGTCCTACATTTCTTACTGGCTTTTTATAATTTCCAATATGGTTTCTCAGATTTTCCCACATCAATTTAACATTCTCTCTTCCTTCCTCTAATATAGTAATATAAAATGTTGCTTTAGCTTTTCTGATTTCACTTTTTACTTTATTCCTTAACTTTTTAAAACTTTGCTTTTCGTGTTTTGATCTATATTTAAGAAACTGTTTCAGTGCATTATTTCTCTGTTTCATGAATAACCAGATGTTTTCATTTAGCCATGGAAGGCAGTTTTTCTTCCTTACTTTTAATTTTTAATTTTTTTTACTTTAAATTTTTTCTCATGAAGCTATTTATAGTATTTTGAATAGTATTCATAAGAACATTGGCATCCATTTCAGTACAGTTATAAGGAAAATGTTCTGTCCAATTTATATCATCTAATGCCTTTCTCAGATTACTGACATCACATTTTGGTATTTTGAAATGACCAGATATTGTACTAGTATGACTGCCGAACCTTTTCTTTGTCAATTTCCTTGCTATAAGTGTCAAATTATGATCAGACAACCCTGTAATCATATTGAAACACTTTATTATATGATCAGGTTAATTACTAAAAATCAAATCGATTTGTGTTTCAGAAGATCTGGTTATCCGTGTGGGTCCTTTTACAAGTTGTGTCAAATCAAAACTGCTAGTCATTTATTTTTATTTTGTCCTATAAATTTGATCAAACCAATTAATATTTAAATCACCAATTAAGATAACTTCTTTAGTAGAATCACAAGCCTTAAGAAGTTTACATAATTTATCATAAAAATCATTATTTGATGAAGGTGGTATATAAATACCAATAATTATATAAGACATTTGTGGTGAGAGGGAAACATGTAGATCTATACATTCAAGATCAAATTCATAAACCAACTGTATCTCAGTACATCTGCTGTTGTCCTTAACATAAAACATAATACCCCCACCCCTACCCACGGATCTATCTCTTCTAAAAATATTATAACAGGAACATGTAACATTGCTGATGGTGATCTCCATCAGATGATTAGATCAATGCTTGCAAGAATAGCTGGAGGCATAGTGTCTGGTGGCAGAGCATCAGAATAGTTCATGTTTGCCATTGAGAACTGTAGAAAATCCAACTATACACTGCTGCTCTGCAATACACTAGCAAAGCACTCACCCTTTGCAGTCGCGTGGTGAAGATTACCATCAGCGAGTCCATACCACAGGGCCGCCAACTCCCACTGTCGCCGGTCCAGGATTGAGATGTACGTCTCCCAAGAGCAAAAACAGGGTAAGAAAGATATATCCAGACAACGTCCAGCAAACCTTAGACTGTTTAGCATTCTGTTTTTGCCGATTTATGTACCGGTTTAGGTGGTTTATCAGATTTTGTTTACATAATTCATGCCATTCAACGCTACATAGTTTATACTATATATATAAGTTTAAAGTTGATGAACAAGAGGCAACGTGGTAGCACCTGCCTAGCTACACACTGCCATCTTGATTCATGTGAATAAGCCTCAGACCTTCTGTATTTTTTATGTGAATATTATCCAAAAAGGTATTTTCTGTGTTAATTAAATGTGTTAATTTTCTGTGAAAATGCAATCATTTAAATCAGGGACATTTCTAGATATAAGTGGTAAAAGTGGCTGCTTAGGGCCCCCAAGCCACCAGGGGGACCCGCAAAGCAAGGTCGTATTTTCTTTATTTTTTTAAATATGCTAAAAGCTACGATTAAGAAGGCCTCAATGTAGGATTTCACTTTGGGCCACATATTCTCAGAAACGGCCCTGATTTCAAAGTAATTTTGTCATTTCATTTGTCACATAATTAGTGGTGCTTGCTAAGTCTCATAAGTGTAGTTAGAGACTGAACAAACCCCTATCCCTAAGTACTAAACTAGTGACAATTATTAAACTAAAACACCCTAGCAACCACATAGCAATCACCCAAAACACTGGTTGAACTGAAGAGCAACATGTTAAAACCACTCAGAACACCTCAGCATCCACATAGCAACACCCTGCCAATCAGTCACAACACCACAGCTTCATGGCAGCAAATTTCCCTCAAAAAACTCTAGTTTGTTAAATCGTTAAAGCCATTTGTTAAATTAAATTGCCATTGGTTTGTAATTGGCTGTAAATTGCTTAATTGTTATTTGATTTTAATAAAAAGCAACAGAACATAATGGCAAAATTGAAAACTGCATTATGTGTAATTTTAATAATCCTTGACGCATTGGTGAGTGTTTGAGTTTGTGTGTGTAAACGTGTAACCTGTCAGTCATTCGGCTCAGGGGTCTCAGGTGTTTTTTATCTCTGATGGGGCCTCTGGGATCATCTTCACCAGTCTGTTATGCCGCTGCAAAATGACTTGCTAAACGGGCCATTGCTGAATCCTGCTTTCAGAGGGAAAATCAATTATCCGACCCCCTGTACATTTCACAGGGCATTTTAAACATGATGGGGTGAATTAAATACTGTCAGTAAAGACTGTTCTTTATACATTTCCCAAAATTTACCACCATATTAATGTGCTACTAATAACAGACAAGGCCGCAGGAACTATGGGTGCTAAGGTTAAGGTATGGACAGGGTTGGGAGGGTTACTTTTGAAACGTATTCCACTACAGATTACAGAATATATGCTATAAAATGTAATTTGTAACATATTCCGTTAGATTACTCAAGGTCAGCAACATATTCTAAATACTCTGGATTACTTCTTCAGCACTGGTAGATTTTTTCACTTGTTTTGACTGTAAAAACTCTGCCAGTACAGTAAGACAAAATACACATGTTAAAAATACATTCTCTGAAAAACATAAATACTTTATGCATTGTTGTTTCTAAAACAAGATAAATCAAATTTATCTTGTTTTAAGGATTTTTAGATTTTTTTTACAGGAAAACAATACAAAAATTATTATCAAGAATATGATTTTTGCCCTAATATCAAATGTCTTACTAGAAAAAAGAAATTATGATCCAATGTGAATTTTCTTGATAAACAAATATGATCGTGCCTGGTAACGTGCATGTAAAATGGCTAGAAATAGCATTTTAGCTTAGCATAAAGCTGACAATTTACATAAGGTTTATTTCTATTTCTTCTGCTCCAGACTTACTTCAAACTTACTTCTCTGTCTGCTCGTATGAATGTAACACATCATAAGAAAGTGTTTCACCGCTGTTCAAATGCACTTTGAATCGCATCATTTATATGTATAAATGTTTTCCATCTGAAAGGACTAAATATTAAATGAAACAAATGACAGTAAAATGCAAAGTAATCTCTTCAGTAATCAAAATACTTTTTGAATGTAACTGTATTCTAATTACCAATGATTTATATTGTAACTGTAGTGGAATACAGTTACTTATATTTTGTATTTTAAATACGTAATCCTGTTACATGTATTCCGTTACTCCCCAACGCTGGGTATGGATGCAGTAGGAAAGGGGGTTCAAGAGGAAGATGGATGATCACAAGCCATCAAACAAAGCCGAGCTGCTTGAATTTTTGCGCCAGGAGTGGCATAAAGTCACCCAACAGCAATGTGAAAGACTGGTAGAGAGCATGCCAAGACACATGAAAGCTGTGATTGTAAATCAGGGTAATTCCACCAAATATTGATTTCTGAACTCTTCCTAAGTTAAAACATTAGTACTGTGTTGTTTAAAAATGAATATGAACTTGTTTTCTTTGCATTATTCAAGGTTTGAAAACATGGCATCTTTTTTGTTGTTTTGACCAGTTGTCATTTTTTGCAAATAAATGCTCTAAATGACAATATTTTTATTTGGAATTTGGGAGAAATTTTGTCATTACTTTATAGAATAAAATAAAAATTTGCATTTTACTCAAACACATACCTATAAATAGTAATATATATATATATATAGAACAGCCAATAAGTGCCCAACATAGATGGAAACTCTTTCAATACTGTTTAAAAAGCATCCCAGGGTGATACCTCAAGAAGTTGGTTGAGAAAATGTCAAGAGTACATGTCTGCAAATTCTAGGTAAAGGGTGACTACTTTGAAGATGCTAAAATATAACACAGTTTTGATTTATTTTGGATTTTGTTTAGTCACAACATAATTCCCATAGTTCCATTTATGTTATTCCATAGTTTTGATGACTTGACTATTATTCTAAAATGTGAAAAAAAAAAAAAAAAAAAAATTATAATAAAGAATGAGTAAGTGTTTCAAAACTTTTGACCGGTAGTATGTGTGTGTGTGTGTGTGTGTATATATATATATATATATATATATATATATATATATATATCAGAATCAGAATCAGCTTTATTGCCAAGTATGCTTATACATACAAGGAATTTGTCTTGGTGACAGGAGCTTCCAGTGTACAACAATAAAAAAACAGCAGAAAGATATAGATAATAATAAAAAATAAAAAATAATTATACACATACGTACATACACACACAGACACACACACACATACATACACACATACACATGGGTAGTGCAAATCTAATACAATCTGTTATGTACATTGCAAATGTTTTTTTTTTGTTTTTTTTGTTTTTTTTCTTCAGAGGAATGAAATGGCAGAAGAGGTTGGATGTGTTGGATAAATATAAAAAAGACTAAACTGTGCATTGCACATAGTTATTGCTCAATGGGGCAATTTAACTGTTCATAAGATGGATAGCCTGAGGGAAAAAAACTGTTCCTTTGCCTGACGGTTCTGGTGCTCAGAGCTCTGAAGCGTCGGCCAGAAAGCAACAGTTCAAAAAGGTAGTGGGCAGGGTGAGTGGGGTCCAGAGTGATTTTTCCAGCCTTTTTCCTCACTCTGAAAGTGTATAGTTCTTGAAGGGAGGGCAGGGGCAACCAATAATTCTCTCAGCAGTCCGAACTGTCCTTTGTAGTCTTCTGATGTCTGATTTCGTAGCAGAACTAAACCAGACAGTTATTGAAGTGCAGAGGACAGACTCAATGACTGCTGAGTAGAACTGTATCAGCAGTGCCTGTGGCAAGTTGAACTTCCTCAGCTGGCGAAGGAAGTACAACCTCTGCTGGGCCTTTTTCACAATGGAGTCCATGTGTGTCTCCCACTTCAGGTCCTGTGAGATGGTAGTGCCCAGGAACCTGAATGACTCCACTGCTGCCACAGTGCTGTTTGGAATGGCGAGGGGGGACAGTGTTGGGGTGTTCCTCCTAAAGTCCACAATCATCTCCACCATTTTGAGCGTGTTCAGCTCAAGTTTGTTTTGACTGCACCAGACAGCCAGCTGTTCAACCTCCCTTCTGTATGCAGACTCATTGTCATCTTGGATGAGGCAGATGACAGTGGTGTCATTTGCAAACTTCAGGAGCTTGACAGAGGGGTTCTTGGCAATGCAGTCATTGGTGTAGAGGGAGAAGAGTAATGGGGAGAGCACACATCCCTGGGGGGCACCAGTGCTGATTGTACAGGTGCTGGAAGTGAGTTTCCCCTGTCTCATAAGCTGCTGCCTGTCCGTAAGAAAGCTGGTGATCCACTGACAGATAGACATGGGAACAGAGAATTGGTGTAATTTATTCTGGAGTATAGCTGGGATGATGGTGTTGAAAGCTGAACTGAAGTCCACAAAAAGGATCCTTGCATATGTCCCTGGTCCATCCAGATGTTGCAGGATATGATGCAATCCCATGTTGACTGCATCATCCACAGACCTGTTTGCTCGATAAGCAAATTGAAGGGGATCTAGAAAGGGTCCAGTGATGTTCTTCAGGTTGGCCAACACCAGTCTCTCAAATGATTTCATGACCACAGACTTCAGGGCAACAGGTCTGTAGTCATTAAGTCCTGTGATTTTTGGTTTCTTTGGGACAGGAATAATGATTGAGTGTTTGAAGCAGCATGGGACTTCACACTGCTCCAGTGATCTATTGAAGATCTGTGTAAAGATGGGGGCCAGCTGGTTAGCACAGGATCGAAGACACACTGGTGAGACGCCATCTGGGCCTGAAGCTTTCTTCGTCTTTTGTTTCCGAAACACACGGCTCACATCATCTTCACAGATCTTAAGTGCAGGTTGAGTAGCAGGAGGGGGGAGGAGGGGGGTTGCAGGAGGTGTTGGTGTTTATGTGAAGTGAAGGTCAGAGTGAGTGTGGGGTGTGTGATTGGGCCTTTCAAATCTGCAGTAGAACACATTCAGGTCATCAGTCAGTTGTTGGTCCACCACAGGGTTGGGGGTAGGAGTCCTGTAATTTGTGAGTTGTTTCATGCCACTCCACACTGATGCAGGGTCGTTAGCTGAAAACTTGTTTTTCAGCTTCTCAGAGTATCTTCTTTTAGCCACTCTGATTTCCTTGTTCAGTGTGTTCCTGGCCTGATTGTACAAGACTTTATCCCCAGCCCTGTAAGCATCCTCTTTGGCCTGACGAAGCTGCCTGAGTTCCACTGTAAACCATGGTTTGTCGTTGTTAAATGTTAAATAAGTCCTAGTAGGAATGCACATATCCTCACAGAAACTGATATATGATGTAACAGTATCTGTGAGCTCATCTAGATTGGTGTCTGCAGCCTCAAAAACATTCCAATCCGTGCAATCGAAGCAGGCTTGTAGTTCCCGTTATGCTTCATCTTTACAGTCCTTACTACTGGCTTGGTTGATTTTAATTTCTGCCTGTAGGTTGGAAGAAGATGAACCAGACAGTGATCTGAGAGTCCCAAAGCCGCTCTAGGGACAGAGCGATATGCATCTTTTATTGTTGTGTAGCAATGATCCAGTATGTTCCTGTCTCTGGTGGGGCATGTAATGTGCTGTTTGTGTTTGGGTAGTTCATGTGTGAGATTTGCTTTGTTAAAATCCTCAAGAATAATAATAACTGAGTCCGGGTATTGTTGTTCTGTGTCTGTGATTTGATCAGTCAGCTGTTGCAGCGCTGTGTTCACACACGCGTTTGGTGCGATATACACACTCACCAGAATAAACGAGGAAAACTCCTGCGGCGAGTAGAAAGGCTTACAGTTAATAAAGAGCGCTTCCAAATTAGGACAGCACATCCTCTTTAATGTTGTTACATCTGTACACCAACTTTCATTGATGTAAAAGCATGTTCCACTGCCTCTCGTTTTCCCCGTTAACTCCGCGATGCGATCCGCTCTGAGCAGCTGAAAGCCCGGCAGATGTAATGCGCTGTCTGGAATGACTTCACTCAGCCAGGTTTCTGTGAAGCACAAGGCAGCAGTGTTTGAAAAGTCCTTGTTTGTGCGGGTGAAGAGATGTAGTTCGTCCGTTTTGTTAGGAAGAGAGCGGAGATTTGCAAGATGAATACTCAGCAGCGCTGTTCGAAAGCCGCGCCGACGGAGCCTGACCAGCGCACCTGCTCGTCTCCCTCGCCTGTGTCTCATAGCGCGTTTAAACAACACAGCCGCTCCTCCGACTAAAATGTCCAGCAAAACGTCAGAATATTCAAAAACTGGGAAAAGGTTGTCTGGTATATGCTGCCGAATGTTCAGCAGTTCGTCCCTGGTAAAACTGACTGGAGAAATATTAATAAACACAGGACAAACAAACAAAAACAACAAGAGAACCAAAGAGCTACACATCGAGGTTGCCATACGCGGCACCGCCTTGTATCCATATATATATGTGTGTGTGTGTGTGTGTGTGTGTGTACACACTTATTCTTTATTTTATTTTTTCACATTTTAGAATAATAGTAAAGTCATCAAAACTATGGAATAACATAAATGGAACTATGGGAATTATGTTGTGACTAAATAAAATCCAAAATAAATCAAAACTGTGTTATATTTTAGCATCTTCAGAGTAGTCACCTTTTGCCTAGAATTTGCAGACATGTACTCTTGACATTTTCTCAACCAACTTCTTGAGGTATCACCCTGGGATGCTTTTTAAACAGTATTGAAGGAGTTCCCATCTATGTTGGGCACTTATTGGCTGCTTTTCTTTAATATTTGGTCCAAGTCATCAATTTCAAAAACTTTTGACTGGTAGTGTATGTATATATATGTGTGTGTGTGTGTGTGTGTGTGTGTGTTTGATTTGGTGGACAAATGTTTTTTCAAACATAACACATACAAGCAAGAACATATACAAAAAGAATCAATACTTAACCCCCTCTATTACTACCCCCCCCCCCCCCACTCCTACCCAAAACAAAATCCCAGTGGTCCCACATAATTATAGACACACAAAAATTAATATAAAAAAATAAAATAATTAATAAAATATAATTATTCACACACATAACCTCTACATCTCTCTCTCCACTGTCCCTCCCCATGAGCCCTCCAAATATGCCAAATATTTGCCCCATTTTCCCATAAACAATTCCAAATTACCCAATCCTCTAGATACCCCTTCTTCAAACGCTGCCATCCTCCCCATCTCTGTACGCCACTCTAGAAATGATGGAGCTCCGTCGGACTTCCAACCCCTTAAAATCACTTGTCTGCCAATCATAACACTTGTTAAAACCCAATTTTTTTAATAAATTTGTCCCCAAAATTTATGACAGCTCTGTCACCCAAAAAACAAAGTCTGGGGCAAAGCAAAACTTGAGTGCCCAAAACGTCAAACAAATAGCTCTGCACCTTCATCCAAAAATCTTGAATCTTAACACACCCCCAAAAGGCATGAGCTGTGTCTTCAACTTCTGATTGACAACGCCAGCAGTTGGGTGTGTCTTTAAGACCAAGCCTATATAATCTAGAGGGGGTCCAGTAAAATCTAGGTAGAATCTTAAATTGCATAAGGCGAATCCTTGCATCTCTAGATGCAGACTTGACATTTTTTAGAATCCTAGTCCACACTTCTTCCTCCAATACCAAATTCAAATCTTTTTCCCATAATCTCTTGATAGAAGCTAAAGCTCCATCCCCCAGACTCCGAACCAGCAGGGAGTAATACACTGATGCCTCATGACCTTTTCCAAAAGAAATAATCACCTCTCCCAAAGCATCTGCCGCTTTAGGGGTGTGTGTGCTACTCCCAAAAATAGTACAGAGCATGTGGTGCAGCTATAAATACCTATAAAACTGAGATCTGGGAATCCCAAAATGATGACAAAGACTCTCAAAAGATCTCAACACTCCACTCTCATATAGGTCGCCGAGTGTAACAACCCCTCTCACAATCCACTCTGACCAACAGAAAGGGGACTTATTGATACATAATTTTGGGTTCAGCCATATGCTTGAGGCAACATTTAAATAAACGTCCGAATTAAATACTCTGGCCACTCTTGTCCAAATCATGTATAAATGTGAAATAACGGGGTGTGACTTAACTTCTCAGGTTAGTTTAATAGAAAGACTTTGCAATGGTGAAATAGGGGCAAGGACTTCCTGTTCAATAGAAAACCAGGGAGGGGCTCTTTCAGGTGGAAGCGACCAATGAGACCGAACACGTAATAATAAAACAAAATCTTGGGTAAGCCTAACCCATCTTTGTCAATCAGCCTATATAATTTGTTGGAATGTAGTCTGGGACATTTACCATTCCAAATGAAGGACTTCGCTATGCTCTCAAATTGCTTAAAATAAGAGAGGGGGACATCTACAGGGAGAGACTGTAGCAAGTAGTTGAATTTTGGAATACATTTAATTTTAATAACATTAATCTTCCCAATCATCGATAAATGTAATGAAGCCCATTTGTCCACATCGCTCTAAATTTTTTTTATTAAAGGGTCAAAATTAACTCTAACTAAATCAGACAAATTTGCTGGTAATAAAATACCCAAATACTTAATGCCCTGTTTGGGCCACTGAAAGGTGCCCGGCTGGAAAGCCGTTACTGGGCAGTATGCTGTCAGAGCCAAAGCTTCGGATTTAGACCAATTGACTTGGAAAATAAATTAATAATTCTGTGGAGGGCAGGCATAGATCTAGTGGGGTCGGAGACAAATAATAAAATATCATCTGCATAAAGCAGAAGCTTATGCGCCATACCTCCCACCTCCACCCCTGGAAAATCATCCTCCTTTCTTATCGCAGCTGCTAATGTTCCAGGGCAAGACAGAACAATAATGGGGAAAGAGGGCAACCCTGCCGAGTGCCCCTATCCAGAGTAAAATAATCTGAAATTAGTCCATTTGTTTGTACCGCTGCAACAGGGTGTCTATAAAGTAACTTAATCCAACCAATGAATGTACTCCCGAACCCATACATTTCTAAAATCTTAAAAAGATAATCCCATTCTACCATATAAAATGCCTTTTCGGCGGAGACTGATCATTCGCTACTGTCCACATGATATTAATGAAACGCCCGATGTTATCAGAAGAGCTGCGGCCCCAAATAAACCCCACCTGATCTATATGTATAAGAGATGTCATAACCTTACTTAAATGATTAGCCAAAATTTTGGAATTTTTTTTTACATCTAGCTGGATCAGGGAAATTGGTCGGTAACTTTTACACACACACGGATCTTTGTCCTTTTTAAGAATCAGACTGATCCGGGCTTGTGTCATGGTTGGAGGAAGCTTTCCATTCTTTAATGATTCTGTATAAACTTCTAACAAACGTGGAGCCAGTTCTGTAGCATAAGATCTAAAAAATTCAGCAGCAAAACCATCTGGCCCCGGAGCTTTGCCTGTAGGTAAGGCCTTAATTACCTCGTCAAGTTCCTCCAAGGTTATCTCAGAATCAAGACAATTTCTTTGCTCAGTCATCAGTTTAGGAAGTTTTAATGGTTCCACAAATTTTCTAATATCTTCATCAGTAGACGAAGACGTAGAACTATAAAGATCAATATAGAATTCTTTAAAAGCATTATTAATATCAGTGGCCGAGGTAAATATTTCACCACCAGCAGATTTCACTGAGGGAATAGTAGAAAAAGACTCTCTCTGCTTTATATATCTAGCCAAAAGCTTCCCTGCTTTGTCCCCTGACTCAAAGTATGACTGTCTTGCCCTGAATAACCAAAACTCCACTTTCCGTGACAAACTAGCATTATATCTGTATTTCAATCTAGTCAATTCTCTGAGGCCATCAGATGACATTCTGCGCTTCAGCTCTGCCTCTGCACTTTTAATATTCTCTTCCAACTCCACAAGTTCTCCTGCTTTGGATTTTTTGGTGAATGAGGCATACTGTATGATCCGACCCCTAAGAACTGCCTTAAGTACCTCCCAAGCCACGCCCATAGAGGATACTGAGGACCAGTTGGTTTCCATATAAACATTGATTTCGGTCTTTAACATTTGTTGGAAATCAGGATTTTGCAAAAGGGATACATTAAAGCGCCAACTATATGATTTCTTTTTCTCCATATGTGGCAACATCTCCAAACTCACCAGGGAGTGATCCGAGACTAAAATGTTTCCAATTGAGCAATCCACAACAGATGAAATGAGGGACTTAGATATAAAAAATAAATCTATTCTAGAATAAATCTTATGGACTGATGAAAAAAATGTATAGTCCCTACCAGATGGGTTCAAAAGTCGCCAAATATCTGCAAGACCAAGATTTTTACACATCCTGTGAAGCGTCAGTGTTGCTCTAGGGGGCTTACACACTTTTGCTTCACTGTGATCAAGGACTGAGTCCATCAAAAGATTAAAGTCTCCTCCCAATATTATATCATGAGGGGTGCCAATGGCTTGCAACATCCCTTCAAGATCTATAAAAAAGCCCTGATCATCAGCATTAGGTGTGTAAATATTAGACAAAATCAACCTTTGCCCCTGAATTTCGCTAAAACAATAATGACTCTTCCTAATTTATCTTTAATCTGTTTGAGAAATTTGAATTGTAGATGTTTATTAATCAATATAATGACTCCCCTGCTCTTACTTGAGCCAACACTAAAGAAAACATGTCCACCCCATATCTTCCCAAATTTTTCAGCTTTCTGCGGGGAAAGATGTGTTTCTTGAAGAAACACTATATCATATTTCTTACGTTTAAGAAAAGATATAACCTTCTTTCTTTTTATGGGGTGCCCCAACCCATTCACATTCCATGTGGAGAGAGACAACTTATTCATATTAACATTTGACATATTGATATAATAAAAATAAATAAATTGTGTGTCAAAAACAAGATTATACAGACCACATTCCCCATTAATGCAACAATCAAACCATGAACGTGAAAAACGTGCACATTAACCCCGCGCATGACAGCGCCAACCGGCGTCAATCCCTTAAAACTCAAAGAGTCCATGTACGCCTACGAGAGCCCCCGCGACAACTTTGCCATCGGATTGCTCAAGTCCGGAGCTTCTATACAAATTTTGTAAGGCAAAATTACATAACAGAAAATACTTTGCAAAACAGACCCCAGCCAACAGGCAGAATAACAGAAAAATCATGTAGACTCATTCACAGAACCGTCTCGAAGGTGTGTTCCTCCACAAAATATACTCAAGCTGATATAAAGCCATTCAGTTTCCTCGGACAGACAAGCAATTGTTCAGTGAGCCAGCTGTTATGAGTTCAGCAGATGACATAATCCAATGTCCCGTAAAAATACTCAACAAAACAGACTCCAGCCAGCAGGAAGAATAAGCACAAAGAACAAACAGATTTATCCACAGCTGATCCAAAGGAGTGATATTCAACAGAACAAGCTCCAGCCGCTAGGCGGAGCCAGCACAAAAAACAAAACCGGCATCCTGGTTCCTCGGATGATCAAGAGCCAAACTAACTCGGAGGCCGCAAAAAAAAAGAAAAAAAAAAAGAAAAGAAAAATACACCTTAACTTACTCAGCCCGTCAACTTTATAAAAGACGTCCTTTATGTGAGCATGTAGATATTTTGCGGTTATCCAAAGTGTCCATTCTCGATCTGGCCGGAAACTTCAGCGTAAAAATTATCTTCCGTCAATGCAAACGTTTCTTGGAGTCATGCCACAAAACAAACTCCAGCCGCTAGGCGGAGCCAGCGCAAAAAGAAACAAAAATGGCACCCAGCTTCCTCAGATAATAGAGTGACTGAACCACGAGTCAGTCCACTAATATAAGAAACATCAAATGGCTTACTCCAATGTATTTATGAAGGAGAGTGCCTGTTTTAGACATGTAAATACTTTGCGACCATTCTTCATTTCTATTCTCAGTTTGGCCGGAAACATCAGAGCAAACGAGATCTTTTTCTGATGTAAGTGTTTCTTGCATTCCTTGAACCGATCGCGTTTCTCTCTTGTCGAATTCGCAAAGTCCGGGAACAAGAAAATATTATGGTTCTTCCAAGAAAGCTTCCCTTTGCTCCTCGCCTGGCGCAACACGAGATCTTTATCGGATGATCTCAGAAATTTGGCCAAAATCAATCGGGGCCTGTCTCCCTCAGCAGATCTCCGAGCAGGGACTCTGTGAGCTCGCTTGATTTCCAGCTTGTGGCCTGTTATGTCGAGCAGACTCGGGAAGAGCTCATCCAGGAATTCCACCATATCTCTGCCCTCTTCATGCTCAGGAATTCCAACAATTCGTATGTTATTCCTTTGGCTCATATTTTCAAAATATTCCAGTTTTTCCTAAATTAATTCCAAATCTGTTTTGGACGTGGGCGGATTAGCGTATAATTCCCTTTCCGATGACTCAAGATAATCGATTAGTTTTTCAACTTCTGTCACTCTTGTAAACAACTCAGAGAATTTTGTTTCCATCGCCGTAATCGATCGACGTATTACAGCGAGATCCTCCAAGTCAGCAACAACCTTCGTCAACATCACCTACATGTTGGACAGTTGACGCTGAATTTCATCTACCGACATGCCGTCCAAATCGAGTCCTCGTCTCGCAGTCCCGTCAGAGGCCTCAGCTTGAACACATAAGTATCTTTTAATGTCTCCAGAGTCTGAGGATTTTGACTTCTTTGCCATGTTTACCTCAAAGAGCAAGTATGTAACTGGGTGTATTGAATCTCACCAGATTATAACATGAAAATAATTAAAAAACTAGCAAAGTTCGCAGAGCTCGTTTCTCACACGTCTGATTCTCGCATGGCGTCCCTGGAAACTCCATCCAAGAATTTCAGCTTTTAATTAAAATTCATTTTAAGCACTAGAAAAAATATCAAAATGAATTTCAACTTTCATGATATTAGAGGTGTATTCAAGTTTATTATTATTATTATTTTTTTTTTAATATGAATTGCATTTTTAATGTATTTTTGAAAAACTTAATAGATCCGTACAAATACAAATACTGACTGACATGAAAAAGTGTCAGTGTAAAGATCTGAGCTTTGGCCAGATCAAGCACTCGCTTTCTAAATAACATATTGATCGAGATATTGACAAATGCCTGTTCATCTAGATAGAAAGATGAACAAAATATTTCAGCACATAAAATAGAATTAATATCAAGAAAAATATTAAAGAGGGGGCTAAATTGCCCAAAACACATCACTATCTTTCTCCATTAGCGATAATATTTCACCCACGATGCAAACGCTCATGTGTGACATCATTATTTGTGGGTGAGACCCCCAAGATTTGCAACAGGACCCCCACCCCCCCCACCACCACTAAAAAAAAAAGCATTTTCCTGCACCGATGGTGACAGGGTGAAGATCCCCTGTCCAATGCACCCAGCGTCCTCCCAGCCAGCTGACAGTGAGGACGTGACAGCCCTAATGGAGGTTGATTACCAGGAGGCATCTATTAATTTTCTCCTAATCACAACAAAGAGACAGGCAGCACTTAACAGCTGTAAAATGGCAGGCGCTGTTCGGAAATGAAGCCCGGGGAAAAGCCGTGGACAGAGGGTTAGTGCCAGAGCCATTATTACCTGCTGCTATTGTGCTGATCGTCAGGCGGGCTTAGCTGCCGGTAACTCAATATGCCACATCAGCCATCCACTTTAGCTGCAGGCTCTCGGTAAGTGGGAATCCGCACTGGTGAACGGTGGGAAAAAAAGTAACATAAAGGGGATTGGTTCACACGCCGAGTGGTCGGAAAGATTGTGATCCAGGTGAGAAGCTGACAGTAACAGGTTTAAGCTCAATTGCTATATTTGTTGAGGAGGAGGGATTGTCGCTCTGACCCGATGCTGAGCGGTTGAATTCCTATCAGTCATGTTGAGAACAGAGCATCCAGATGACCTTTGCTTGGCGACTGAAAAGAGGAAAAATACTGTTAACAAGAAAATGCCAAATTAAGCCTCCTCTTAACATGCTACTCCTACTCCGAGTTTCAGAGAAGGACAGGACTAGGTTGCAGTCCCACAACTTTGCCAACCCCCCCCCCCCCCCAAAAAAAAACAGCTTAGGCCAGACTGAACCAGCTTAAAGTTCACCTAAAATGTAAAGTTCTGTCATAATTTGCTTACCTTGTTGACATGGGGAGAAGTTTTGAAGTATGCTGCTTCTTTTTCATACAATAAAAGACTAGTGTCTATCAAGATTTACTGCAATCATTTACTGCCAAAACAATGAGATGATTTCATATTTTTGTGATTACCATTTTTTTATTGATTCATTTATTAAACAATGAAAAGCAAAACATATACAAACAGAATCAATATTTAACCCTCAAAATCCACTCTGACCAGCAAAAAGGGGACTTGTTGATACATAATTTTGGGTTCAGCCATATGCTCGAGGCAACATTTAAATAAATGTACGAATTAAACACTCTGGATACTTTTGTCCATACCGAGTGCAAATGCGAGATAACGGGGTGTAACTTAACTTCTCCGATTCGTTTGATAGAAAGGCTTTGCAATGACGAAATAGGGGCAAGAACTTCCTGTTCAGTACCAAACCAGGGAGGGGCTCTTTCAGGTGGAAGAGACCAATGAGCCAAATGTCTAAGACTGAATGCATAATAATAAAACAAAATCTTGGGTAGGCCTAGCTCACCTTTTTCAATCGGCCTATGTAACTTACTGAAATGTAATCTGGGAAGCTTTTCCACGTGGAGAGAGATATTCCACTCATATTAACATTTGACATTTTGACATATTAGAAAAAATAGATTGTGTGTCAAAAACAATATTATAAAGACCACATTCCAACATCAGTGCAACAATCAAACTCCAAACCTCCCCCTGAACCAAACAAATAGAAAAAAGAAAAACGGACTTGAGCAATCTGACGGCAAAGTTGTCACGGGGGCTTTCGTAGGGCGTACATGGACTATTTGAGTTAAACCAACCAGTGTCCATCCCTCTAAACTCAAAAAGTCCATGTACGCCTACGAGAGTCCCCGCGACAACTTTGCCATCAGATTGCTCAAGTCCGGTGCTTCTATACAAATTTTGAGAGACAGAATTACATAACAGAAAAAAAATCTATAAAACAAACCCCAGCCAATAGGCAGAATAAACACAAAGAATGTGTTATACATACTGTCCTGAAGGTGTGTTCCTCCCCAAAACAAGCTCCAGCCTCTAGCGGAACCAACACACACACACACAAAGAACATTTATATATATATATATATATATATATATATATATATATATATATATATATATATATATTAATTAATTAATTAAAATAAATAATAATAATAATAATAAAAAAATAAAAAAAACATTCAGTTTCCTTGGGCAGTCAAACAAATGTTCAGTGAGCCGGCTATTTCACAAGTGCAGCAGATGACCTAATCCTTCCAATCCTTCCAAAAAATATTCCACAAGTACAAAGAATGAGCAGATTCATCCACAACTGTCCTGAAGGAATTTTATTCCACAAAACAGACTCCAGCGCTAGGCGGAACCATCACAAGAAGAAACAAAAAAAAGGCGCCCAGTTTCCTTGAACAGTCGAGTGAATGTTCAGCGAGTCAATCTCACTCGGGAGCAATGTGAAAATCATCAAAATAACTTCCAATGACTTTATGAAAGACATCGCTTGTTGTGGGCATGTAAATACTTTGCAGCCATCCTTAGCATCTATTCTCAATTTGGCCGGGAACATCAGTGCATCCATTGATGTAAGAGTTTCTTGCAATTCTTGAATCAATCACGTTTCTCTCTTGTCGAATTCGCAAAGTCTGGGAACAAGAAAATGCTGTGGTTCTTCCAAGAAAGCCTTCCTTTACATCTTGCCTCGCGCAACATGAGATCTTTATCGTAAGATCTCAGAAATTTGGCCAGAATTGTTCGGGGCCTGTCTCCCTCAGCCAATCTCCGAGCCAGAACCCTGTGAGCTCGCTCAATTTCCAGCTGATGGCCTGTTATGTCGAGCAGACTCAGGAAGAGCTTGTCAAGGAATTTCACCATATCTCGGCTTTCCTCGTTCTCAGGAATTCCAACAATACGGACGTTGTTTAGCCGATTACGATTCTATCAGTCTTCCAGTTTTTCCCAGATGCACTGCAAATCTGCCTTGGTTGCTAGCGGATTAGCAGCTAATTCCCTCTCCGATGACTCCAGATAACTGATCCGATTCTCGACGTCCGTCAATCTTGTAACCAACGGTTGACGTTGAATTTCTCCTGCCGCACTGTCCAAACTGAGTCCCTGGTCTGTGGCCTTGTCAGGGGTATCAGCTTGAGCACATAAGTGTCTTTTAATGTCTCCAGAGCCCGAGGATTTTTAATTCTTTGACATATTGTCTTCATATAACAGTTATGAAACAGAGTGTATCGAATCTCACCAGTTTAGGACACAAAAAGAATTAAAAACTAGCGAAGTGCGCAGAGCTCGCTGTTCACACGTCCGAACCTCGCATGGCATCATGTGACCCACCTAACACCGTTTTAATCCTGCAACTCTGATTTATTTTCTGCCTTGATAACCAAATCTACAGAGAAAGAATATTTGTGTGAATTTACAGTGGCAGCATCACAGTGTCGATGATTTCATATTTGAACAGAACAGATTCTTGCTAAATGTGTTTACACAGACTTTTTAAATTATGAAATTTAATTCATTCATTCATTTTTATAAAATACCACAATTACCACTTCATTTGGAGTCGAACACAATGAATGACTTGCGATTCAGTATGTTTTTCACTCTCTAAAAAGAATCAGCTGAAAAGACAAGAGTCATTCGTTCAGGAGGTAGAGCTATATGTTTTGCGGTATAGATTCAAAAGAACCGGCTCATAAGAGTGATTTGTCCAGGAATCGGACAACACTGGTAACGCTGTGTGTTTTGCACTAAAGATTCTAAAGAACCGGCTCATAAGAGTCATTTGTCCAGGAATTGAACTACACTTTTAATGCTATGTGTTTTTAATTTACTAAAAATAACTATTAGAAAAATTTGTTCGGGAATCGGACTACACTGGATGTGCTGTATGGTTCGCACTTCTGATTCATTAGCGGTGTTGCTGTGCTGCTGAATGGTAGCGCAGGACACAATGTCAGAGTTTTTAGCATGGTGTTGCTTTCGCATCGTAGGCAAAATCACATTTCAGAACCATTAATGGAACCGAAAGTCATGAAAATCACACAGTATTTTTTTTAAAATAGGGAATCGGTTCTCGGTTCCCAACCCTATCAGTTAATGTTGTTTGGCATCACAGATGTCAAACCTAGTGTGATGCATCTAATACACCACATTTATTTCTTACACAAAGCCATCTTATGGCTTATATGACATTTATGGTGCTTATTTGCCAATTCCGGAGCTTGACGAACATGGGATGAACTGTTGTTGAATGGAAAAGCGAGAAGGGAGTAAGAATTCTTCAAAAACTCTTTTTAAGTGTTTCATGGAAAAATAACAGAACACTCTTTTAAAATAACCTGATCATGAGTAAATGACAGAACTATTTCATCAAATTTCAAGATGGACTATTTTTAAATGGAAAACCCTGGTTTGTTACAGCCACAAACTGGTTAATCTGGTTATTGTTGCATGTTGGCCAGCTATACCAATGTATGGATGGCCAGTCAAAACCAACATGAAAGTCCCCAAAACATACCTAAAACTGTTAACCAGCAATATCATGGTTTGATTAAACGGTTGATCTAAGCTGGTCACCAGCTTAACAAGTTTAGCTGGTCTAGACTGTTTTTCTCAGCAGGGAAGCACATGGAATTACAGTCTTATTTGGTGTTGAGGAGCATCAAGCCAAGTTTGAAGATATTACCATGCTTTACCGTTTGTTGTGCCAATGTCGTGGCATACTCCAGCCCCTCCCTAAAGGACTTTCACACAATTAAAGATCGCAGGACAGTAGAGGAGACACCGTTAAGCGCCTGACTAGAGAGGCTAATGGATATTAACAGGGGCTTTGGGAGTCCCCTTGTGCTTCTTTTGTTGAAGTCATGAAGTCTATGATCTTTCAATTTAAAAAATACACTAAACCAACACAAGGCGGATTTCCCATTCTCCTAATTATCTTCCTATTGTGCACTTGGCCAAGGAGGGGCACTGATGCCGTAAGCTGGAAAAAAAAAAGCCAGTGAGCTGCCGTGCGAGTTTGGAGAAGATTTGGCAACTTGGCAGCGGCTTTGAGCCACAGCAGTTACCTTTTTATTACAGGCATAATTAGAAACTCACTGTGCTAGCATTGTGAAAAGAGGCTTTTGAAGTCATGTGCTCGCAGAGTGTTGGGTGGAACCAACCGGAGGCCCAGAAAGTGTTCAATTAACGAAGGCAGGCTGAACTCTAAGCTGGGATAATATGACAAACAAGCCAGAACATTCCTTTTGGCATCATATGAATTAATCAGTCAAACAGCGGTGGACATGTTGGTCTTACAGATGTTTAATTCATTCCTGGGGACTGATGAGGACTCATGATTAAATTGGGGAGCTTATAGAAGCCCTAACCAGGGGTTTTTGAAACTGTTCAATACAGACTGACAGGCAGATACAAACCGGAGGGGCTCAGAACCCACTCAACACTGCAAAACAGCTGCATCTAGTTGACCACACACACAACGATAAATGTTGAGGTGTTACCTATGTGCTTGAAGGTGCAGTGTACTGTTTTGACTTCAAATATATACAAATATAGAAGTAGTTTGAGAGTGTAGGGAGACCGACTCGAATGTGTCAATCACAGTGTGTCATGAGAGTGGGCAGTTGCTGCAGAGCTCTTTTGCCGCGCTTTGTTCGGCGCAACTCTCCCTCTTCCATTATTAACTCTATAATGCTTAGAATCTGACATTTTCAGAGATAACCATCATTTCTGCATTTATGTTACTTAAAATGACAAAATAAGGCTTCAAAACATCCGCATCACGAATAAGCATCATCTAGTGGTCATGTGGTAGAAATATTAATATGAATATAGAAGTCTTTAAAATAGCACTTAAATAGACAAATCATATATCAATTGAAAGTTCTCATTCTGAGGAATGTGACTGTACAGTTTATCTTTGTGATGAGGAGGAGGGCATGGCCGGGCCGTGAGGGTGCACGGCCGGTGTTGAGTCAATTAATCAGCGACGGAGAGATAAAAAGGGGACCCGGAGACACCAGTTCGGGAAAGAGAGAGACACACTGCTGCACTGTGTGTGTTTATATTTGTTTAAATTAATTTATGCATCAAAAGTTTGTTGATTTTTCAGCTGGTACCCACCTCCTCCTTGCCCATCCTTTACTTGTTTCAATTTTGTTGCCCTAATACCACAGTTTAAAAGATTTTCAAAAGAATCACAAGGTGAAATATGAAATTTGTAAGACATCAAATAAAAACGTCTCATTTATGCACCGACCAATGCTGCTGTAAGCCCCAAATAGCTAAAAACTTTATATCTGCTTTTACCTTTACATTAGTTTCCTAAAACATTAGCCATTGTTTACTTGTCTCTGAGCTTGCTTGTGTGAATAATCCAATGTTATATTTTAGATGTTCATAACAAAATATGCAGTCCCACAGGAAAAGCATGCTAAATAAATCATCTGAATAATATGTTACTGACTATCGATGATGAAATGTTATACATCACCGCAAAGGGGAGGATCTCAGCTTTCTAATGACACCTAGATTGAGCTTCTAGTCTACTCAATGGTCCAAATATTCTATGGCAGGTAGAGATGTGAAAGAGATGTGGAAGACCAGATGTACAACTAAACAAGAGGATAAGTACATCAGAGTCTCTAGTTTGAGAAATAGATGCCTCACATGTCCTCAGCTGACAGCTTCATTGAATTCTACCCGCTCAACACCAGTTTCATGTACAACAGTAAAGAGAAGACTCAGGGGTGCAGGCCTTATGGGAAGAATTGCAAAGAAAAAGCCACTTTTGAAACAGAAAAAAGAAAAGAAAAGGTTCGAGTGGGCAAAGAAACACAGACATTGGACAACAGATAATTGGAAAAGAGTGTTCTGGATCTTAACCCCATTGAGCTTTTGTTGGATCAGCTAGACTGTAAGGTGCGTGAGAAGTGCCCGACAAGACAGCCACATCTATGGCAAGTGCTACAGGAAGTGTGGGGTGAAATGTCACCTGAGTGTCTGGACAAACTGACAGCTAGAATAACAAGGATCTGCAAAGCTGTCATTGCTGCACATGGAGGATTTTTTGATGAGAACTCTTTGAAGTAGTTTAAGAAGTTCTGAACATTTCTTCAAACTGTAATAATCATTTTTCACGTTATTAATGTCCTGACTATACATTGTGATTAGTTGAATGCCACTTTGGTGAATAAAAGTACCAATTTCTTTCCATAAATCAAAATCTGTACATTATTCCAAACTTTTAGCCGCCAGTGTATATATATTGGATTTTTTATGTTTTAAATGTTGATTCAACCCTATAACACATATGTGGGTCAGAAATGACTCAGAGTCTAGTTAAGACATAATTATTACATGAAGTGGTCTTAATATTTGGGGGTTATTATGGATACCATGGTAAATGTTTTGTTAGGGTAGCCAATTTGTGCCTCTTAAACTTGACAAATAGCATAATTCTGATATAAAATAACTAACTAAAATAAAAAATGTCTCAGAGCAGGTACTGTTGTTTTTAAACGTCCTCTGTTGAAATCCGTTGGGGATTCCTCACCCTGAAAATCACTGACCCTGATGTGTAAGTGCAGGTAATATGTTTGGTTACCCAACATAAATCAATAAATGAGGAAAAGTGGTCGTGATTTAAGAATTAGCTACTCTTGGTCCAAAGGCCAAGTTCATTATTCAGCTCATTTGCATTAATCATGTCTGTTTCATTCACCATTGGACTCAATTACAATTCTAAACACCACTGGTGTCATTTTAAAATAATCTCACCCAACCGTATCTAATTTCCTAACATCAAGGATCAATACTAACCAAAAAGTGAAAGAATAAATGCTAAATTGTAGCTTATGTATCAATAGTTTCACTGTGTGTGTAAGTCCAAAAGATTGTCATAAGAAAGTGACTAAATCTAATGTATGATAATTTCTTAACATCAAGGATCAATACTAACCATAAATGATTAGTAATGCGAAATGCTATTATAGTTCTTGATAATACCTTGGATAGATAGATAGACAGACAGACAGACAGATTTCTAATGTAGGCCAGACCCTGTATGACATCATAATGGGTTAATTAAACTTTAATTAAGGTGAACCTTGTATAAACATTATCAGTGTACAGTGCTACTCTTGCTGATCCTACTGTTGTTTATTAGACACACGCACACACATTTGTCATCCATAATTGAACTCTGGTGAATTTAAATAATAATTATGTGATGCTTTTTGCAAGTTTTACTGGCATCGACTCAACACACACACACACACACACACACACACACACACACATGTTTTTATATCATTGTGCGGACTCTCCATAGACTTCCATGCATTTTATGGATTTTATACACATCTAACGATAATTTCTATCCACTAACCCTAACAGAAACCTTTTTGCATTTTTACATTTTCAAAAAAACCTAGTTTAGTAAGTTTAATAAACAATTTCCCTCGTGGGGACCACTGGCTGGGCCCCAGAAGGTAGGTGATCTCAGGTTTTACTATCCTTGTGGGGACCAAATGTAGTATAAATATGTACACACTCTCACACACACACACACACACACACACACACACACACGGATGGTGATTTAACATTGCGTGAGCTCTGAGCTCAATTGAGCGACCAATAAGCTACTTAAGCTTGGTTTCCATGGCAACCTCACACAGGCTTTTAACAGGCTGTTGCCTCACCAGCCCTGTCTACTGTATTAATGAGATAATTACACGAGCATACATCCCGACTGCTGTTTAGAAACACTGGATAACGATGCCTATTTGCATAAGTTAATTACAACAAACGAAGAAGTCAATGCCTCAGTTTGTTTGTGCCTTTGTAAACTGCTCGACTTGAGTGAAGCCGAGAATGTTGAATTTTGAACAGCTCCTGCCTCCTGCATTTAATAAAGCTGAAATAAATAAGTGTTAAGCATCTAAATGAGAAGCTAGCCCTTTTAAATTGTCATTTAAATTTAGTTTTATCTAGAGTCAACTGATATCAATAGTATCAACCCCCTCGCAACCACCCAGAACACCCTAGTAACTGCAAAGCAACGCACTAAAAACAATTCACAACACCCTAGCATTGTGGCAGACAGGTTTTTTTTTATTTTTTTTTTACTGTGGTTAAGGGGACTTTAGGCACTTCTTAATACTCCTTAATTGTTGTAAAATCACTGTAACACAAGCTGATAGAAATGACATTTTTAACGTTTTTGAACTAAAATGGTCAACGTCCTTGTCTTGCTAAGGTTAATTTCATATCTAACATGTTATGTATCTTAAATGCACACAATTAAATAAAATTTTCACACTTTTTGGGTAATTACAGCTTGACTGGAAATGAAAATATTCTGCTCACAAGTGTTTTTTCCTTGTTTTCGTCTCATATTTCATCTCAAGCATGCTCTTTACTGACACCTTTGTCAGCTTGGTTAACAAGTACACTAACTTTTAGAAAAAATTAATTGTAAAAATTGTTAAAATTGTTTGGTGTGGTGGAAATGACGCCCCAACTGTGTGACAGACCAGTTTGATAAGTTGATAGAAATCAGTTTCACACAATACAATATATACATTTCACTGTTTGTTTACATGATCATAGTTTTAAACATGTAATAATTTGTATTTTTAAAATGTATTTTTATAGTTTAAAATGGAAAGTCTGGGTCTGGGACAAGGCAAAAACATTTGAAAAGCACCAAAAATAAATGATGTAGGCCTGGTAAAAAATTCCCAATTAAGTTTTAATGAGACTTTTATATAACAAAAATAAAAAGTTGAAATCTGCTTGTTTTAATCAAAAGAATGAACCCCTGGGACATGAAAGTGCCCGAAGTTGAAGAAACACCCACTTATGAAATATATTAGTTGGTGAAAGAATTGTTAATTCCAATTACAAATTCCTTCACCAACTAATATTAATTGAACATTGTTTTTTTTTTTCATATTGCCTCAGTTTTATGAGGGTTTTAGATACCTGACATTACTTTAACAGACAAAACTAGTGTAACACATCTCTGATGGTTTATTGCTTTATTAGAATTTCCTAAATGTTTTAATTGATATTTTTTACTAAAAGAGTTCCCTCTTATGTATGTTAATCTTTCATTGTGTGTTTGTGTGTGGGGACCAGCCAATGTACAATGGCTTAATAAACATACTAAGTAATGTCTTAATGTAAATCGAAAAATGCAGGAATGTTTGTGTGAGGGGTTAGGTGATAGAAAATATCATTAGCTCAGTATAAAAACAATAGAAATCAATGGAAAGTCCCCACCATGATAGAAAAACAAACATGTATTTATGTGTGTATTGGTTGGACAAAAATGGCACCTATATAACAGATACACATAAGAAACACACCCCCAATTGTCAGGGGTTGGGCAAGGGTTTGAGGAACCCTCCCATGAGCCCTCATTCTGGGCACCCTAGCAACGCATCTACGGCAGCGAGAGAAACAGTTGCGCTGATCCCCTGCTATGTTTGCAAAGACCAATTTTCAGCTAATATGGAGGTCGTGACAGCGGGCGTAAAGGGCCTGGTAGGACATTATAGCAGTAGAATTGTAAATACTGGTTAGAGACAGACAGAAATGGAGGGGCAGGCGGTGGGAAATTTCCATACAGCGCTCTGTGGCACCACTGCTGGCCAACCGCGGTGGAATAGATTTTCCATTCGAGTGTGTCACATTGGATTTTTGGAGTTGCTGGGTGGCAGGTTCATATCATTAGTAACACTTTAGCGTGGTAATGAACCCTTTTTATTTACCCTCCACTCTGCTCATGAATGCATAAGGAGTCTCTCGGCCACTGCCCCCTGAGAGAGAGAGAGAGAGAGAGAGAGAGAGAGAGAGAGAGAACTTATGATCTTTTGATGAATGGCTGTTTCTCTGTGACCTAAGAAGGGGACACTAAATATTAGAGGAACAACTGAAGAGTTGTTAAAATACACAATTTTCATACTACATACTATACACACACCTCTGTCCTAATGTCCAAGGGTGTAAATAGGACATTAGATTTAAACTCTTGCTCTTTTTATTATTATCTCTCCTGTATGGAAGCCAGATTCCACCATAATTGGGACTAATATCTCCCAATGTCAAGATAAAAGCTCACAATTGTGTGACATAAACTCGCACTTGCAACTTTATTTCTCGAGATTTCAACTTTATTTCTTGCAATTTCGACTTCATATCTCATTATTTCAAATTAAATAAAGCCGCAATTGCAAGATATAAAGTATTATATTACGCAACTGCGTAATATAAACTCACAATAGAGTGACAAACAAAATCGCACAGTTTTGTTTAGTTCTCGCAACTGGATCTTCATATTTGGCAATTTTGACTTTATTTTCCACAACTGCAACTTTCTCACAATTTCGACTTTATATCTCCCAATTTTACTTTATTTCTTGCAACTGGGAATTTATATCTTGCAACTTTGACTTTATTTCTCATAATTGCAACTTTCTTGCAATTTAAACGTTATATTTTGCAATTTCAAAATACTCGTAATTGCGATTTGATATCTTGCAATTTTGACTTTATTTATTGCAATTGCGATTTTATTTCTCGCAAATTCGACTGTCTTACAATTTTGACTTCATTTTTCGCAATTTCAATATAATATCTCTCATATTTTCTACTTTTTCATGCAGTTGCAACTTAAATAAAATCTTAATTACAATCGAGTGACAAACAAAATCACAACTATATCTCGCAATTTCGACTTTATTTCCCACAACTGCAAATTTCTTGCAATTTCAACTTCATATTTTGCAACTTCAACCTTATTGCTCGTAATTGCGATTGTATATCTTGCAGTTTTGACTTTATTTTATGCAATTGTCACTTTATTTCTCAGAATTTTTACTATATCTTACAATTTAGACTTTATTTTTCTAAGTTGCGATTTTATATCTCGCGTATTTTCAACTTAAATTGCTCGCAATTGCAACTTAAATAGTCTTAATTGCAGGATAAAAGGCCCAACTGCAAGATTTATATTGCGTAATTGCGACTTTATATCTCAAAGAAACAAAGTGGCAATTGTGAGATATAAAGTCAGAAATGTGAGATTAAAAATCAGAATTGCCTTTATTTGTTTTATTATTCCATGGTGGGATCAAGACACCATACTCCTAAACCAAACAGCACAAAGGAAAATTATTTGCGATCAGAATTTCTGTCTGTTTAAAAGTACTAAGTATTGATTATTTCATGAGCATAATTCTGAAAACAAAGCAGAAAATATAATTATGCTTGTAAATATCTAGTTTACTTGCTAAGTGCCTTAAACAAAACTCTGAATATCTTTCAAAAATGTGAGGCAAAAGCTTTAACCACAAAGTTAAAAGACGTTAAATTAAATGTTACCAATTAGTCACGATTCAGTTTCATCGTAAGGGGGGAAAAAGATGCGGTGAAAGCAAATAGTGAGTGACAATAAAATACTGCCTAAAATCTCCTTTAGGGTTAGGAACAATGTGAGGGTGGGTAAATGATGACATTTTTAGGTGAAAAATCACTTTACATGTGTGGCCAGTAGATATTGACCAGGACAGACACTTGTTAAGGCTGTGATGCCTGAAATGCTGAGGCAGGGGTTCAATTCACACGTTTAAACACACACAGAGGGGGTCATCAGCCTTCCTGAACGCTTTCTGTCCACAACAATGACTTCAGTTGATAGCTTGTGGCCAGGTTGTTTGAGGAATTTTTGACCCTGTAGTGGCCAGAAAATACCATGTGTAGGTAAGTTTGTGAAATTGATGTGGTTGTTGTTTGTGAAGCTACTGCCACATTCCACGAGTATGGTACATTTTAGTGTCCCGTCACTTTTTTTTGGCACAAATCTCATATTTACTGTTATAAGAATGATTACATGAACTAGAAGAAATATGCAGAAAACATATTAATTATAACTGAATTATTTACACAATGGCAAGAAAATTAGCAGTACACAAAGCAGGATGGAAATATAGAGCTAAAGTTAGCCATTGTTCAGTGAGGGAATTACAATTAGCTTACATAAGGGTTAATTTTGATATTTTTATAACTATTTGTCATTTTGATATTTTCATACTGATTTCTGTATTTTTAATCTTACATGATGGAATGTTTAAGAGTGAGACATACCAACTAATACAACAAAACATCACTTGTCAAATCTATTGCTAACACTTATGGTTGTTTGTGCAGTCGTTTTCCCTCCAAAATGATGCAGTCACTTCCTGGGGGATGATGTCATCAAGGAAATGGGATATTGCAAAATACTAACAGGATGGTTAGTGATATTGAGGACAAAGAAAGAACCTATAAATTGATTACTAATTAAAACAATATTCCTCAAAACATCTAAAACAGTTTTATTGAAATATTTCGATTAGACAAAGGAAAAATGAAGCAACTCCTGGAGCATTTCTTAACAAATGTATGTTTTTTCATTTTATGAAAGTCAGTGCATGGCATCCAGGGAAATTACAAAAATGGCACCATCTCTTCAAACCAAAGCAACATTTTTGCAAAATGATATTAGTCTACGTGGCTCATTGTACTTTTTGCGGAAGTTCTGAGGTGAAATGTCCACTGTGTGGCACTAAAAGCGAGTAAAAATTTCTCCCAAACAGATGAGGTTTTAAAGGTTTTTGCTCTACTGAGTTTTAAATCAACAAAACCTTAACCTTAACTTCCCTACCTTAAACCTAACCGATGCTGTCATAAACAGCAAATGTGAGACAAAAAATGAAATTGCTGAAGCAACTACATCATTTTTGGATGCTTCTATGACACTTTCGGCTCACATGTCGACTCGGGTGCTCTTCAGGACCCTGGACCTTTGCCTCGCAAGTGCAATGCTTCAGTTGAGCTACCGTGCAATTTGATCGTGCTCAAATTAGCTTGGAAATGTAGTTGCCTATGTAATGCAAATGTTAAACTGTATCGCCTTACAAGTCACATGTTATAGTTAAAGTGTTTGTGTGTCATAAGATAGGATTGTGAGAGGAACAGAGCAAAAAGTGTTTATGAGCTGATAATCTGCCATTTTACTCATGATTTGTGTGAAAGGGAATGAAAGTCATTGTTGTTGTAGCACCTCTAGTGTTCATTTCACCAAGAAACTGTCGCGATACGTACAACCAGCCATGTACAAATATTTTTTCTATGAAACTGGGTTTAAATTTATTTTTTTTCACCCCTATGTTCAGTAAATTGTGATATTGTGATATAAGAAAAGATTTGAGATATTTTATCAGCATTAAAGCTCTTTCTCACCGTTTTGGGGCTTGTTATCCGGCTGTTGCTTTCAGTGACGGCCGAGCCTCTCTCTCCTGTCCTGATGTAAGCATCACCAGCTCTGAGTGCACTGAAGCGGGTCGGACTGCACTCCTCCACCCGGTCAGGGCCTCTTGGTCACCACCGTGTCCTGCCTGTTCATTTCCCTTTCATCTTCAGTGTGAAATTGGTGCTGGTGCGACGCTGACCCCGGGCAATAAGAGGTCAGCTATTGAAATCTGATGGGCACCTCTGGATGACAGAATCTCCTGCAGGAGGAGAAGAGAAGAGAGGAGGGAGAAGATCAGGGTTTAATGGGCCCTGTGTCCACATCACTGTCAAAGCTTTAGTCCATTCTGTCCAGCCATGTGATAAGGAAGAAGGGAAGATGTGTTTCGAGCATGACTTGTGGAGATCCACCATCTCAACTATGGATAAAAAGGCAATCTGTTGTAACTGTTTACCACTGCTTGAGTTTTTTTTTTTTTTTCTTTTTTTTTACAGAGGTGTATAGTAACAAAGTACAAATACTTACTGTTACTGTACTTAAGTAAATTTTTGGAATATCTGTCCGCAAGTATAAATATTTCTGATGACTTTCCCTTCTAGTTTTTTCCCCTCTTCTATTACATTTTGAAGGAAAAATAAATACTTTTACTTTGATACAGTTCTCCAAACCGTCTTGCTACTTTTTCGATTGAACCCCAACGCCCCACCCCCCCATCTTTTCATCAATTCGATTCGTTAGAATAGGTAAAAACGGTTTGAAAAGCAGTCTGAATTCAAACATTTGTTTTAAGAATCAGTTCACGAATCTGAATCAAAATCGCCTGCATCCCCATACAGGGTGTGTTGCGTCTCCACTCGGGAATCTAAAGAGAAGAGACTGTTTATGTAAGTTTATTGGCTACAAATTAATATGATACATGTTTGGGCTTAAACATTAAGAACGTTGCAAAATACTGATGAACTTACTGTATGTGCCTCAACATTTGTTCACATCTCCTAACTTTCCTTGAGCACTGTTCATATGTGTACTATTTAGCAGTTCATGAGTGAATTTTATGTGGTAATCATTTACATTTAACCAAGATATCGTATGTATAAATTAACAATGACCATCTGTGCCATTATTTAAGCCACTTACTTGTACTTTTGATACTTAAGTACATTTAATATCAGTTACTTTAAAACATTTACGTGAATTTTTTTCTCTCATGAGCTACTTTAACTTTTTACTTGAATCAATTTCCATAGAGCTATCTTTACTTTTACTTTAGTATGACAATTTGATTCCTTGTACAACATTTTTGTCACATATATTTGACATAAACAGTGGTGAGCGCATTACCGAGGTTGCATTTTCTCTCTAAGATTCAATTTTTACTCCACTGATGGTTAGGTTTAGGGTTGGGGTTTGGGTTAGTTGGTAGGGTTAATAAAATATGCATTTCTGCTTTAAAGTACTACATCATAGTCTTTCACCACCACTCTGTGGACATTTCACCTGGAATCTGGAGCTCACACGTGCCCATACATTCAACAACACTTCCGGCTTTGGCCACTGGGGGCAGTGATTCGAATTGTAATAAGCACAGAACAATTTCAGCAGCAGAACTTTCGACCTACTGTTGTGGAATTCATTGTGAAGTCAGTCTGGTCCCATACAGTTTACAGTAGTATTTCATAAAATATTCCCTTACAATACATGAGATTCTTAAGACAAAAGTATGATCTTAAAGGGATAGTTCACCCAAAATGAAATTCTCTCATTATTTAGTCACCCTCATGTCATCACAGATGTGTATGACTTCCTTTCTTCTGCAGAACACAAATGATGATTTTTAGGAGAATATTTCAGCTCTGTCGGTCCTCACAATGCAAGTGAAAGGGTGCCAAAATGTTGATGCTCCAAAAAGCACATTAAGGCAGCATTAAAGTAATCCATATGACTCCAGTGTTTTAATCCATGTCTTCTGAAGACATATGATAGGTGTGGGTGAGAAACAGATCATTAGTTAAGTCTCTTTTTTTTTTTGCTAGAAATTCTCCTCTCTGCCCAGTAGGGGGTGATTTATATGAAAAATGTGAATCACAAAAAACACATGAAGAAGAATGTGAAAGTTAAAGTGGAGATTTACTGAGCAGGGAGGAGAATTTATAGTAAAAAAGGACTTAAATATTGATCTGTTTCTCACCCACACCTATCATATCGCTTCTGAAGATATTGATTTAACCACTGGAGTCTTATGAAATACTTTAATGCTGACTTGCGGGATTTTTGGTTTAAAATTTTGGCACCCATTCACTTGCATTGTATGGACCAAAAGAGCTGAAATATTCTTCTAAAAATCTTCATTTGAGTTCAGCAGATGAAAGAAAGTCATACACATCTGGGATGGCATGAGGGTGAGTAAATGATGAGATAATTTAATTTTTGGGTGAACTATTCTTTTAAGAGATTATAAAATATGATGTAATAAAGAATTAACATGAAGCACACACAAATAAATAAAAGATGAAGAAAAAAGGAAAGGCAGCAAAAATATGTTGGGTTTTGGCTCCTGTTACTCTATAGATCTCAAGTACAGACATCCCAAGTACAGACACTTATCGTCGGGAATCTAAAAGAACCCCTAAAGTTGAAAATCCAAGGAAACTCTCCAGCACAATTATTTATTTTCCAAAGGCTGTCCCTAATCACAAATAAATAAGTGCTCAGACGGATACGTTGAGGGAGGAGAGGGTGCCTATCATAGAAGCAGATAACTGCTAGATATGATTGCCTTGATAAGTAAGCAAATTTGGCTTTTAGAGATAGCCACAGGGGTTGCACTGATCGGCTACACCCTTTCTCCCTTTCCTTCAACACATTTTATCTTCCCCGTTCAAGAGCTTTTTATCTCTGTTGATTTTCTCTCCTTTATATTTTTCCCCCCCGCCTCTGCCAGAAGGTAAGATCACATACCCACAGAAGCCAAGAGTGGCATGTTTTAAAGCGATGGACAAAATACAAATATTTGAAAATGTATTTCATGGCAATTATGTCAAGTTTCATGGCCCTGTCTCTGCACTGAGCCACAGCCTGGATGCCTTAATTTGTATAGAAATTGTAATCATTTGTTCATTTCAAGGTGAAAATTGCATTTTTTAATTTAAATCGTATCCTGCGTGATAGGCTATTATCTAGAAAAATTGTCTCTGTGTATAGAGCTCTGTGCCCAGGCGTTACGGCTGTTAACGGCCCTCTTACGTTCACAAGAGGCTTATGTAAGTCTCGCGAACAAAACTGTGGTTTGTTCTTGCATTAGGGCTTCATCTGTCTGAACTCATTTGCATTTTAGTTATTAATATTAATTAGTCTGCGAGCTAAGAGCAGATTTTTATATGTTAATCAAAACCCGGCTTCACAGCGACGTTATCTCAGCAAACCATCTCTTAGATTCTCAACTTCAGTGGTCCTTTTTTTTCCTTTCTTACCGCTTATCTGCAGAAGTGAGAGAAGAGATAGGTGTGTTGGTGTGAAGTGCGGGAATGGAATTCGTATGAAGAACAGAATTGAAAAATAAACTATTCCAACGCATAAACACTGGCTTCAAAAACTTACTTGGACACTTAAGTCACACTTGAAATGAATGAATTGTATTGCATTAGATGACAAAATGGTGAAATGGTGTTCAAAGCCAAAATAATAATACGATGGATCTCTTTTTACTGAGTAATCCATTATTTTGTACAGGGGGGGGGGGGGTCAAATGATCATTTATGAATTTAGAGCAAAACTACAGAAAAAAACAAAACAAAACTTAGAAACGTGGCAGTGTCGTTATTTAATTTTTACACAGAGATGGGTAGGTCTATTACTAAAATCAGTTGACTTCAGCACCCCTTGTTGCATTGGGAAGGGGGTGGGGGGTGCTTAACTTCAGAAGTATTGAAGATATCTTAATATTCTTTTAGATTCAGGTTCAGAACAAACTTTTGTTTTTGTATCTTTACTTTAAAGGCCCTATGTGGTTAAATCCCAGAGATATGGGACTCTCAATGTGGCTCCATACTTAAATTTTACCCCATTTTCAATAGTTAAAAACAAAATGTGGGTCACATGGTTTTTTTGTCCAAAAAACAAAGGTCTGAAATGCAAATAATGCTGAAACTAGAAATTTACTTTTATTTGTTCACAAAACAATAATGTCAAAATCTCGTTTTATCGAGAGTCCAAATCCCTAACCCTAAGCAACACAAGTTTTTGGATGTCATTGGACTTTCATTCTGCTTAACATCTCTTGATGTGTTCCACAGAAGAAAGAAAGTCATACAGGTTTGAAACAACATTAGGGTGAGTAAATGACAACAACTTTCATTTTTGTGTGAACTAATTAAGGCCAAGCACATGTTCTGGCTGTCCAGACCTGCGTCTCTCGCCTTTCTCCGACTCTCTCCCTCCACGAGGCACCGCCCAGGACACCTTGAGGGGTCAATGTATGTGAAACTTTCAGTGTTGAACTTGCAGTAAGATATGCTCTCAAGAAGCACAGAACTTAATCAAGCTCTTCTTTATAAGTTGAGGATGTATTTTGCATTCAGTACTCAAAGAGAATACTTCAATAACGGGACAAACTAAGGCAGCACCTCGTCTCCAAAGACTCATGCGACTCCAATCCCGTATGACAATGACACATTCAAAACAAATCAACTTTAAACATCTTAATTCGACCTGCTTTTGCAAACTTAAGGCCTTACATATAAAAAGCCGATATTGGAATATGTTCTTTTTGAGATCTCCCGCTGCCAAAGATGAGACTGAAATCCTAGCTTACAGAGGCCTCTGTCTGCGCAAAGCCGGAGTCAAAGTAGGAAGTCAGACAGGCTGTGGCGCAGGTACATTATGTGCCGTGGAATAATTACGGGATTTAGAGAATTACGGGTTTCTATAAGTGCTTTGACTGTGACAGCCATGACAGTCGGAAACAGCGTGGCTCTCTTAAGACACATAAGCCTTAGAGAAGAAAACCTCAAGTGTAATCTGCCAGGATCAGGTCTTCTGTGTCACTTTAAACCCTCATTTTTTTATATATATATATCAAACACTAAATAAACATATGGGCAAGACTGTATTCAAATGAAAGCATGCTGATTTGTTGTTTTGTTTGTGCCCTATTGGAAATAAAATCACAAAGGGGTTCTCTTTAATATCTTCGCCTAGACAGCAATGAGATGAAATGGAGAGCAAATGGAAACTTTTGCTTAAGAAAAAAGACCCCAGTAATCTCTGTTTCAGAAGAGATGTCTCAAACTGTGTCAGATTTGCCAGGATACCAAATTCTGCAATCAAAAGATTTCAATAAGCACTTTTTCCTCATCAAATTTTTTCAAAACCAAATTATCATTATATGTAAATAATGCAAACTAGCTACGCTATTCACATTCACTTCATGGCTTTATACTCTCACTGTATGTCCAATCTGGGGTGCGTTTCCCAGAAGCATTGTTTGCCAACTATGGTGGCAAGTTCAAATCAAAATCAAAATCAAATCAAATCACTTTTATTGTCACACAACCATATACACAAGTGCAATAGTGTGTGAAATTCTTGGGTGCAGTTCCGATCAACATAGCATTGACGTGACATTGATGAGACATATACCAATTTACAATAAACATCAGACTAACACAACACAATTAAAGTGTAATATACACATAATTACACACAATACAATATACAAATAACATACACTGTACAGTATACAATACACACAATACAATAAAAAAGTATATATAGTATATATAGAATGTACAGTAGGTTGTATTGTACTGTATTGACATTCAGGCTGTCGGTTGATAGTCAGTTGTTAAGAGAGAATCTAATATAATAATAATATAATTTATGGCAGTCCGGTGTGAGATATAAGAGTAAGAGTAATAAAGTGCAGTGCTGATGTATTTTGATCGTGTGAGATCAAGAGTTCAAAAGTCTGATTGCTTGGGGGAAGAAGCTGTCATGGAGCCGGCTGGTGCGGGTCCTGATGCTGCGATACTGCCTACCTGATGGTAGCAGTGAGAACAGCCCATGGCTCGGGTGGCTGGAGTCTCTGATGATCCTCCAAGCTTTTTTCACACACCGCCTGGTATATACGTATGTCCTGGAGGGAGGGAAGCTCACCTCCGATGATGTGTCTGGCAGTTCGCACCACCCTTTGCAGTGCTTTGCGGTTGTGGGTGGTGCTATTGCCGTACCAGGCGGAGATGCAGCCAGTCAGGATGCTCTCTACAGTGCAGGTGTAGAACCGTGTGAGGATGTGGCGGTTCATTCCAAACTTCCTCAGCCGTCTCAGGAAGAAGAGGCGCTGATGAGCCTTCTTCACAACGACTTCAGTGTGGATGGACCATGTGAGTTCCTCAGTGATGTGGACACCCAGGAACTTGAAGCTGCTGACTCTCTCCACTGGTGCTCCATTGATGGTGATGGGACTGTGTTCCCTGTCTTTTCTTCTTAAGTCCACCACAAGCTCCTTTGTCTTACTGACGTTGAGGGAGATGTTGTGCTCCTGACACCAGTCCAGCCCAGACAAAGGGCTCCGCTGCCATGTTTGTAAACAGCGGGTCGGCACTGAGGAATTTGAAGTCCTGTTTACGGTGTGCAATTGCTGAACCAATGTCCAAAAGTGTTTGTCTGTCGTAGACAATAAGGCAGACAACATCCAAGACAAAAAACATAAGAATTGTAAACAAAACAAACAAAGCACTACCATGTTGTGTCGGAGCTCGCAACGCAGCAGCCATACTCGGCACCATCTTGAGTCGAAAAGTTCCACTGTTACCAACATAGTTCAACAATTTGGTGTTTCCCGAAACCATAGTTCCAACGAACATTCGCAAATAGCATTGCACAGTTGTGTGGTTGGAACTACAGCTCTTTACCTGTGGTTAAAAGCATAGTTCCTTGTTAGTTTGCTGTGTGGACATCATTTGACTTTGCTGGCGCTTCTATATCTATCATTCCATACATATCTTTCATTCAGTCAACACTTTGACCATGTTTACATGCATTTAAGAAAACAGCTAATTCAGGTGGAATACAAAAAGTGGGGTTCTGAAAAATCTCATAAACTAAAAGTGGTTAAAACAATGGAATCTCACACAGTGAATATGGTTTCAAGAAACAGTCGTGACTAGCTAGTTAATTTCTCCAACTATGCATCGTACTATAGTGGTTGAACAGTGAGTTACATCGTTGTATGGGAAACGCACCCCTGATCTCTCGGAATCAAGTTGCAATAATGAGATTTTTGCTAAATTATTTTTGCCTGGCTTTTTGTATGTATTGCGGTTGTTTCCTGGTAAAATAAACACTAGAGGCGCTACAACAACGACCACATTAACATGCACTTATGAAAACGTCATGGTTACTGGTGTAACCTCCGTTCCCTGATGGAGGGAACGAGACGTTGGTGTCGATGTAGTGACACTAGGGGTCACTCTTGGGAGCCCGAGACACCTCTGGTCTTTGATAAAAGGCCAATGAAAATTGGCGAGTGGTATTTGCATGCCACTCCCCCGAACATACGGGTATAAAAGGAGCTGGTATGCAACCACTCATTCAGGTTTTACGCTGAGGAGCCGATATAAGGTCCGGCCATTTCAGTGGGTAGTCCAGCGTTGTGGCAGGAGGGACCAACGTCTCGTTCCCTCCATCAGGGAACGGAGGTTACACCAGTAACCATGACGTTCCCTATCTGTCACTCACTCGACGTTGGTGTCGATGTAGTGACACTAGGGGTCCCTATACAAAACGCCACAAGGCTGAACTGTGTTACGTGAACTGGCGGTGTGTGGTGGGCAGACTTGCTGTGTGCCTCATAGCCAGCACACCAGGTCGACACGTAACCTCCCCCAACACAGTTATGAGTGTCGAACGGCCCTTTTTGGGGACAAGTCGACTACCCAGAGATAGAGACAGGCTTAACCCAGTCATGGCCTCTTTCCCCTTCTCTTTTTCCACTCCCTAAAAAAGAAGGGGGATTATCCGACTGGGCCGCCAGGTCTAGTCGGGGGGTGTCCCTCCCAAGGGGAGGACACCGCGGAGACCACACCTCGCCCCAAGAGAGGGGGGATATTTAAGTGGAAGAATACATCACATGGTCTTTCCAACCATGTGGAGAGCCTTCAAGGTAGATCCTACCCAATGGGGGAGGAGTTACTACAACATGGAGACTGAGGGGCTCTGCCCAAGGAAGACGCAGTTTGCCAGTAGGGAAACGAACTAGCGGAAGATATAGATCGCATGGGGTTAGCCTTACAGGGAACCGCCACATGCGGAGCACCTACCCCAGAACCGGGCTCTTAGTTAGCGCGTGTACTGGGCCGGCAGCGAGTCTCTCCGAAAACTCGACTGCCACAGGGCTCGGAGGAAGTCAACCAGGGAACAACCTTTGTGAACGCTACTGGGAATTAACAGCGCACATCTTCAGCTCAAAAGGAGGTGGAAGGCGCTATGTGCAAGCGATACACCCGGCCGGCTATCCCGGGCTTATCCGCTTGTGTTGCGTGCCACTACCTGGGACGAAACCGGTTCCACCCGGAGGTTGTAAAACCTTGCAAAGGTGTTGGGTGTTGCCCAGCCCGCTGCTCTGCAATGTCTGTTAGAGAGGCACCTCTGGCCAGGGCCCAAGAAGCCGCTACACCACGAGTAGAATGGGCTCGTAGCCCTACCGGGGGCGGCATGTTTTGGGCGAGACATGCCATAGTTATGGCGTCAATGAGCCAGTGGGCGATCCTCTGCTTGGAGACAGCACTTCCTTTCCGCTGTGCACCGAAGCAGACAAAGAGCTGCTCAGAGAGTCTAAAGCTCTGCGTGCGATCCAAATAGATGCGCAAAGCGCGCACCGGACACAGCAACGCCAGGGCTGGGTCTGCCTCCTCCTGGGGCAGCGCTTGCAGGTTCACCACCTGGTCTCTAAAAGGAGTGGTGGGAACCTTGGGCACATAGCCCGGTCGGGGGTCTCAGGATCACGTGAGAATAGCCCGGACCGAACTCCAGGCACATTTCGCTGACAGAGAACGCTTGCAGGTCACCTACCCTCTTGATGGAAGTGAGCGCAGTCAGGAGGGCAGTCTTCAAGGAGAGTGCCTTAAGCCCGGCTGACTGCAAAACTCAAAGGGGGCTCTCTGTAGACCCTGAAAAACTACAGAGGTCCGATGAGGGAACAAGGCGTGGCCTGGAGGGATTCAGCCTCCTGGCGCCTCTTAGGAACCTGATGATCAGATCATGCTTCCCTAAGGACTCACCGTCGACTGCGTCATGGCGTGCTGCTATGGCAGCAACGTACACCTTCAAGGTGGAAGGGGACAGCCTCCCTTCCAACCTCTCTTGCAGGAAGGAAAGCACTGATCTGACTGCGCACCTCTGGGGGTCTTCCTGATGGGAAGAACACCACTTAGCGAACAGACACCACTTAAAGGCATACAGGCGCCTCGTAGAGGGAGCCCTAGCCTGAGTGAATGTGTCTACCACCGCAGGTGGGAGACGGCTTAGGTCTTCCGCGTCCCGTCCAGGGGCCAGACATGGAGATTCCAGAGGTCTGGGCGCGGGTGCCGAATGGTGCCCCTTCCCTGAGAAAGAAGGGCCTTTCTCAGGGGAATTTGCCCGGGGGAGCTGTCACGAGGAGCGTGAGGTCCGCGCACCACGTCTGGGCGGGCCAGTAGGGTGCTTACCAGGACGACCTTCTCCTCGTCCTCCCTGACCTTGCACAGGGTCTGTGCGAGCAGGCTCACTGGGGAAAATGCATATTTGCGAATGCCAGGGGACCAGCTGTGCCAGCGCGTCTATGCCGAGGAAGGCCTCGGTGAGGGCGTACCAGAGCGGGCAGTGGGAGGATTCTTGGGAGGCGAACAGGTGCACCTGTGCCTGACTGAATCGACTCCAAACCAGCTGGACCACCTGAAGGTGGAGTCTCCACTCTCCCCTGCGGGGAACCTGCCGTGACAGCGCGTCCGCTGTAACGTTGAGGTTGCCCGGGATATGAGTGGCTCGCAGCGACTTGAGGTGCTGCTGACTCCGGAGGAGGAGACGGCGGGCGAGTTGTGACATACAGCGGGAGCGCAGACCGCCTTGGCGGTTGACATATGCTACCGCTGCCGTGCTGTCTGTCCGAACTAGCACGTGCTTGCCCTGGATCAACGGCCGGAACCTCCGCAGGGCGAGCAGAATTGCCAGTAACTCGAGGCAGTTGATGTGCCAACGCAGCCGCGGACCCGTCCAGAGGCCGGTGGCTGCGTGCCCGTTGCAAACAGCGCCCCAGCCCGTCTTGGAGGCGTCTGTCGTGACCATGATGCGCCTGGAGACCAGTTCTAGAGGAACACCTGCTCGTAGAAACGAGAGGTCGGTCCAAGGGCTGAAAAGACGGTGACAGACCGGTGTAATGGCCACGCGGTGTGTCCCGTGGCGCCATGCCCGTCTCGGGACTCGAGTCTGGAGCCAGTGCTGAAGCGGCCTCATATGCATCAACCCGAGCGGGGTGGCCACCGCCGAGGACGCCATATGCCCCAGGAGCCTCTGAAAATGTTTCAGTGGAACCGCTGTTTTCTGTTTGAACGCCTTCAAACAGGCCAGCACCGACTGGGCGCGCTCGTTCATAAGGTGCGCCGTCAAGGAGACTGAGTCCAACTCCAAACCGAGAAAAGAGATGCTCTGAACCGGGAGGAGCTTGCTCTTTTCCCAGCTGACCCGAAGCCCTAGTCGGCTGAGGTGTGAGAGCACCAGGTCCCTGTGTGCGCATAACCCGTCTCGAGAGTGAGCTAGGATTAGCCAGTCGTCGAGATAGTTGAGAATGCGAATGCCCACCTCCCTTAACGGGGCAAGGGCAGCCTCTGCGATCTTCGTAAAGACGCGAGGAGACAGGGACAGGCCGAAAGGGAGGACTTGTACCGATACGCCTGACCCTCAAACGCAAACCGCAGGAAGGGTCTGTGTCGAGGAAGGATCGAGACGTGAAAGTACGCATCCTTCGGGTCTACTGCCGCGAACCAATCTTGATGCCGGACGCTCGCTAGAATGCGTCTTTGCGTCAGCATCTTGAACGGGAGTCTGTGTAAGGCCCGGTTCAGTACTCGCTGGTCCAAGATTGGCCGCAACCCACCGCCTTTTTTCGGTACAATGAAGTAGGGGCTGTAAAACCCCCTCTTCATCTCGGCTGGAGGGCCAGGTTCTATCGCGTCCTTCCGTAGGAGGGTAGCGATCTCCGCGCAAGGTAGCAGCGTTTCCATCTTTCACCAAGGTGAAGTGGACACCGCTGGACCTGGGCGGATGCCCAGCGAAGTGAATCGTGCAGCCGAGTCGGACGGTCCGGACCAGCCCTCGCGACGGACTGGAAAGCGCAAGCCATGCTTCACACGAGTTCCGCGCAAGGGGGACCAAAGGGACAACGTCATCGGATGTACCGGCGGGTGGGGCCTCGCGGCGGGGCGGAGCCTGAGGTGCCACACCCCATCGTGGCCGTGCTGAGTCAGAGGACATCGAAGCACTTACCTGGCTCCTTGTGACCACCCCCGGAACAGCCTGGGACGGGGGAGGAAGAGGCCTGTCCTCATGACCCGTGGAGACTGTCACACCGGGGGCAGATTTGTGCCACAGCTGGGCGCTCAGGGCGGGAGACCGCCGCTGGAGCGCCAACCTGCCAAATGGAGTGGTGGACGGTGGTCGTGATGCCAGCCGTACACACCGAATATGTGACCCAGGGAACAAGGAAACCACTCTTGCGGAGCTCTTGAGTACTGCAGCCACTTGGGCATGCAGCGCAATTAAATGCAAAAGGTAACAAAAAGAAGATCTGCTTACCAGCTCCAGAGCAGCGGGTTTCGTTGTCCCTGGGTCGCCCGTCTCAGGGGCGCTTCGAAGACCTCCGTGGGTTCTTCGGTGCCGGCTGTGAGACGGGTGGCGTCGGCTTCCTGCGGTGGGCTCCACGCCGGGGCCGGGCCGGAGGGGCGGGCTGCGGCGGAGCCGGTGCAGTCACCGCAGGGGGACGCCCTCGGCGATGAGTAGATGGGGGGATCTTGAGCCACGCCGGGGCAGGACAAGCCGGCTAGCACCCATCTACTGCTCTACCATCGAGAACTGCTGGGCAAAGTCCTCGACAGTGTCGCCGAATAGGCCCGCCTGGAAAATGGGGGCAGCAAGGGATCGTGTCCTGTTGGCCTCACCATCTTGACCAGGTTGAGCCAAAGGTGGCGCTCCTGGACCACTAGTGTGGCCATCGTCCGCCCGGGAGACCGTGCCGTGACCTCCGTCGCTCGGAGAGCGAGGTCGGTCGTCGAGCGCAGTTCCTGCATCAATCCCGGGGCGGAACTACCCTCGTGCAGTTCCTTTAGCGCCTTGGCAGACTTGCAGGAGAGCCATGGCGTGCAGGGCGGAGGCGGCTTGTCCAGCAGCGCCGTAGGCTTCGACCGTCAGAGACGACGTAAACCTACAGGCCTTGGACGGGGCTTTGGGCACCCACGCCAGGTGGCGGCGCTCTGCGGGCATAGATGCACCGCGAGCGCCTTTATCCACCGGGGGATTGCCGAATAACCCTTGGCCGCCCCACCATCGAGGGTAGTGAGAGCGGGGAAGCTGAAAAGATCGGGACCGGGCAGTAAAAGGTGCCTCCCGCGATCTTGTCAGCTCTTCATGCACTTCCGGGAAGAAAGGAACGGGGCGGGGCGTGGCTTTGAGCGGCGCCGCGAGCCCAGGAACCAATCACAGAGCCGCGAGGGTTCAGGGAAGAGCGGTGAAATCCACTCTAACCGACGCTCGTGGCTGTCCGGGAAAGCATGTCGTCATCTCCGCGTCAGCCTGTGACTGGGCGATCGACCCCGAAGGGAGGAGCCCAGCCGAGGCTTCCGACTGGACGAGCCCGCTCTCCGATGCTGCGCTCGAGAGCTCATCACTTTCGCGGGCTCCGAATAAGAGGTCGAACTCGCCGTGAGACGAGCCGGCGGACTCACCCGGAAGCCCGATCGGGGCAGACGAGCGTGCTGGGGGATGGGAGTTCCGCGGGGGGATACCCGGCGGAGGCGGTCCCATTGGGGTCCCCAAATCGCCCCCAGTGCTAGCCGCGCTGGCCTCAAACCCGTGGGTAAAAGGACCGAGGCGGGAGTCTCTGGGGTGGCTCGCTTCCTTACGAAGGCGAGCCGCGACCGCAACGTTGCCATGGACACATTCTCGCAATGAGAATGTGACCATCCACGAACGCTGTCTCCGCGTGAGCAGTGCCCAGACACGAAAGACAGTGATCGTGACCGTTAGAAGGCGAGAGATAACGAGCACAACCAGGAATAACACACAATCGGAAAAGCATCTTTAAAAAGACGCGTCTTTAAAAAGACGTTCCGTGTGTGCGCTCTTTTAGAGAAATATATACTCTTTTAGAGGGGAAAAATGCTCTTTCAGAAAATATACTCTCTAGTTTTTCTGCCGAAGCGCCCAGGGGCGTTCTCTGCAGTGCACCAGTGCAGAGGAGGGAGAAGCCGCTGAAATGCGCCGTCAGATCCAGCAGGTGAATGAACAGTAGTATTCAGCTCAATGAGCATGACCGTTCGGCTCCGAAGAGAAAATCTGAATGAGTGGTTGCATACCAGCTCCTTTTATACCCGTATGTTCGGGGGAGTGGCATGCAAATACCACTCGCCAATTTTCATTGGCCTTTTATCAAAGACCAGAGGTGTCTCGGGCTCCCAAGAGTGACCCCTAGTGTCACTACATCGACACCAACGTCGAGTGAGTGACAGATAGGGAACTGTTTATTCCAGGCTTTTTGCAGAAAGCAGCATTCTGATGTGAACTAGAATGCTGATTTCCTTATGCCATTTATGGGATTAAGAGAAAGCGGTTTAACACACCTAGGTTTCTCTCAGAGAACACGGCTTATTGTGGCCATGTAAACACATACTGTAAACTGCTTTCTTACTGGTGCTTTGAAGAGTGCGCGTGTGTAGAACAGACTGGGATAACAAACGTCATAGGATGGAGCCCAACAAGAAGTCAACACAGTGGCGTACAGTGGGAAAATCACATAAACTGTGAACAATACCCATTTACAGTATACACACAAATGTAGAATATCAACTGTCCCTCGTGTTCGCGTACAGTCTATGCACTTGGATATTGGGGAAATTCCTGAGTCTGACTTAAGAGGGAAACACCACTATTGCATCGCAATTCCGCTGCAGGTTGCCACAGAAAGTTAAGGAAACAGCAACAACTCTGGAATATCTGGAAATAAAGCAACAGAGGTAAAAATAGCAATGTCTTCCTCAGATCCTATGGTTGTGATTTACACAAGTATCCCGGGAAAATTAGGTTGCTGTGGAGAATAATAATAATAATAATACATTTTATTTATAGGCGCCTTTCACGACACTCAAGGTCACCTTACAAACAGAACAAAAAAAGTAATCCTTGAAAGCATCAACAATAACAACATTAAGCAAACAATACTACGATATACAATAAAACATTGGAAGATACAAAGTATGAACTCAGTGCATGCACAGTCATAAAAAAGCCTGTTTAAAAAGGTGAGTTTTAAGATGAGATTTTAAAGTATGAAGACTTTCACTGTTACGAATGTCCAGAGGAAGGGAATTTCATAAGTGAGGGGCAGTATAACTAAAGGCTCTAGACCCCATAGTGTTCAGACGAATACGTGGTATGACAAGAAGAGTTGACGAGGAAGATCTGAGGGTACGAGTAGGTGTATAGATATGAAAAAGATCAGAAAGGTATGAAGGAGTAAGATTATTTAAGGCCTTGTAGGTAAGAAGCAAGATTTTGAAATCAATTCGGTACTTAACCGGAAGCTAATACTGTACCGTTAAATAATGTATAGACTCTAGATTATTTCTATATAAAACAATAGTGTATTTAAAATCAAAATTTAACATCTAATGTTAAAATATATGTTTTCTAATTTAAAGCAGCCCCCTTAAATTCTTTGGCAAGTTCATGAATAATTTATTTCATATGATTTATTTGAAAGAATTAAAAGAACAGTTTCATGTCTATCCTTGTATTTTTCATCTGGTCGAGGTTGATCAGGGTTTTAGAAAGTAATTAGTAATACGTTGAGGAGGTGAGGGCGTGGTCGAGCGTCCGTCTGGGCAGAGAGAAAGCGGTAAGGACATCCACCTGAGATGAATTGTGAATAATTGCCATCTCTATGTTCACAGTGAGAGTCGGGGGAGATAAAAGATGGCCAGTCCACAGAGAGAGGGAGAGACAGACCAGAGTCTTCGTGTCTGTTCCCCGAGAGAGAGAGTTTTGTTGTGTGAAGCTGAAAAGCTGACTTTTTGAGTGAAGCTGAAAAGCGATTGCTATTTATTTGTTAATAAAACGGACTCACGTGAACTGTGGAAACCGGCTCCCGCTTCCTCCTTTATCTGCCCAATACGAACCTTTATCGCACTGGTGCCAAAACCCTGGAGAAGGAGGAAGGGTACACTGTTATGGAGTCGTCTTCGCCGCTGGAGGAGGTTTTCCGATCCCTCACCAGCATCCACCATGCTAAACACCAGGCCCTCTTGGATCTGTGGGCAGAACAGCAACAACGGTTCAAGGCGCTCCTTCGAGGCCAAGAGGAGGACCGACGGGCGTTGCGGAGCTTGGTGCCTCAGGAGGGGGCGCATGCTGTGATCCCGGCAGCAGCGATCCCCCATGTGTTGCTTCCGAAGATTGGGGCGCAAGATGATCTGGAGGCCTTTCTGGAGCTCTTCGAGCGCATGGACCAAGCTCTGGAATGGCCGCGGGCACAATGGGCAGTCCCGGGTTTCGGCACCAGTGTGATAAATGTTCGTGTTGGGCAGATAAATGAGGAAGTGGGAGCCGGTTTCCACAGTTCACGTGAGTCCGTTTTATTAACAAATAAATAGCAATCACTTTTCAGCATCACTCAAAACACAAGACTGCTTTTCAGCATCACTCAAATAAAAAGTCCGCTTTTCAGCATCACACAACAAAACTCTCTCTCTCTCTCTCGGGGAACAGACACGAAGACTCTGGTCTCTCTCTCCCTCTCTCTGAGGACTGGCCATCTTTTATCTCCCCCGAATCTCACTGTGAATATAGAGATGGCCTTTAGTCACAATTAATCTCAGGTGGATGTCCTTACTGCTTTCTCTCTCCCCAGACGGGGACGCTCAACCACGCCCTCACCTCCACATAAGTAATGCAATTACCTTTCAGAAAGAGTAATTAGTACAGTAATCTAATTACACTGCAGAAGATGTAATTAGTAGTTAGTAATAAATAACTTTTTTAGAGTAACTTACCCAACACTGATTGTAAGTGCCTCACTGTAACCCAGATTTTTTTATTTTTTTTAAGAAAAGGAGGGATAAGTCAGAATAACTTTTTGTTATAATCAACATCATGCCACAAATGCTGTCAATTGAGCTTAACTTGTATTGAACCCCGAATATTCCTTTATTTTATAACTCTGTACTCTTACTGCATGCCAACAACTGTCTCATTTGTGCCTATTTACTTAGGAGAAACATCCGAGTTAAATTTGATACTTAAATGAGAACTCCATTAAGTCTTCTGACCTTTAAAAAGACCAACCTTCAACAAAACTTTATCCTGGGTTTTGCTTTTGTTGTTTATATTTCGGGTGGTGTGCTGATCTTTTCTCTTTTGAGCGGCAGAGCTGGACCTCTGAAAGTGGGGCACTAATGGCTTCATTAAACTGTCCTTCACTCTAATTTGTGGCTCTTGGCTCGTCCAGGTCCATCAACCACCTCATTCTCCATGCCTGTCCACTCCTGCTTCTTCACGACTAGCTTTCCTGAGCCCCCTCTCTCTCTTAAATAAGATCCAAATCTCTCACCCTTCTTCCATTCCCAACACAGTCTATGCAGATGCCTCTCGTCTGCCTCCTGGGAGATATGAGTCCACCGGCATCCTCCTCTCCGAGGCTCAAGACTTCCATTTCCATTCCTCTGATCTAAACAAGCCCATTATGGGCAGGACACAAGCGTCAGCCCCTGGAGAAAGCTTGCGGCTAAGCCACCGTGGCTCATAGCTACCTTCAATGGCCATACGTCTAGTGAAGGAAGCACATAGGCGGCCGTGCACTTTATCAGAACCTCTCCAGAGAAGCGAGGGGAATTGGCTCTTGTGGGTCCTGTTGATTCCTCTTCCTGTAGTCAATCAATTACGGGATCAAAAGGGGAGAGTGGAGACGGTAACAAAGAAGAGGACACACGGTTGACTGGGCGGTGCCTCGTGGAGGGAGAGAGTTGGAGAAAGGCGAGAGACGAAGGTCTGGACAGCCAGAACATGTGCTTGGCCTTAATCCAGACAAACCAGAACACACGGTTGAAGATATTGTGAAACATCTAAACGTACAGTATACATACAGAGGCCTACGCACACACATCCCTGCTCAGACGCATACAAATGCTTGCATGCATGCACTTGAAGCGACAACTAAAACTCATAGGAAGAGATAAACTTGTCTTAGAACCACATTGTGAAGTATCTAAAGACCTCTGAACATTATATGTGACTGTCAAGAGGATAAAACACCAACTCACCCTATAGATTTATGGTCTATAGTAGAGGTAGGTCTGTTCTGATCATGGAAAGCAGGGAAAATGCAACTAATCATATAATCATGCATAGGCCATATGTTTCAATCTATGGTATTTTGGCACAAATGTACCTGTTACTTATTACCAATGCTATAATATACAGTATAAACCGGTGTTTATTCAATGAGGCTGGTAAATTAATTCTGATCTTAGAAAAAATCTTGAAAATGCTCATTCAAAACCCCAATGTTTTCTTTCCTCTGTGGTACACAACAGTGATTTTCCTATTAAAATCATGGTTTGGTTTAGGGTTTGTGCAATGGGTTAGACTTTATGGTTAGGTTTAGGTTTGGTATAGGGGTTAAACCAAAGTCTTTTTAGCAAGTCAGTTCACTCAGTGGCCATCTTTGCAATGCTCCCGGGCAGCTATTTTTCTATGTAAACAAGTGGCATGCCAGTGCAGCTCCTATTTACTTGAATGGGGAAAGACCAAAATCTCCAAAATGGTTGGTCAAGATTACGAACATATTTCAAATCAGCAGTAAAATCTGACTACACTGGTATCATTAATTGTGCTTCTTGACCTCTGATGACGCTAAAAAACAAAAATTTTCCTGACTGTATAGCTAATGTGCATGCACATTCTAGAGTTGATTGACAGGCGACATCTGTATTTTTGTATGTTTGGCTCTTTTTCCTGTAAGGCGGTACTTTCTTTCTACATCTGCTGACCGTTGGGCGTTCCAATTTCTCCCATTCATTTTAATAGAAGTGACCTGTCTCTGCTAAATACTCTCTAGTTAAACTTAGGAAAAAATCATAATAACACAGATTGTTGGTTCATTTGTTTTTCTCTATAGCCTACAACCTGTCATGAAACTGGGTCGGGTATTCCAAACAGTAGACAGTAAAATTCTGCTGCTTTAAGATACTTTTTTTTTTTTTTTTTTTTTACCACATTCTAACAAGTTTAGGATTCTTACCCTGTTGGCAAATAGTTAATTGTAGTTTTAAGCATAAACCTCACTACATTTTGTTAGATTTCTCTGAAAACAAGACTTAGCATCTTATGTAAGCTTACCTCTCAAATAAATGTATCTTGTTTGAATGATTTTAAGAATTGTTTTTACTGGAAAACAAGACAAAAAATACTGATTAAGAAAATGACTTTTTGCAGTGCAATGCTAAATATGTCCTAAACTCAGTAAAAAGAAAAAAAAAAACCTTCACCTAAGATGGCGGACTAGAAAGAACTTATGGTTATAAATATATATTATATATAAATATAAATATTAATTAATATTAATATATATATATATATATATATATATATATATATATATATATATATATATATATATATATATATTGTTAAATACTAATAAGTATCAGTAAACATAGCTTCATCTACTTAAAAATGGACTATTTCATCCCAAATGTGTGTGCTATGTATCATTGTGCTTAGAGCTTTGAAACATTAGCTTAGCAACATGCTAACAACAGAAATCTAGTATTGTTTTTAGTGTTAAACAAGATAAGGAGGGTAGACTGAGTGCAGCTGTATCACTTTTTGCTGTACTTCACAATTACAGAGCAGAATAAGCAATGTTTTCAGATGAGATACCTTTCTCTGTCTACTAACAAAATAAATGGCAAAAACCTACATACATTGTTCATGTTTTCTACAATTAGTGTTTGAACACAAGGAGTGCTTTTGTTAAGACTGTCCCCATACCAGGTATAGTTGTAACACTACCCTGGGACAGTTGTAATGTGCTAAATGAGGCAGTATGCTATATACATACAGAATATATTTAACTTAAGGTAAATATACTGACACATTTATTCTCTGTGATTGTTTTCAAATATTTCTAATGCTTTCATATCTATCACTTCTAACACATGAGCTGGAAATACTCTCTTAAGGTACGTTTACACGACAACGATGTACTAAAAACCAAAAAGTTTTTCCTTTGCGTTTTTGAAAAGTTTCGCGTACAGACGACAACGTTGTCAAAACGATCCCCGTTCACGCGGATCCGCGAAAATGACTAAAAACGCTGTATCATGCATGCCAGGCCAGTAGTTGGCGATGTCACTTTGTAAAGAAACACTACGCGCCTGCGCACATAAGCATTCTTCCACAGAGCGGTGAATACAAACAATGAAGATGGTGAAAGCATTGAGCAATTTTGTCTGGACGGAAGATGAGGTTGCTTTATTACTACAATTATTTTGCTGGAGAAGCGTCAATAAACTCAAAATCTTGAGCAGCACAAACACAGTCCTGTAGTCCACCATTGTAGTTTTGAATGTCTCGCACGTTGTTTTGAAGTACTCGCGCGCATGCCTATAGACTGAACACGTAATACGTGTGCGCATGACGTCATCGTTTTCACAAATTCGCGTTTTTGTATGTTTACAAGGAGACGATAACGGCATCATTTTCAAAAACTTGCACTTTGAAACCCGTTTTCAAAAGTTTGCGTTTTCAGGCCCCAAAACGCCGTTGTCGTGTAAACGAACAGCCAAAACGCATAAAAAGTTTTCCGTTTTTAGTTGAAAACGTTGTTGTGTAAACGGCCCCTTAGTTTTCCTCACCCTGATACAAGGCATTCTGTAACATGCACACAAATGCAAACAAACCAAAATACCCATTTACAATCATATTTATGGACTAAATCTACTTAAGAAATAACAAAATAGAATCCGAGCACCAGGCCATTGAGGTCTTCTAATGGCAAATGATAGGTTTTAGTGAGAAACAACATGAAATTTAAGTGTTTTATGATTTTTTCCTTTTTTTTCTCTCGCACATACTCACTTTTTTTGTTGTGAACATTTGTACACTTTTGTTACTGTATACAGCAAATATTCAATAAAACATTTTTCTCTCAATGGATCTTGGACTCTGTACCTCGTTTTCTCTCTTTTTTTGTAACCTCAACGGCCGGGTGTGTGGATTATATTTAGTCTTTTTGTACAATGTAAGTTGAATCAATGCACCCAATCAACACTTGTGACTTTATGAACTGGCGCAAGACTTTTTTATATACTAAATCTACATTTACACTGCATAATTCTTTCTATCTATCTATCTGTCTATCTGTCTGTCTGTCTGTCTGTCTATCTATCTATATATTTGTCTATCTATCTATCTGTCTATCTGTCTGTCTGTCTATCTATCTATCTATCTATATATCTGTCTATCTGTCTGTCTGTCTGTCTACACAGAGAGAGCATGCTATTGTGAATATGCATACTGAAAATGAAAATTCAAACTTGCATTAGCCGGGAAATATTCACAGTGTTTCAACTATACTCCGTAACTACTGTACTTGGTCTACCCTACTCTCATAGTGCTCATGAACAGGAAAAGAAGATTTTCACTGAAAAATTACTTACATTTCATATTGTTTCTCATTAAAACCTATCATTTGCCATCAGAAGACTTGGGATATGATGTAGGAGTCGCATGGACAACTTTTATGATACGTTTGGGTCATTTTTTTAAGCTTTAAAGTGATTCCCAATCAACTGACGTACTGAAAAGACGGACCAGGGTATTTTTTTAAATTTCTTGGGTTCTGCATAAGAAAAAAAAAAGTCATACAGGTTTGGAACAACATGAATTTTCTATTTGGGTGAAGTATTCTTCTCAAAAAATTAGTTAAAGTTTATGAGAAAGAAATAAGGGCTGAGTTATTATGACATGATCAACTGAAATCACCTACTGTATGTAGAATATCCAGCATATGGTATTGGACAGTTTGGAATTCTGATTCATGCCATCAGCATACCAGTAGGTCTTATGTGAATGCGGTCAGTCTCCAGCAGTCATTCTTCAGAACACAACACATGGGTCAAGTCTAAACCAGACAGACTACACAGAAGAGGAATTTCATAGCTGAAAAATAGCAGAATGTATGACTTTCCACAGCTGTACTCGAGATTTACCAATGACCTTTAATTAAAGGGATAGTTCACCCAAAAATGAAAATTCTCTCATCGTTTTCTCACACTCATACCATCCCAGATGTGTATGACTGTCCTTTCTTCTGCAGAACACAAACAAAGATTTTTAGAAGAATATCTCAGTGAATGATGACCAGAACTCTGAAGCTCCAAAAAGCACATAAAGGCAGCATAAAAGTAATCCATAAAATGCCAGTGGTTAAATCCGTATCTTCAGAAACGATATGATAAGTGTGGGTGAGAAACGGATCAATATTTAAGTCCCTTCTTACTATAAATCTACACTTCCACTTTCGCTTCCACATTCTTCTTCTTATGTTTTTGCCGATTTGCATTCTTCATGCATATAGCCACCTACTGGTCAAAGGTGGAGATTTATACTATAAAAGGACTTAGATGGACTTAGATGCACTGCTCTTATGTGCAAATAAGAGCAGTGCATCATCTGAAAGTGAAAGTGAAAGTGGAGATTAAAAAGGACTTACATTTGGATCAGTTTCTCACCCACACCTATCATGTCGCTTCTGAAGATATGGATTTAACCAATGGAGTCATATAGATTACTTTTATGCTGCATTTATGTGCTTTTGGGAGCTTCAAAGTTCTGGCCACCGTTCACTTGCATTTTATGGACCTACAGATCTGAAATATTCTTCTAAAATCTTAATTTGTGTTCCGCCGACGAAAGAAAGTCATACACATCTGATTTGGCATGAGGGTGAGTAAATGATGAGAGAATGTCATATCTGCCCAGCACTCACATGGTTGATACTACTCAAGACCGCTGAGGCGATCCTGTGTCATGGTGTGCCTATAGTGTTGATCAAGGTTATCTTATGTTTGTTCATAAAGTAAGAATGCATTGTGAACATCCATAATCCTTACCATATAGTCTTTAAGGCTAAGTAGCCTGACAAGAACAACTCGGGGCACCTTTCTCCCATCGCGATCTTGCGAGCTCTGTGATGCACAGACTGTGCGGGGGCGGGGTGGCACGATTTTGGGAACCTTTCTCCCATCGCTATCGAGCCAGGGAAGGGAGCGCCCAGAGAGCGTTGCCGCCGGGGCTAGGCGTCTGCCTTTATCGCCCATGCCAGGATCCGTACGTGAACGCAGATGCGAGCGCTTTGCTGCCGCATTGCCAACGTGTGGTCCGGCTGAACATGCTTTACGTGCATTTTTGCGTTACTGTGGTGGGATCAAATCTCAGTACTCAAAGGGGCGACAGCGTTGTCTTCAAGCGACTGTGCCTTTAAACTGGATGTGTTATTATTTTATATGTTAAGTTGTTATAAATACACTGACTTTGGCTGTGTCTCGTTTGGAAGGATGCGTCCGGAGGTCGACTTTGTCGGCCGCATACGTCATCGAGGCTGTCACGTTTCATTTTTTTTATTGTTTTTTTATTTTTTATTTTTTTATTGGGAATGCAAAAAAGGTTAACAATTGTATAAGCCTAAGTGCATATACATAAAAGTCATTGACAATAGATAAAAAATAAGAAAATAAAGACAAAAAAAAATAAAAAAAATGAAACGAGGCCGCATCGATGACGTATGCGGCCGACTAATGCGACTTCCGGAGGACGCAGCCTTCCAAACAAGACACAGCCAAACTTACTTGCTCCGCCATGACAGTGGTTGGCTTAAAAGAATAAACTCACAGTAGAAGCAGACAGTTTACTCTTATTTTGCAATAGTGCCCCTTGCAGCAACGTTGAGAATGCATCGCGTAGTTAGTTACGTTTTGTTATGAATTGGTGTGTGACACATTTCAGAATGCCATGGCATGTAAAATCAAGGTTGCGTTGCAGATGCGTCTGCTTTCACATACTTGTGTATAGTATACTTCTGGCCTCAAATCAAGGTTGCGTTGCAGATGCGTCTGCTTTCACATACTTGCGTAGAGTATGCTTCTGCCCTCAAATCAAGGTTGCGTTGCAAGATGCGTCTGATTTCACGAACATGCGTGTTTAACCGTAGCCAGCTGGTATGTGATAGCTGTGCAGTATGAATAAACCTCACCCGTGCTGGCTGATGCCAGTTTCGAATCCTGCTCAGAGCGGGTCAAGCAGGACCTGTTAGAGTGGTGCAGTGACTCAAGAGGCGCACTAGCGATTGACACTAGGGGCTGTAGCCTTTAGCCTCCTCGTTAGCCCGCCCGCCTCCCATGCCGGCTTGTGTCGGTTCAAATCCCACTCGGAGCGGGTAGAACAGGACCGGTTACACGTGGAATACATTTCAATCCTCAAATCAATGTTGGGTTGCAAGATGTGTCTACTTTCACGAACACGTGTAGAGCATATTTCGGCCCTCAAATCAAGGTTGGGTTGCAAGATGCGTCTGCTTTCACGAACACATGTAGAGCGTATTTCGGCCCTCAAACCAAGGTTGCATTGCAAGATGTATCTGCTTTCACGTATGTTTTGGCACTCAGGGCAAGGCAAGGATGCAGTTTTGAACACAGATTTTTGTGGCAGTGCTGAGAATGCAATGCATAGTTACGTTTTGTTATGAATTGCGGTGTGACATTTCAAGATGCAATGATAAGTAAAATCAAGGTGGCATTGCAACATGCGTCTGCATTCACATACATGAGGCAAGAATGCAGTTTTGTACTGCATTCAGTTTTGATATTGTTCATTTCTAACAGAAAATGAAATGAGAAATCCTCCACAGTGTACCTTTAACAGCTCTTTTGGTATATATAAAAAAAAATCATTATTATTTGGATATTTGTTTCGCTTAGGCAACTAAGACCCTAACACATAAATACATGTTTATAGATCTATTATTGTACGTCTTATCCAGTTTCAAAGTTATCTTCAGTTTGACTAAAAATGAACAAATCCAATTTATTTAATTTTTCTACATATTCAATGCTTCACCACGACTTGCTTTTGCTGTTTGGCAACATGTACCGATAAATTGGTAAATTTGTAAAATTTATTATAGTCAAAGTATAATGTTTCTAAAAACATAATCTTGGCATTATAAGGTTTCAACTGCCAAATATAGCAAAGCTTCAGTAGTCCTAACTTTTCACAATTCTGAAATTACTTTAAATTCCAATTAAAAAAACCCAAAAAACGTGTGAAGCGTGTAGAGAAAAGACACGCAACAAAGAACATTTGTATGTCAGTTTTAGATCTTTAATTGATAACATTTACGCCAGTGTTACAGTAAAGACACCAACAGGCTGAAAATACCAAATACAAGGTTCCCACTAAAGCTACGACTTCATACAGCAGAATAAATTATACCATGGTAATATACACACATGCTGAAATAAAATGGAGTAAAGCATAAACACAAAGGCTAACGAAAGCAGGTGCCCAGTTTGATGTCCCAAAAAGGCATGATGGGTAATATAGTTTTATTATCCAAATGTTGATTAGCAAATGTGTTAGCTGTGGATTTTCTATAGTAGAAGTAGTTTAAATTTCATTCCTCATTTGTGATGGTTTTTATAAGATCATAGACAGTTGAAACGGAAGGGGTGGGGTTTGGGTCACACTGTTCCTATAAGAGTTGTCTTCGTCATAAAAACATCCAATAAGACGTCCATTCGAAGATGCATTCTGAAGCAGTCAGTTAGCACCAAACACTGCTGTGTATTCACACAGTCCGTTATATGAGCCTTCAGTCACTTCAACTGCACAGTCTCTGCTTCCAAACGGAATGTCAATATTAAAAGTTAGTAACAAGTATCTTCATTGTGGATCCACATATGAGCTCTTCCTTAAGCGCAATATTCTTAATTAACACCTGACTTCAGCAAATTTGTACCTGCTAGGAATCATCACCAATATGATTCAGCTTCCGTACAATTTTACATGTGGAATTTGTACCAAGTGGTTTTCACATACACTTTGAATCCTAAGGAAAATTATACATATTAACTATTAAAAAGCAAAGAAGTAAAAGCAGTAAATATAAACACAAAATTACAGTATTAGACTTACACATATCCCCTGCGTCATCTACCACACAACACCTTTTTTGTTTTAGTATAAAACATATTCTTTATAAACAAACAATAAACACTCTGCTTCATCTACTGTACAATTCCATTTATGTGTCAAATTGTCACCTGTGAGTCCTACACAAATGTCAAAAAGTCACTACTTTTTTTTGTACATACCTGTGAATGCATGAATTCTTAAATTACAGCAGCCCTAATGTTGTTTGTTTTCGTATCATTTCGTTTCAAAAATGGAGAGAGAAATAGAAAAACAGATAAAGAGAATGCAAAGATGAGAATGAGGTGTCCTTTACTGTACCTTCTGAAAGAATTATTTGATTGGTCAGTGTGCGTATAAATGTCACAGCTTGCGGGCCCTGTAATCCGTTCATGAGCCAAACTGTAAGGAATGCCGAAATGTTATACTTGGTCTAATAACCACATATATAATCAAACCAATTCTGTACAATTTATGAGGAATGTTTAAATTTAGCTGTTTATTTCAAAATCAGCTCACACACACACACACACACACACACACATAAAAACTATTCTCACTCAGTATTTTCGTCTTGTTTTCCAGTAAAAATATTTAAATATACTTAAAACAAGATTTGCTTCAGAAGCAAAATGACTTAAGACATTACATCTTGATTAAAGAGCAATCTAATAAAATTAGGTGAAATTTAACAACAAGAAAATATTATTTGCCAATGGCCAAGAAAAATCATCTTAATTCAAAGGGAAAGCTTATTTTTCTAAACCTACTGGCGCATGTGTTTTTTTCTTGCTTTAAGCATAAACCTCACTAAATAGATTTTTTTTTTTAAAAACAAGACTTCATATGAATATCATATGCCATCTTGCTTTTCAGATAAATGTTCCTTGTTTTAAGGCTATAGAGATTTTTTTTTTTTTTTTCTGAAACAAGACAAATATACTAAGTAATAAAATTATTTCTTGCAGTGTGGCTCCATTCTTTGGAAATAAAAATAAAATAAAACTCATAGCTTTCTTCCAAATCCTGTTTTCCAAACAATACCAATTACTTCCCTCAAGATGATCACTAAGGACAGAGCAGGCATTTGAGGAAAAGGGGAAAAATGTTGGTCCTCCAAAAAGCCCTGCTAATCCCAACAGAATGTCCAAAGCTAGACTTCCCACAGAGTGGCCATGTTCATATGGAATGTCGAGTGAAATATGATGGCAGTGAAGGTCAAATCGCTGAGGAACATAATGGCTCTAGTGGTGGAGAAAGTGGAAAACCAGCAGTCACACTTTCAACACATACACACATAAACCCCTGTCTTCACCCACGGCTAGCATTTTACAAAGACTTCGGATTCAAATTAGAAAAAATACAATGTGTGGATTCCAAAACAACAAAACAATAGTTACAATAATAATAATTACAACAACTGTGAGGGCAATCGTAATAACAATATCAACATAAAACCAGCTAGATTATCCGTTTTCATGACACTGGGGTTCATACACATCTTTGCACATTAAGGTGAAAGTACATTTTGGAAATGGCTAGGAATGCGTTCTTGCTATACGCTGCGTCCGTTGATGTGCCATTGGTCCTCTTATCTGATTTAGAGGAGCAACACCAGCCAAAAATGACGTGAAGACAGTCTGTCACATCAACTGGAATGGCAAGAGTTTCTTTTCTTGAAAATCACAGAGTAAGGTCTCTCTGGACTACACACACGTTGAAACGCAGTTGAGAACGTTGCGTTAAAAATCTCCGCCGGGTTCAAGGAGGTGTGGGTGCATTTGAGAGCGTGGGAGTGTATATTGTGTGCAGTGTTCAGATGGGACATTCAGGCGGACTCAGTAAGCCTGTCCTGTCTCCACTTGAAGAAGTCCCAGCACCGCAGAATGATCACCCAACTTCATCCTTCGCTGAGTCGACAGACTCACGTTCTTGGCCAGATAGTCAACAGCGGCTGTAGAGAATAAAGACAAACACAGACAATCTCATGAGCATAGTTAAACATAAAACTAACCACAAACCAGCCAGTTTTACACATTAGAGTTGGGAAATCAATTCATTTTCACAATGCATTTTATTAAATGACATCAGAAATTATTAAATAACACCTTGATCAACCGTGCATTTATAGTTTGCCAAAAAGGTTTCCACTATCCAATGGAAGGCTAAACCCAAAACAAATACGTGATTGAGGGCTTTGCTTCAGAATCGAAGCAAACAGTTCATATCAATGAATTGGTTAAAAACGATACACTGATTCTTTTTAAATCATCACTCAAAATTGTTCCAAAACGACCATAAACATACTTTTTTTCTGGTCCTGGATGCTGGTTGGTTAATACAACATTCCAGCTGTGCTAAAATACACAATAGTTACAGCTATGATGCCTAAAACGTGTTTACATACTGTAGCTTACTTACCAACTATTAACCTTAGTTTGCATGTTAGGGACTATATTTTGTAGCGGAAGGATACCACTTAATTAAACTATTTTTTTAAATATACTGTATATTATAAAATTGTCTCATCACAATATAGCACGGCCTTTTGTACTTAATTGCTTTAATCACAACTTTTCGGTTACATACACAAAGTTAAATGTGTGTGTTTCTCAGTTATATTGATATTTAGCGTAAATTTAGGTGTAGTAATGTGCTCACTTTAAAGGTGAATTTTTTACTCATTAAAAAAGCTTTTTTGAAACATATGTATAAAATCATGAGCACTGACATAAGATGAAGACTCCTCAGTCATATCAGTAACTTTATTAAAGCTGTTTTATTCTACATGGAGAGGGTCCCCTCATGGGGGCTGCCATTTTAGATCCACATGACCAGCTGAATACTACTCGCTTAATCTCAGTAATGGCCCTGTTATTGGACACTTTCACTCATGCATTAAATTAATAATTTCTGACTGTGAATAATAACTCTCTACAGAGGAATCGGTAACTGAAAACTATTGCGTTCGAATGATGCTACTTCCAAACCCCTAGGTGTCAGTGTATATCCAAGATGATATAAACACAACAATTGCTGTGTGCACCTTTAATTGAGACCTGAGTGTGTTTGTTGTCAAAAAAAATTTTTGATACGTGCTCGAAACAAGATACTCAAATGTTGCATGTGGTTCCAACATGTTGGCCAACTTAGAGATCTACTCTTAAATTTTCCCTTATAGCCAAGTGATACACAAACGCATTGTGAATCAGTTTGAACATATCATTCTAAATACCGGCTTATTCAAACAATTCATTTGTGAATTTGACATCACTTCACACCATTGAAACAAATAATGATACAGGTAATCCTGCATTACACATTTAATACAGTCACTTTGATGAACTTTTGAAGAGTGCTAGATGAAAACTAAATAAATATAGATTAATGAAAGATAATGTGAGTGAAATAGGGGTTTAGTTAAGAGAGAGACAGAGAGAGCCATGTGTCATTCATTCAGGTCTGTGCGCTTGTGTATGTGCCAGTCTTTATTATACTGAGCATTAGAGATTTCATGCTTCATATTCGGCTCAATCTCTCTCCAATTTGAGCAGCTCTCTCCTCTCTCTCATTAAACACATCACTCCTCTCTATCTGACTCCTAATTAACCTGACATTCGCTCGTCAGATCTCTTCAATCAACACTTCCTCACCTTCTGATGGACCTGACAGTACTTTATACACACACACACACACACACACACACACACACACACACACACACACACACACACACACACACACACACACGCATGTTGGTGCAGCTATCATTATGAGGACTCTCCATAGACATAATGATTTTTATACTGTATGAACTATAGATTCTATCCCCTAACCCTAACCCTACCCCTAAACCTAACCCTCACAAAAAACTTTCTGCATTTTTACATTTTCAATAAAACATTGTTTAGTATGATTTGTAAGCAATTTGAATTATGGGGACACTAGAAATGTCCTCATAAACCACATTTATAGCATAATACCCTTGTAATTACCAGTTTGTAACCTAAAAATAAGTCCTTGTAGACCACTTAAACCTGCCCACACACACACACACAAACTCACATTCACACAAGTAAATGTGTTGAACACCACCACACATACAGTATACCAGGGCTGTGCCAATTCAATCATATATCAATATATTGCTATCTAGTGTATGAATTTTTTAAGTGTACTGCAGTGTTGTCTCAAATGGATCCCCAACATTTCTTTTTTTTTTTTTTTTTTGCACGGAACAGTCACCATTTTTCATTTGACGGAAGTGAGGTTTCAAATGCATGCAATGTGCTGACACTAGCTTTAGCATGTTATTCAACCTCAGTTTAACTCCCATATCTCAAATAACGTACATATTCAGACAGCTTGTGATGGTAAAGTATTCGACTCACATTTGTAAGGTGCTGTCTTCACAGAAGTTTTGCTAGTTGCGACACTAACTGTCAATTACAATTGTTTTGTCGGGCCAGCATCACGGCCAGGTAACCCCATCCCTTCCGCTATGTAGGACAAGCAAAGAGCACTGAGTGCATGAAGTGTCCAACATTCCACACTCCTATATTTTGGCTGAAGAAGTTCATCATCAAGATACTTATAGTCCTCTTCTTTTTGTTGTATTTCCAATGAGAACACATTACTTACACTACAAAATGGCATAGAATAAGTGCAGAAGTATGTGATTTTGGACTAGGCCATAGTAACCATTGTTAACGCCAAATTACCAAAGTTACTTCCGTTGTAACTACAATCATTTGTAATTTAAATTTGTCATTTTGATGACACAGTCCAAAGACAAACATTTGCACCATTCATAATATAAGCAGAAACCATTGTTGTTGACTTTAACAAACATGCACATGTATGGTGGTAGATAGAAGCCAGTTGCTTCGTTGACCACATCAGCCTATGATCATGCTAATTTAATCAATAATTTTTTTTCCTGCCCTGCAGCTTGTGTGTGTGAGGGTGTGTTTGTAAAAGGTGACTAAAAGGACACTGGGACCCTAGGGGTGTTAATGTGGGCTTTGAAGTGCCCGTTTCCCAGTCGAGGGACAAAACTGTGACTAACAGAGGAGCCCGGGGCCAACACTGAGGTCTTTATCAGGAGCATATGTCTGCCCTGCTCTGATGGGTCAGGGAGTCTTGAGATGGTTGGAAATGGGCACGGACACCCTCAGCAGAAAAGAAGAAACGGATTGTAACCAATTATGGCCTAATTCCAATGACAGTTGGGGGAACTATAACTTTAAAACTTACGACAAAGACATATACAGAGTATATAACGGAGTGATGGTAAAGTACATACTCTGGCCATACTGGCTGTACTGGTAACCAGCAGTGACGGGGTCCATGCTGTAGCCGGTTGCGCTGTACGTTGGGGGGCAGTAGGACTGGGAGGAGGCGAGACTGTCCACACCCTTGATGGAGTCTGACCGCTGACTGCAGCTCGCTGAGATGGGGTTAGATGCCTCCAGACTGCCGTGGAGAGGAGAGATGGAGAAATCGTGCTGAGGCTGGGAGGAGACCGCACTGGGGTTACTCAAAATACTCATCACCTGGAGAGAGATAGAGAGATACAGGTGGTTAAAAATCGGTTTGTCTCGCATAGCCAAACTTGACTGTCAGAATAAAGTCTAGTCCACATGGCAACTTATTCTAAGAGCTGCCCACATAAGGCTAGGGTACACTTGGTTTTTCCATGTGTCGTTCCGTCTCGCATACGGTCTAGCTTTCAGCCATTCAAAGCACAGTCTTTTGACTGCAATCCCATACAGACGTGTTCGACGCATGCAAACTAAAGCTGCTTTGTGATATTCTTGTATTACAGTCAACAGCAGGGGCATGTGCCCACAATCGCAAAGATGCGGACTCTCTGTGTGTCTAGAAAAACTGATGAAGAAATTTGAACCACGCTCACTATGTGTGAGATTTTTTTTCTTTTTTCTGACAGTATAAAGTCTGGTCCACATTGAAGGTTATTCTGGATAAGAACCACCCACTTAGATAGGTGGAGATCATGTGACTGACATTTAAAATGGTTTATTAATTGTTGTTTATGGTATGACACATCGAAAACATCTAAAGTTCTGACAAACTTGCCACACATTTGCTGCAAACTTGCAGCATATTTCCCACTCATTATTTTTACATGCAAATGAGCTAGCGATTCTCCGCAAATGTTTGCCAGAAGTTTGCAGCTCTTCACCTGTAGTGGTAAAGAGCTGCACATACTTTCTGTATGCAAGTATTGCTGCATGTTTGCAGCAAGTTTGCCAGAACTCTCTATTTTTGTAAGGGTAACTCTGAGAACAAAGCTGAATTTAAAGGTGTGCGCAATAAAACTTGAAACTTTTGAACATATATTTTAGCGATGTACTGTATGTTGACACTAAAATATGAGACAGTAGGCATCCTGTATTGAGGCATCCCATAATTTCGGTCAAAAAATGGGATGTCCTGGCTAATACAGGACAGTCGGTAACCCTATTTTCAGCTCATGTCCACACTAAAATGTTTTCATTTATAAACGCATTAGTTTCGCTACATTTACGCCTCTCATCCAAACTAAAACAGCATTTTGTTCCACCGAAAATGAAGCGTTTTAAAAAACCCGCTCTCTATTACCACATAGTTTGGAAAACTATGATGTTAGAAAACTGAAAACAGAGTTAAAACGAAAAAATATTAGTGTGGACCTGGCCTCAATGTCCTCCATCTCAAAGAGAGAAAATTCAAAACTTTGGAATATATTTCAATGATTCTATGCCATGAACGCTTATGTTAAAAATAATTTTAACATAAAAAACCTTTAAAGCTAAAGTGTGTTTTCTACACCACTAGCATCACCAATCGGAACTGCTAAAATAATCACTGTTATCAAACAGATTCCAGGAAACTCTCCCCATCTTCCATTGGTTGTACAAACAGAGTCACGCTTCAAACGCATGCCACTGGTCGAGCCAATGCTGCTTTGTTTTGGAACGTTTCAATAGCACCACAGTCACAGTGTTACAATAAATGGCTTACTTATAGTTGACTCTGCATACTGAGCTTTGGATACAAGAAAGAATTTTAACATCGAAAAAAATGACACACATCTACTTTAAATTATGAGTAGCTTGTAGCTTGGGAAGCTACAGTTTCAAAGTAGCTTCCCCAAAACTCACAGCAGGTCATTTTCAGTTTTCCAGTGTCCTCTCCATCTCAAAGAGAAAGAGAAAGAGAGCAGTAGAGAGTGAAAGCGTGCCAAGCATAGAGCTCAGCCAGAGTCCCAGAGTGATTAGCAGAGTCCAGGCAGTGCCAGCGAACAGACAGAAAGATACAGCAAAAGAAAGAGACGGGGGAACAGGGCCAGACCCATCAGACCCCAGCGGCAGTGCCAGACAGACCCAGTCCTAAGGCCTCCAGCACAACAAGCACTGAGGGAGCTGATAATCCCGCCCCCAGGCCTCAGAAACACTCCCACGCTCATGAATAATAATGAGCTGTGGCCTGAACAGAGCCAAGGACGTGATCTTCCATTCCTAACAAACAGGCCTAGCTCTTTAAGCTACTATTAATATGTGTACAAGCTGTTTATTGTGTTGTGTTGTGTGCTGAGAAACAATATCTGGTTTAAGGGCTTAACAAGTTGTTGTCAACTTATTTATGGTATTTACATACATTTATTAATTAGCTATTTGAAGTTGCATTCTACCACACTACACATAGTTGCAGTATCAAGTTTATATAGTATGTACAATCTGGACATTTTCTGGATTGCCTACTACATCTGCCAAAATGTGAAGTATAAAACAAAGCATACTGCATTTATCCAAAATTCAATGCACTCAACTTGACCTTTATATATATATATATATATATATATATATATAGACATGCTACATAGCATACTACAATAGTACACATACCATTGTTGTAGTGTTAAGTATTTATAGTCTGCAAATGTTCTGTATGCATGGAATACCTGGATGGCCTACTACATTCACCAAAATGTGCAGTATACAACAAAACATACTGCAGACTGTATACTACAATGCAATGCACTCTTTTAGAACTTCTATTTCTAGTCGGACATATTTATTAATTAACAATATTTAGTTCCAGAATGATTACCCAATTGCACAACAACGCAGCATGCTTGAAACTGCTGCATACTGTTTCACCTTTTAGGCTGTATTTATGATACACAAGCATCACAAATGTCTGTGTAAATTGCTTATAAACCCATTCTTACGTAAATTGTGGTATTTAATTGAATGTGACAGTTTACATAAGAATAGTCGACAATTAAAAAAAAATAGTATGCTGTATACAGTATATATTGTGCAGTATGCAATGCACTAGTGTACCACTGCAAACACAGCCAAAATTAGAATAAATAACCAAGGTTTGAGAACAAACTATGTTGGTTGTTTCAACATTTAGCCATTTTTCATATTTCTAATGAAAGAAAGAAAAAAATATTTCAGGCTGATTTTATCAACTAAATTGTGACTTAAAATAAACAACACTTTCCAGCGTTATAAACAGCTAGACGGAGTGCTACAGATTTGAACAAAAAGTGAGTTTATAGGTGCATTAACTCCCATAGATCCTGCTAATCAACACTCAATACTCTTGCCCTTGTGTAAATATGCTAATCCCATCCACAGATTCATCTGATTGGTCCATTGTTTTAACTGACATTGATCTGCTGCATATCAAAAGTTGAAATGTAAAAACATCCTGATAGAAAGAAAAAGAGAGATGGAAAATATAATGTTTGGGGCTGAAGAAGGGTAAACTAAGAAGCCCCACACATGGTCTCCCCTCTCAGTCGACAGAAAGCATCCTTCTCGCATCAGGTTCACGTTGCGTCTCGACACGCTATGCTGCCCTTTGACTCCGTTTGGCTGCTAAACCAATTATACCATCATGGAGTTGGTTAAACACTCACCGACTGAGTTTAAACACAGTTCACCACGGCAATACAGAATCAACAGTCGAATAAGTCTCAAGAGTTGACTTCCAAGTCGCCTTTGTGCTAATTGATGACGCACCAAATGAATGCAGAGGATGAAAATTAATCACATTATGATTAATATTCCCTAAATGTCTCGCAGGAAATATGGAACACTTGAGACACATCAGACACATAACACTGGTTAGTGGTTTCCTCGTGCTAATTCTGTCAGTATGGAGCGCCGTTCCGCACACATGTGACACGGATCACATAAGTGGAAGATTCATGGCCGTGTCTTTATAAGAGACACATGTGATGTGGCCATATGGCTGGGAGATTCATAGGTTTCCTGATTAGAGCAGATTAGTTGATGGAAAGCACAAGTATTCCTTGTTGGTGGCCACATGAGGGGGCAGTTTGATGGGGACAGCAGCTGCAGGGGTGGGAGATTTAGTCATCGGTTAATTGAAGCTTGATTACACTGCTTCCGTCTTTATATGCACATTAAATTAAAGCGGCAGACAATCAGGACCGACTCTTCTATCAGTGCTTCTAATTATAAAGCACTAAATTCCAGCAGCGGTTCCTCAACAGAGCCTGATTGAGAGTTAATATGGGGAAATCATTGGACCTTTGTTGAAAAGACAGGGCTGTCATTTTCATAGATGGTAATGTTTCACTACTGGTTTTGAGAATATAATTTAACATTTACAGTAACTTAATTGAGCTTCTTTATTGTATCGGGGCTGGCTTGGTGTAACACTCAGAAGTTATTTGAATAACAAATACAATTAATGAATTTATAAATCAAATATTTTATCATAAAACAGTCAGGTATATACAAATGTGTAAGTAGTTTGAGAGTGTAGAGAGTGCGACTCGATTGCGTCATTAGCAGTGCATCTTGGGAGTGGGCGGTCGCTGCAGAGCTCTTTTGCCGCACTTTGTTTGCTGAGATTCTCTGATTGGTGGATCTTTCTCTTTAGGATCATGGGTAGTGTAGTTATTCACCAGAAATTCTGCTAATAAATACATAAAAAAAAAAAAAAAAAGTTTAAATAACATAAGCATAAACCATTGATTAACAACCTCAGAGCTCATGGTAGGTTTGTTTTGAAAGATTTACACATTATCATTAATAATCAATTTCCTTGTGGAAAAATTAGTGGGATTTTTATTTTCGGAACGTGCACTCTTTTCAGACCAAATAAATGGAACTGATCCTGACCAGTGACATTTTGGCGGTGTTTAACAGTTTGACTTTGTATTCTTGTCATAGTTAAACATTGTTTGGGGGAATTTTGACCTTGATGCACCTTGACCAAAAGAGGCGTAACTGCTGAACTTCATTGCAGGGGAAAGATTAAGCTCGGCTGAGATTGTATTACAAATCTACCCACCCAGAACATTAACGCAGCTAAATAAACAAAAATCAATATCATTCAGACCATTCATCTGATACGGGCGCAGGGTGAAGTGTGTGACATACAGTATCTGCGCTTAGATTTGATGGCAAAACAAGCACCTCAGGCCAACACTGGCAAAAATACCTGATAATACAGCTTAGTGTCATTCACAGACTAAATAAACCCTCATTTCAACAGTCATTCCACACAGTTACTTTTTGTTTTCCTCAAATAGGCTATACAGTTTTTTCTTTGTCTCTCTTTTTCTCTATCTCTAGCCAACTCTATCTTCAGCAGCACTTTACTCGTTTGTTGTGCGTCGTGTGCGCTGTAGATAATGGAAGTCGAGACTCCAGTGTTTAAAGGACACAGCCCACAGGCATTGCCTTCCTCTCTCCAAATAGATTACTCCATAAATAATAATAAAAACCTAATTAATTCGCCAACTTCTGAGACCCTCCAGCCTGAGGCTGTGCAAACCCGGAATTGTAAATTGATACAATGTGCATCCTTTCAGATAAACAAATAGTGCATTTGCAACACACTAAAAGGGATTCTTTCATACCACTCTAATTTCCTTAACAGTGAAATTATATCTCTCTCTCTCTCTCTCTCTCTCTCTCTCTCTCTCTCTCTCTCTCTCTCTCTCTATATATATATATATATTTTATTTTTTTGTCTGGTTAAATGTACAACAAGTCCTTTCGTGTTTAGTCGAGCTTGGGAAAAACAGCTTGACAATTGCACAGCTAAAACGAATCAGTAATCTGCAGCTGACAATGTTTAAAGAGGCAATTTAGCCAAAAGCCAAACACTACAATCGCACTACAACTGCACATGCAGACAATTGCATATGCTCATCAACAGAAGAAAAGAAATGGTAATGGAAACAAAATGGTACTGGAAAATCAGAACTGCAAACAACTCTTAATTCCGGTCCGGAGCATGTATTAAGTATTAAAATTTAAAATTTAAAAATGCTATTTTATGAAAATCTTTTATTTTACCTTTATTTGTTGTGATTCTGTAAGAAATAGTGAAAAATCTCAATGATAACTGATGAATTTCCTTGACTTTGTAATTTGTTATTACTGGAAAAGGATTTATACAGTAATTATTGTATATAGAAGGGAATGCACTCACAAAGAGCAATTTGTAGCCAATGAAATAGTATAAATTAAAAAATATATAGTATAAAAAAATAGCATAAAATATAGAATATAGAATGACTTTCCCAGACCTGAAAATCACAATTTAAAAATCTTTAAAAATTTTGTTTGCGTCATGTTAAATATGGCATATACTCTGACAAAGATTTTTTACATTGTCCAAATTTTTAAATGTATGAAGTTGTAATCGTATGAAAGAGAAATTCTTTACATTTCCCCCCTTATAAATCTTGGCTTTGTTTCTAGACCTTGACAAGGACAGTGTCATATATTTTTTTCATAAAAAAAACAAATATTTGCAGATAATTTGCTAATCACTTTCCAATAAATCAGAGCTTTTCTTACTAACTATTTTCTTTATGACAAAAAATTATAATAATAATAATAATTAACAAGTGTCATCTTTCAGAGACCACAGTTATAGTCCAAAGGATTAACGAACTGCAACCATTTTATTTTTGATATGTCAATTCTTGGTGCAAACCAACATAAATATGGTGTCTACTCTCACTAAAGTCTATGTCCACCTGAACGCTAAGTGCACACTTGGTAAATACCGAGCACAAATATAGTGCAGCAAAGCAAAATTAAAAGGAAAAATATGCTGAGGATAAATAAATTAATTTCCAAATAGAGAGGGAGTCGCATGGACAACAGACAGTTTGAGGGGATTTGAGAAGGGGGTTTAGGTGCTGAAAAAGAGTCAGGGGGCTTTTAAGAGTACAAAGACTCCAGTAGGACTGAGTTTGCCTAAGGGCCAGCCTGCCACCAGAACAGATAGCACAGGCCTCTGCACCCTCGCCAGGCTCTCGGCCAACAGACACACACTACTCTTAATCTAGCCCAGAGTGGATTAGAGAGTTCCTCTCACCACTAACTCCCCCCTATCTTCCCCTAGCCCATGCCCTCCAGTGGTACCTTCAAGTTCAGTGCAGGTCATGAGGGCAAACGGAAGGGAATGAGCCCTCTCGGTGTGTGTAAGTTATCTGAGACAAACAGAATAGCATCTCTTCTCTTCACAGATCTGTGGGGCTGATAGTCGCCTGCACTGGAAAATGCGAGCGGTTCTTTGCACTCCTGCTGTTGATTGTTTGTCTATGTTTCAAAGGACATTCCTGGGGCGATGATTACGGCAAATAACCATTTCTGTAATTTATCAACTCCTTCAACTGACACTCTTTCGGGATTATTGAGGAGTAAGATACAATAGAGAATGTTCAAATTGCAATAAAGTTAATGGAATTCAATGATATATTTAGGGTAGTAATGTTATGAAAAATATTTCAGGTTATGTAAATATTATTTTTGTAATATTTGATTAGTAATGTAAGTTAAGCATTGCAGTTGTTTTATACACATATCACAAGATAACCAGGTACGTCAGATTTAAGATAGACAGATATATCGGTTAGACCAATTAATGGACCGATATTAGGCCATTTCGATATATTATATATGACTAGTGTATATGAATAATACCAATAATTTGGATGTATTATTAGTGATAGACTGATATTTTGGGTAGACCAATTAATGGACCGATATTAGGCCATTTTTATATATCGGATATATGATTATTGTAAATCAGTAGTAATTTCTCACATATATGATTACTGATTGGTCGAAATTATGGGTAGACCAATTAGCAACTCGACATTCGCAGTATGTCTTGGGAGTGGGCGGTCCCTGCAGAGCTCTTTTGCTGCACTTTGTTTGCTGCACTTTTGGAACGTGCACTCTTTTCAGCCCAAATAAATGGAAACTGATCCTGACCAATTACATTTTGGCAGTGTTTAACAGTTTGACTTCGTATTCTTGTCATAGTTAAACATTGTTTAGGGCAATTTTGACACAATTAATGGGATAATATTTGGCCATTTTGATATATCGGATATATGATTACTGTTGATAAATAGTACCTACAGTATTAATCGCATAAATGATTAGTGATTGGCTGATATTTTGGGTAGACCAATTAATGGGCTGATATTAGGACAATTTAATATATAGGATATATGATTACTGCAAATGAATAGTACCAATTTATCAAATAAATGCTTAATAATTGACCAATATTCTGAGTAGACTAATTAATGGACTGATATTTGAGCATGTAAAATTTTTTTGGAATCAGCCGATTAACCATACCAATTTGACTGATTAAGAGAAGTGTTAATTTTAACTGGGGATCAGTTATAAAATTGTAAATAGATTTTTTTTAAAAATTATTAAGATTTTTTAAAGAATTTTGAATATATATCGAGACATTTTAGCAGATAGTTATGGAGAAAAAACAAGTTCCTTTTGCTAATGTATTGCAAACAGCTGCAAAAGTTATTTTATAAAGACTAGCTGATATTATATGCTGATATATTGCATTGGCCAAGATACAGTATATACTGTGTGTGTAATATATATATATATATATGGGTAGTCACAAAACTCCCACAATTAATGACTGGAGTTAAAATACATGAAATTTCTCCACTTAATTTCATGTAATTTAACTCTAGTCATATATTAACTCTAGATATACACTGGCGGCCAAAAGTTTGGAATAATTTACAGATTTTGCTGTTTCGGAAGGAATTTGGTACTTTAATTTACCAAAGTGGCATTCAACTGATCATAAAGTATAGTCAGGACATTACTGATGTAAAAAAACAGCACCAGCATTATTTAAAAAAGTTATTTTTAATCAAATTTAGACAGGCCCCATTTCGAGCAGTCATCACTCCAACATCTTATCCTTGAGTAATCATGCTAAATTACTAATTTGGTTCTAGAAAATCACTTGCCATTATATCAAACACTGCTGAAAGCTATTTGGTTTGTTAAATGAAGCTTAACATTGTCTTTGTGTTTGTTTTTGAGTTGCCACATTATGCAATAGACTGGCATGTCTTAAGGTCAATATTAGGTCAAAAAGGGCAAAATAGAAACAACTTTCTCTAGAAACTCATCAGTCAATCATTGTTTTGAGATGAATGAAGATTTCATACAAAGGTGTAAAATACAGTCTTCAAAGACAAAGGACAACTGGCTCTAACAAGGACAGAAAGAGATGTGGAAGACCAGATGTACAACTAAACAAGAGGATAAGTACATCAGAGTCTCTAGTTTGAGAAATAGACGCCTCACATGTCCTCAGCTGACAGCTTCATTGAATTCTACCCGCTCAACACCAGTTTCATGTACAACAGTAAAGAGAAGACTCAGCGGTGCAGGCCTTATGGGAAGAACTGCAAAGAAAAAGACACTTTTGAAACAAAAAAAAAGAAAAGAAAATGTTAGAGTGGGCAAAGAAACGCAGACATTGGACAACAGATAATTGGAAAAGAGTGTTATGGATCTTAACCTCATTGAGCTTTTGTGGGATCAGCTAGACTGTAAGGTGCATCTGTGGCAAGTGCTACAGGAAGTGTGGGGTGAAATGTCACCTGAGTATCTGGACAAACTGACAGCTAGAATGGCAAGGATCTGCAAAGCTGTCATTGCTGCACGTGGAGGATATTTTGATGAGAACTCTTTGAAGTAGTTTAAGAAGTTCTGAACTTTTTTTTCAAATTGTAATAGTAATTTTTCACATTATTAATGTCCTGACTATACATTGTGATCAGTTAAATGCCACTTTGGTGAATAAAAGTACCAATTTCTTTCCATAAGAGCAAAATCTGTACATTATTCCAAAATTTTGGCCACCAGTATATCTAATTTATTTTTATATATAAGCTGTCTATCACCTTGTGTTCTAGTTAATGCATTAAAAAATCTATTTCAGTTAACCACTAATCATGATCCATTTAAAGATATATGTCTGCTAAAACATTTTTAGTCATCCACACTGATTTGCTAGTAATCAGATGCTTTTAAAACAAGTCTATGGCTTAACCACTCTCCCACACATCCCATAGTGGTGCTCATCTGAGACAAAATGAGTATTTAAAAATAACAGTGGTTGCATAAATTCAATTAGTGGCTTTTGGTCACGGTGGAAAGGGAGCGCGGGCCAATTAACCAGCCTGGGATCCCTCAGCCTGCCTGACTGGTGACAGAGAACAGATGATGGGGGCCGCTCGCCATGTCACAACCGTAATTGGCCAAAGCACATTAATCAAAAGTGAAACGAGGCTTCCGAGAGGGTGAGAGAGATGAGGAAGAGAACAGGGCGACACAAATGGGGGGAGTGGGGGGTGGGGGTGGTTCATAAATTCTGAGAGAAACAACAAGATAGACAGAGAGAATATGTGAGAAAATGAAGGAGTGGAATGCAGAATGACCTCTTGTGTTTACACTGCAAGTGAGCGATGTGACAAAACTAGAATGCTCATGTTATAATGAATGTTGTTAGCTACACTGCTTGTTAAAAGCAGCATCATCATTTTGTCGCATCACACTGCTCGCTTGCATTGTAGATTATCTTAGCCCTACATTGTCAGCTGTCTTCTAAGGTGACTGATTTGAAATGCTCTATATAGGCACTCACAACTCATTGAAAAGATTTTGATGTTAGCATCTTGCTACACTAAAAGCGAATACTCTAATAGGCATTTAAATACTTCACACACACACACACACACACACACACACACACACACACACACACACATACACACACACACACACACACACACACACACACAAAATGGCAGCATAATGTTGCTGCCTAACTTTTGGAACAGAGTGGTTAGCGGTTATTTGCTTAAAATAATGTTTAGGCGGGCAGCTCACTAGGTTTTGGAACAGAGCTAGTTTCAGTTTTATGTGCTCTGAAGAAGAAGGGCGGGTGTGATAATCAAGCTCAATTAGTCTGTGATTGGCACTGACAGAATCTGGGCACTGACAGGACACAGATGAAAGCCATTATCAGTCACTGAAACAAGTTATCACTTCTCAGAGGATTTTACTGTACTAAATAGAGTGCATATGGTCTCTACCTCTCTCTTCTGGTCAGTCACACCTCTCGTCAGCAAATTTACTGACAGCAGCAGATCAACGCAACTCAAACAGTCTCACAGTGTGTAATTTGCCTGCATGGAATCAGCATTTCATGTAGGTATGCACAATATATCAGTGGCCATTTTGGTATCTGCAAATAGTAGTTTTCTTTTTTTTAATTACTGTTATCAGTCTGATTAAGCCAATATGGAAGCAAATAAAATTAGGCTCATTGTTTCCCCCCCATTCTTTTCTACAGTATGCCAGGTTTTAAAAATATGTACACATTGTAATGTTTTGTTTTTGTTTTTTTTACTTTTAACAAGTAAATTTGCACATCTAGAAGCATACAAATAAAAAAATAAAAAAACAGGAAACTGATCAAACAGTTTAAATTTAAAATAACAGTGATTATATCGATTAATGGTCATAACAAAAATAATTATTGATTATCATATTGACAAAATGTCTATATTGGTGCATCACTAATGTAAAGTATATTAGGCCAGTATGTTTCTCATATCTCATAAGATAAAGAAGAATTGATAGAATGTCAGAATGAGAGAAATATAATTATCAGTTATCGGTATCAGCTAAAATTTCGATATTGGTGTATCTCGGATCCAAAAATTGATAGGGCAGTGTTTTTTTTACATTGTATTTATAACAGTTAGACAGGTGGGTTCTAATAAGAACAATTGTAAGAATGTCAGAATAAGAGCATTTAGATAATACTGGCCATAATATAATTTATCAGCCACAACACATTATAATTATCAGTTATCAGAATCAGAATCAATTTTCCCAATCAGTTTCACCAGGGATCAACTGCTGAATTTTCAGCAGAGCATACCTGATCATTTTTTTCTGTTGTTTGATTATTCTGATGTTTTATTAGACGTCTTAGTTGGAGACGCAGCAGTGTTCTACAAGTGCTCCAAGAGATGCAAGCGAGGGAAGCGCGCTGGCATGCTTGTGAAGCTTTGTCAACATGTCTTTAGGACTCTGCTGCCGAGTATTCATCTGGCGAATGTCCGCTTCCTCGCCAACAAATGGATACTGTGACATGATATATCAGTTTCTGTGAGGATATGTGCATCCCTACTAGGACATTTTTATCATTCAATAACGATAAACCATGTTTTACAGGGAAACTCAGACAGCTTCATCATGCCAAAGAGGCTGCTTACAGAAGTGGGAATAAAATCTTGTACAACCAGACCAGAAACACACTAAGGAAATCAGATTGACTAAAAGAAGCTACTCTGAAAAGCTGAAAAAACAGTTTTCAGCCAACGATCATGCATCTGTGTAAAGGTCTGAAAAGCATTACCAAGTATAAGACACCTCCCCCTCACTCTGTAGAGAATCAACAAATGGCTGATGAACTGAATGTGTTTTACTGCAGGTTTGAAACACCCAGTCTCACACCCCTCCCCCATTCTGATATTCACTTCACACACACACACCAACACCTCCTGGAACCCCCCTCCTCCCCCCTCCTGCCACTCAACCTGCACTTATGGTCTGTGAGGAGGATGTGTGCTGGGTCTTCCGGAAACAAAAGACTAGGAAAGCTTCAGGCCCAGACGGTGTCTTACCTGTCTGTCTGAATGTCTGCGCTGACCAACTGGCCCCCATCTTCACACAGAAATTCAATAGATCACTGGAGCAGTGTGAAGTTCCCTGTTGCTTCAAATGCTCCACCATCATTCCGGTCCCCAAAAAACCCAAAATCACAGGACTTGATGACTACAGACCTGTCGCCCTCACGTCTGTATTCATGAAGTCATTTGAGAGACATCAGTGGACCCATGCTAGACCCCCTTCAGTTTGCTTATTGAGCAAACAGGTCTGTGGATAATGCTGTCAACATGGGACTGCATTATATCTTGCAACACCTCGACAGACCTGGGACTTATGCAAGGATCCTATTTATGGACTTCAGTTCAGCCTTCAATGCCATCATGCCTGATCTTCTCTCAACCAAACTGACCAAGCTCTCTGAGCCCACCCAAATCTGTCGATGGATCACCAGCTTTCTGACAGATAGGCTGCAGCTAGTGAGACTGGGGAAAATCACATCCGGGACCCTCACTATTAGCACTGGTGCTCCTCAGGGATGCGTTCTCTCTCCATTGCTCTTCTCCCAGTACATGAATGACTGTACTGCAAAGGATCCCTCTGTCAAGCTCCTGAAGTTTGCAGATGACACCATGGTCATTGGCCTCATCCGTGATGGTGACAAGTCTGCACACAGACAGGAGGTTGAACAGCTGACTGTCTGGTGCGGTCACAACAGCCTTGAGCTGAACAAGCTCAAAACAGTGGAGATGATAGTGGACTTCAGGAGAAATCCCCTTGCAGTTAGAGACATTCAGGTTCCTGTGCTCTTCCATCTCTCAGGACCTGAAGTGGGACACCCACATAGGCTCCATTGAAGCTCCATGAAGGCTCAGCAGAGGTTGTACTTCCTTTGCCAGCTGAGTAAGTTCAACCTGCACTGGAGCTGCTGACTCAGTTCTACTCAGCCATCATTGAGCCTGTCCTGTGTACATCTATAAATGTCTGGTTTGGTTCAGCCACCAAATCAGACAGAAGGAAACTACAACGGACAGTCAGGACTGCTGAGAGGATTATTGGTGCCCCCCTGCCCACCCTCCAAGACCTGTACGTCTCCAGAGTGAGTAAACATGCAGGTAGAATCACTCTGGACCCCACCCTGCCCACTCCCTTTTTGAACTGCTGCCCTCTGGCCGGCACTACAGAGCACTCAGCGCCAGGACAACCAGGGACAAGAATAGTTTTTGCCCTCAGGCCATTTACCACATGAACAATTAAACTGCCTTCAGGACTCCCATAGTGCAATAATGTATACATACTGTATGTCATGTACATACCCCTACCTTGCACATATATATACTGCCACTTGGACATGTACATACGCCATTCTATGTTGTATGTCCTATTTTTTTTGTATGTCTATTTATACTCTAACCTTGTTTTATATTCTGTGCCTCACTGTTATGTTCTGTGTGCACTTGCTTATTTCTCCTATCACCAAAAACAAACAAACAAAAAAAATTCCTTGTGTACATGAGCACACTTGGCAGTAAAGCTCATTCTGATTCTGATTCTAATTCATATTGTTTATCGGCCATGACATATTATAATAATTAGTTATCAGTATAGACAAATATATTTATAGCAGTGCATCCCTGATTTAAATATTGTTAGGGCAGGGGTTTTTATATATTTATAAGTGTTAAAATGGCTGGTTTAAATAAGAATAAAAAATTTACTGAATGTCAGAAAGATAGCATTTAGAAATATAAAACTGGCTATCGTATCGGTTATTGGGATTGCCCAAAATTTCGATAATGTTGCATCCCTGATCTAAAGATTGTTTGGGCAGTGTTTTTAAAATGATCCAAAAGACCAAAATTTCTATATCAGTGCATACCTGATCTAAAGTGTGTTAATTAAGTGTATTTTTATATAAATTGGTGGTTTTTATATAAATAATAATAATAGAAAGAATGTCGGAATGGGGCAATTATGCATACAGTATATCCCAAAGTTCTTTCTGTGGGTCGGTGAAGTTCACAGCAAGAAAAAAGCTGCAGTCTGCCATCTAACCAGAAGTTAATCTGCTTTCTATTTGCTTGCAATTGAAGAATGTGTGCAGGCACAATCATCTATTCTCTCCCAGTGATATGCCTGAGTGAGTATGGGGCGGATTCAGCCACCAGGAACACACACACACACACTTGAACAGCTCCTCTCACTTTGCACTGGTGCCTCAACCAAATTAAATGGCAGATTTTATGATTCCACTAGAGTGGTTTTAGTGTGGTTGAGGAAGCAGGAGAGAGAGTCAGAGAGACAGAGATAGAGAGAGAGCGGGCGGTTTGTTTGCTAAAATCAGCAGGGGATCTGTGCAGTGAAATATGTCAGGTCAAATTGTTCTTGACAGAGTTAATATCTGCACCTCATAGCAATAATTACATGTAAATAAGTAGTGAAATAGTGCTCAGCTGGAGACTAAGAGGAAAGAACTGCTTCAGCGAGACAGCCAGCTGGGATCGGCTCATTTTAGAGAAAGTAAAGAAAAGAGACTTAAATTTGCAGAATAATTCAAAAACTCAATTCTGAAGAAGAAGGGCCACATTTCACTTTTCAACATACAGTAGTAATTGGTAATTTAAGCGAACATGTTCTTATCCAAAACAATGTACAATATACTAGTTACAGGGATAATTCCCCTGGAGTAATCTGAGGTCAAGTCTTTTGTTCATCCCTTGTTTGAACTTACAACCTTTTGGTTACCAGCTGAGAGCTTTTGATTTCTGTCTCAAGTAAATAAAAAGCCCACCCCAAAGTCTCTGGATATCTTTCTAGATATAGTGGCTTGAGTCAATGAAAATCAATGCATTTTTTTTGGTCATTTTATCATCATTCAGACAACAAATATAAGTTTAAGATTGCTTAGAAAAGTAATAGTACACTTCTGCTCTACAAGCCATATGATTGTTGGTAGCACAAGGATGATGAATAACACACCAAAGTTTAATACTTCCAATTATACAATGGAAGAAGACAAACTTTGTTCTACTGAACGAACTAAAGCACCCTAGGAGAATGAACCTGTACACTATTCGCGGTGTCACTTTAAAATGAGCTAGTTGAGGAAAATAAATAAATAAAGAAGGTCACATCCAAACCACACCTACAATTAATTTTTACCGATCATCAACATTCTTCAACTCGCCGTGTACTCCTGGGTCAAGTATTTCAGAGATGTGAGTGAATAGGAACATATCACCAAACGACCACACATAAGCAGAACAAAAACATATTTGAATCCCTAAACTCAAGTAGGAGCAATAGAAGTAGTGATGCTTGCCTTACAAGGTCTGTCATGGCTTTTTGCATTATTGAACCATCCATTGTACCTCTGCATTCAATGCTACATAGAATCTACACAGCCCAGGTTAAAAATACTTATTTGGAAACTGGAAAATGTGTTTGAGTAGCATCGTTCAGTGTAGTGAAAATGAAACAGAGAAGACAGCTGGACCATATTGGTCCATGTCAGTCCAGAGGCAACACAAAAAATAAGACCATAGGTTGCCAGTGTTTGGGTTTGGTGTAGATGTGTGTGGTGGGGTGGATGGGGATTTGGGTTTGGTAAAACTAGAGCAGCACAACTCATTGGAGTATTAATCACTTCTGTGCACCTGTCAGAGTGGCATGTGGAACTAACAGGAAGCACATTTCATAAAGACGACATCCAGAGTTTTCTCGATGTCTGTTCAACTCTATGGTGACCCTGCAAACCCTTAACCTGTTGAACTCATGGTGCTGAAGGCACAGCCCAGGCAAAGGTTACCTGGAAACACCACCTTCACCTGCTAATAAGTGTTAAAAATCTACTTTTACGACAGTGTCCAATAAATTGCAGTGGCAGTAATTAAAGAAACTGAACTTGCCTCTGAACTCGATGCAGCAAAGCCTGATATTTTATGAACACTGCTTTAGCACAACGGCCCTAAAAGTATTGGGACACTTCAGCCACACTTAGAAATGTCTGAATGCCTTTGGATTAAATATCAAAACCCATTTTTAAGTTTAGCCTCAGTATCTAAATACTTTTTCTCTCCATTTTAAACATTATACTGTATCTGTTGTTTCACCAATTTAAACATAACAAATGTAATTTTGTAAAATATACTGCTTCAAAAGTGTGCTTGTGCTATCTTTCTTTAAAAAAAATAAAATAATAATAATAAAAAAAAAAATTCAATTTGATATTTTGTTATCTAATGCACTGACATTCATACATTAAAAAGTATGGCTTGAGTCTTAAAATATTCTTTGGAGTCACTGCTTGAAAAACAAAAGCCTGTTATAATAGACAAGTCCAGCCTCTACATAAAACACCAAACAATCACCCTACAGTAAAATAATACATATAACTTCTGCATGTTTTGGTCTCTCGATAATTGGTATACAAGATATGATTGGTGCGTCTATTTTTGTGTGCATGCGTATATGTGGCTATACACTCGCCATTCTCCATATTATAGGCATTTCCAGTTGCGTGGGACACTCGGCATTTGAACTGGTCTTAGTCGTTTCCTCCTTTAAATCCCTATCTTCTAGGATTTGCCGAAATTTATATTGGCTGCCTCTGCAAGATAAATGTAAATCACATTCCCTTATATTTGCTATTTATCAGGATGTGGCAGCTCACTTTCGGCAGGGGGAAAATATCTCTCACCCGCATACAAACAGCCTTGCATTTAAATAGCATTTTTATTGTCCGCCGTAGCCTTTCATCTGAATGACAGGGAAAAAGCATCTCTTCCACTCCAGGGGAAGGAGAGGAAAAAAAGAGGGTGAGTCTTGAGCAGTCTTAAAGGAAGAGACTTGAGTAGGAAAAAACATTTAAATAAATAAATAAAAACACAGACCTCTTTTTCTGTAAGAGACAGTGGTATTGGACTCATTGGGCCAGTGCAGGGCAGTCAGGATGGAGGTGGTTGCTAGAGTGTTCTTTGTGGCAGCGCGCTCAAGATAATTCATATAGTGTTTTAGGTGGTTGCTAAAGTGTTCTAGCTGGATGCTAGAGTATTCCAGATCATTCATGTAGTGTTTTAGGTGGTTGCTAAAGTGTTTCAGATGGTTGCAAGAGTGGTCTAGATGGTTGCAAGAGTGTTTTAGGTGGTTGCTAAAGTCTTCTGGATAGTTGCTAGAGTATAGTAGGTGGTTGCTAGAGTGTTTTAGGTGGTTGCTAGAGTATTCTAGATGGTTGCAAGAGTGTTATAGGTGATTGCCAGAGTGTTATAGGTGGTTCCAATAGTGTTCCAGATGGTTGCAAGAGTGTTCTAGGTGGTTGGTAGAGTGTTTAGGTGATTGCTAAAGCGTTCTAGGTGGTTGCTAGAGTATTCTAGATGGTTGCTAGAGTGTTTTAGGTGGATGCGAGAGTGTTCTAGATGGTTGCAAGAGTGTTTTAGGTGGACGCTAGAGTGTTCTGGGTTGTTGTTAAATTGTTCTAGATGGTTGTTAGACTGTTCCAAATAGTTGCTAGAGTGTTCCAGATGGTTTCTAAAGTGTTTTAGGTGGTTTCTAGAGTGTTTTAGGTGGTTGCTAGAGTGTTCTAGGTGGTTGCTAAAGTGTTCTAGGTGGTTGCAAAAGTGTTCTACCCTATTGCTAAAGTGTTCTAGGTGGTTGCTAGAGTGTTCTAGGTGGTTGCAAGAGTGTTCTACCCTATTGCTAAAGTGTTCTAGGTGGTTGCTAGAGTGTTCTAGATGGTTTCTAGAATGTTCTAGGTGGTTCCTAGAGTGTTCTAGGGGGTTGCTAGAGTGTTCTAGACTGTTGTTAAAGTGTTCTAGATGGTTGTTAGAGTGTTACAAATAGTTGCTAGAGTGTTCCAGATGGTTTCTAAAGTGTTTTAGGTGGTTTCTAGAGTGTTTTAGGTGGTTGATAGAGTGTTCTAGGTGATTGCAAGAGTGTTTTAGCCTATAGCTAGAGCGTTCTAGGTGGTTGCTAAAGTATTCTAGGTGGTTGCTAGAGTGTTCTAAGGGGTTGCAAGAGTGTTCTAGCCTATTGCTAGAGTGTTCTAGGTGGTTGCTAACGTGTTCTAGATTGTTGCTAGAGTGTTGAAGGTGGTTCCTAGAGTGTTCTAGGTGGTTGCTACTAGAGTGTTCTAGGTGTTTGCTAGAGTGTCCTAGGTGGTTGACTACAGTCCAAATAAAAAAAAAGCCTACCCTCTAATTTCTATGATTTAAGCACCACTCATGAAAAGAAGACTGTTTACTGAACTTAAAGGGTTAGTTCACCCAAAAATGAAAATTCTCTCATTATTTACTCACCCTCATGATATCGCAGGTGTGTTTGCATGTGCGTCACAGCCGGAAAAGCAGCACTGTTTACAACTGAGTAACAGGAACGCTGTACAGAAGCTTAGTTGGTTTTGATCTGTATTTATCTGTTTGTTTACTCACAATGGTGCATTTGTGTGCTTATCCTGGATGTCTAAACCGAGAGAAGAACGTGAAATTACGTCCATAACATGCCAACGCGAATTTGTCACACGAGAGGCCGTGTGAACTTAGCACTCTTGCGATTACATCACACACATATACTGCTGCTGACTGATTTATATTTAAAAAGTACTTAAATATTTATCTTTTTTTGCACCAAAAGGGATTGTTTCTCTTTATAAGACATTGATTTAACTGCTGGAGTCGTTTGAATGATGTTTATGCTGACTATCTGTTCTTTCCACTTGCATTTTAAGGACCTAATGAGCGAAGATATTTTTCTATTTTTCTTCAAATGTGTTCTGCTGAAGAAAGAATGTCATACACACCTGGGATATCAGGAGGGTGTGTAAATGATGAGAGAATTTTCATTTTTAGGTGAACTGTCCCTTTAAGTTGCTACAAAGAACCATTGAAGTACCTTTCATTTAAAGAGTGGAGTAATTATTGGCTCTCAACTAGGAAGGTTAGACATTATTTTGAGCACAATACAAGCTCACATCAGGTCTTGTGACCTGGTGTCATTATATTGCAGCAGTTCATCATGTTCCATTATCATTTTGCCTAAGACTGCACTTACATGCAGGCTAAATTGAGCACTAATTTCTTCAGAGACACCCAAACCATAAGCCTAACACCAAAACTACAGTTTCTTTGCCCATGGCGATGATTTTGCCGTCTGGTGTTCTTGGCATCCACCAAACAGGTCTTGTTTTTGGAAAGCCTCTTATAGGTCTTTTCCATTACTGCCAAATATAAACAGTATCTGTTTTAATATGGCTTCTAATTATTAAGTATCAATTCCCCCCTCTCGCACTGGGAGTGCACAGGGTACGGATAAATGCTGTGTGCTCATCCGCTTTGATTCGTTTGTCGCGAGAGCGTGCCAGCTGACACCGTGCCCAGTCTGCAGCTTAATGCTCAAGTTTTTTAATAATGTGTGGGACTACATGCATCTCCATGGCTCATTGATATTCACGTGCCTAATGTCTTGTCAAAACTGCGAGGCGAGGGAAGCGAGCACTTGAAATTTTGTGAGCTAGGTTTCTTGCTTTTTAGTCGATGCCAGCACAGGGTTCTTAAATGTAATTCATCCCCTTTTTCGAGAGGAGCTAATGGAAGAGGAAGAGGGTTGGAGCTTTTCTGTGCTTATCTCTGTCTGACAGTCGTGAGCAGCGGTTGGCGAGGGCTGGCGTGAGCACCCGATGCTGTGCGGTACGGTGCAGGCGAGCAGGCCCGGGGACAGAGATCAAAGGGAAGCTTGGGTGAATGTCTGTTTTCTCTCTGATCCCTCCGATGGCGAGACCCAACCCCGCTCAGTCGTGTGCTGCCGCACGCACTCATCCCTCCATCAATCCGTGAGAAGAGCTTCATTCCACAGCACAAGCACACTCCCACGAGTAATATAATGTGTGTGTATATATACATATACAGTACTGTGCAACGTCTTAGGCAGATGTCTAGTGTTAGTCTTAACATGGTTATTTTATATCTTCTGCTTTAGTGTGTCAGTAGGAAATATCAATATTAGATTTACAAACATTGCTTTTTTTAAATAGAATAGAATAGAATAAAAGTAGAACAAGGAGTCCTACAACAGATGGTATGGCCCCCACAGAGCCCAAATCTGAACATCATTGAATCAGTCTGGGATTACATGAAGAGACCAAAGCAGTTGAGACAGCCTTAATACATACAACTGTTTTAAGTTCTCCATGATGCTTTGAACAACCTTGAAAAACTGTGCACAAGTGTATCTAGAACAATTGGTGCAGTTTTAAAGGCAAAGGGCGGTCGCACTAAATACTGATTTAGTTTTTGTATTTAATTTTTTATGTTTAGTGCACTTTAAACACTTTGTATGACGTTAATTGAAAAATGAAAACCACTCATGGAATTATTTTTGAAAACACCCTCACTATGTAACATTCTTCACAACTGCCTAAAACTTTTGCACAGCATATATACAGTATGTAATATTATTATTATTATTATTATTATTATTTATTAATTTATTATTTACTCATTCATTTATTAATTTAATTTATAAAGTAGTAAAAATAAATGTAGTAACTGGTACTTTGGTAGAAAATATGCTTTCCATGATAAATTTTTGTAAGGTTTCCCCCTTATCTTAGGGCAACAATAAAATAAAAACAAACAAATACAAATATAAACAACTCTTAAGTACAAAATTTCTTAGGGGCAACAATCACACTCTAGAGCTGTCTGCATTCCTCTGCATTGCTGATTCTCACTCTCTCCCAGCAGGTGTCCCTGTCAGGCAAAGCAGCAGAATCCACCTCAAACGCCTTTGCCAGAGAACACAATTCCCAGGACCCCTTTTAAAACCCATTTAGAGCCATAATGGCAATCATAAGCTTACAGTGTGGTTAAACAGTGCTAGGTTGGTCTTTGCCGCTGTTGCTTTCTCTGTTTATTCCCATCTACACAGAAACCGGAAACTTGTGCCTATTTTCTCTAGATAACATCAATTAGAGATTTTCTGCTTGGTTATGGGACATCGCAGCATATTATCTTTATCAGTATGGCCATTTAAGGGGTCATCAGGATGAAAATATATCATTATGTTACTTGTTTTGAAAATAAACACTAATGGAGATGTTTGTCTATTGGAGAAACAAAAAAAGAAAATTGCTCATAAAGTGGCTCCAAAAACGTATTTGGACATGCCTGGACACTTAATGGAATATTCTGGGTTTGATACAAGTTAAGCTCAATTGATAGAATTTGTGGCATTATGTTGATTACCAAAATTAAATATAATAATAATAATAGTAATAATTAAAATAAATAAATAATAATAATAATAATAATAATATATATATATATATATATATATATATATATATATATATATATATATATATATATATATATATAAATCATTAAAAAATTCCTTTTCTTAAAAAAAAAAGCAAAAATGGAGGTAACAGTGAACCACTTACAATGGAAGTGAATGGGGCCAATTTTTGGAGGGTTTAAAAGCAGAAATGTGAAGCTTGTAATTTTATAAAAGCACTTACATTAATTCTTCTGTAAATCTTGTGTATTATTTGAGCTGTAAAGTTGCTTAAAACATTGTTTTTATAGGATAGGGTTTACAGCATTACGTTGTCATGGCAACAAAGTTGTAAAATAAGATATAACTGCACACAGAAAAGCAATTTAATCACAATAAAATCATGTTATAACCCATAGTGTTTATGCCTTTTTATGCTATACTTTTAAAACAGTGAGTATTTAATGTTTTCAGCTTGACCCCATTCACTTTCATTGTAAGTGCCTCACTGCAATCCAGATATTTCCTTTTTTTTTTTTTTTTTAAAGAAAAGGAGGGGCGAGACGAAATAGTTTTTTGTGGTAATCAACATTATGCCACAAATGCTGTTGATTTGGCTTGTGTTTTATTGAAACAGGCATATTCCTTTAAGTCACACTTAAACATGTCTGAATGTCATTGCATTAGAAAAAAACTTTTCTCAGCCAGTTTTTCAATGACTTTTAACCAGATGTACAAAGTCAGTTCTCCTCAAGTAACCATAGGTGTATTTAATCACATTAACAATGGACATGTTCTATTAATGTTTGACAACCAGAAAGTGTAAAAATACTTTTGTCTTAATTTTGAATAATAATACATGTAATGCTTACATACACTTATATTAAATATATGTGTGTTTGTTCTGTTTCTTCAAAATAAATGCCACAATGTGAATTATGCAAAGACATGCAGACATTTTTAAGTGTATCTCAAGTGTCCAAATACTTTTTGGGGCCACTTTATCTTCCCCCAATGAAAAAGCCTTCTATTCTCAGAAAGGGAATGGAAAAGAATGTTTTCCTTGACATCTCTCAGAGTCCGTGTCCTTATCCAGCACCTGCTGTGCAGCAAAATGAAAAAGGGCAATACGGCTCACCCTTCCCCAAAAAAATAACCCATACCTGCAGTCCGGCCAAGCAATTTTTAATAGATCTGACATTGCATCACTCCCAAACCAGTCTTAACTTATAATCAAGGACTACAACAACAACAACCGCTGGTTGATGGCTTTTCTACTGGTCTGTAATGGGAAAATGTGTGCTGTCTGGATAGTTTACACCAACACCTGTGCTGAGATCAGCAGGGGTCCATTACCTCCTGGCACTCGGCCGCCACTACCCATTTACAGCCACTCACAACATTTTGGTCAATCTCTACCAGCAACCAGTAGACCATCAAAAGCAGACGTTGGGAGAAATAGGTCTTTCGTCCGAGCACATGCGCCTATCTCCGCCAGACAGGTGTTGTCTGCAAAGTTCTAATATATAGGCCTAAGGGAGTTATCTTTCATCTTAAAGATGGAAAAACATATTTTTTTCTGTCACAGACAGCAAGGTGACATCTATTGGTTTTTTGAAGGGTAAAGTTAGCCAGCAGTAACAGTTCCACTTTTTTTTTTTAAAACTAAGCTTAATTTTCCTAAATACGCAAATACAAAAGCACAGCTGTTTATAAAACGGTCTCAATAGCAACGCCATAAAACACACTAATGTTCAATAAATACTTGTATTTATAATCGGAATAAACAATTCTTCCGCCAAGTAATATAGTTTATTAGCCTAACTATAGGTTTCGTTTACGGTTGCCAAGTAACGTGGCAACTTGGTGCATTAATATGGAATGCGCGATCACAAGTGTGTGTTTATCGACATTTTACAATGGCTTTGAGTACCTCTTATCCAATCCGAATTTAGAATTGGAACTGTTTGTTTTGTGTACAATAAGGCTGTATTCATTAACAATAGTTAACTACATTAGTTAACATGAACTAACAATGAACAATCACTTTACAGCACTTGGTTAATGTTAATTTCAACAAAAACATTCATTTTTAAAACTAAAAGTTGCATATGTTAGCATTAGTTCATGCATTATAAACTAACATGAGCTAATAATTAACAATTGTATTGTCATAAATTAACATGGAGGCCTTTTGCTGTAAATATTGAAATGCAATTAATTGCGATTAATTAATCGCCACATCATGCAATTAATTCAATTTAAAAAAATTATTGATTGACAGCCCTAATTTTAACAAATAGAACCTTATTGTAAAACGTCCCTATAAAGCTTCTTACAAAGGTGATTTGCGCAAATTTTCAGTGTTAAAGTACTTTCTTCTAACCTTGTTGATTCGAAGGTTGATTCCCCCCAAAAGTATAAACACTCAACCAATGGCGTGAGTTTGGGAAAGGACTATCTATTTTTTGACCAATGGAAGACCCCCTGTCTTCCATTGGTTATTTTATGAGTGTTCGGGGAAACTTTTTTGAAAACAGTAATTGTTTTGCAATTCTGACACTAGTTGCGCAGAAATGACACATTTCACATTTCACACTATCAGAGATAAAGAAGATGATGTGTAAGTGTACAGTAAAGTAGACTTTGTATAGTCAACTTACAGATTAAAGTAAATGAAAGTTAGTCAAAGTTTGTTCAGGTTATGTTATGTTTCATATGAGCACACCAGATGCTCTTGGACATTGCATGTGAAATGAAGAAATGTGGAGCTTTAGTGTGAAAGTTTTGCTACGTCTGTGAAGACGGTTTAAAAAACTCTGTCTCTCCTGTCAAAAAAGCGCATTTATCTCCTCGCCATGATAGTTGATGATTCTTCCATATGGAAGAGGGAAATGGAGGTCTTTAATCAGAAAAAAATAAGCAATTTAATGTGACTGATTCAGCCTTCTCTTCATCTCAACTCCAATTTGTTGTAAACTTCCCTAATATTTGATAAGCATGTACCAACTGTTGAAACCCACAAAATATTGTAATATTTTAGTATACACTACCAGTTAAAAGTTGGATACGCACATGAAAATAAAATATAAAATAAACACAAATGGAGGTACAGGAACTATGTAGTGACCAAAAAAATCGAATCAAATCAATCAAAATCTTCTTCAAAGCAGCCATCTTCATGATGTGGATCCTGAGATGCCTATGTATGCTGGCGACTTGTTGGCTGCCTATTCTTTATAATACAGCCAAATTCATCAAGTAAAAATAAAATAAATGTTAACATTATTTATGAATATTATTTTGTATTATTATTATTACTAAAAACCTTTGCACAAGTCTGTCAAACATTTGACTGGTAGTGTAACTGTGACATAAAATAACCAACTACAGTGTACAAGCATCATAAGCCAATTTTCCACAGTCCATCTGAAATTGCTTGTTGAATTTCCTTTTGATGTTGACCAATAATGTTAATTAAAAAAGAAAAAAAAAAGTTAGCTTTAATAGAAAACATAAAAATGCTTAACAGAAAACACAAAATAGAATACTGAAATCAATTATCCGATTTAAAGCTGTAAAACTGATCCACAGCATTTACCAGGAAACATTTACTATTTATTAAGTAAAAGTATTTCAGCACAGTTGGAAAGAAAGCGAGAGACAGCACCCCCATAACCAATGTTAAATACTCCCATTAATAGAAAAAAGACCTCCATGTCTGCTGGTATTTACGGTGGTTTGGAGCGAAGGCATTAGTGCTCAAAGCCCCTGTGCCATGATTTACAATCTCACTCACTGTAAGACGCCCATGTTATCCTTCCGACGTTCTAGTTACGAGGGGAAAAGCTCTTTTTTGTCACCAAATCCTTAATTCTTTCTTCTCTCTGAAAAAAAAAAGCGGTTAATACCGAGAATGTTTCTCAATCTGCTTTGAGAGAGCAGGGGAGAGAAAAGGAAAGCCCCAATAAAACATGTGTGAACAAAATTGTATTTGTGGACAAATGCAGCATTGAAATTCATTTTCAACTCTTTACACACCATTTCAATCTTATTTTATGCTTGTTAGCCACATCTCGTCGGTGAGGGTCAGCAAGACTGCCCAGTATTGATGGATAATTGTGCATAATTCACTCCTTACACGTGATTTGCATCAATACGCATTATTTTTCTTTGCTAGGCCTGGAGAGACCATAGTGGATAACTAGGAAAACCACAACTACACAAAACCAACCCACAGAACAAAGGATCCACTTATTGGCTCATACAACAATTGCTTTACTCTGCGCAGGAAGGAACAGCAAGGTAAACGTCACTCAGACACCCTAACTTAATTACATTTAAATATATACACAGTCTGTTTCGACTTTAAGCCAACATGAAACAGCGTTCGCAATCCATTTTACTTGTGTGATGCATTTCAGAGTGAAACAGCATATTCAATGAGAAAAAGGACGTAGGGTGTGATCAGAAATAGATTGGATGGTGAAAAGTGGTCTTTATATGTCTCTATGGGTCAGAAAAAGAACGTTGTTTCAGAGGCAGAGTTAGTTATTACATTTTGATGAAACTTTTTATTTTTTATTTGTTAAATATTGTATACCAATTAATATTTCACCATAAGACCAGGAATGTGTGTATCGGGTTCATTTTGATTTCATGTCGACCTTAAAGACCTAGAAATCATATACTTGAACCATTTCCAAACCTTTATTTACATATGTAAATGAAGGTTTGGAAATGGTTCTAGCAGGGGCGTAGATTCCAGGGGGGATGATAGCAGGGGCGTAGATTCCCCCCCACTCCCAATAATCAAAACAAGCAAGTACAACCCCCCAAATATTTATACAATGATCAATGGAAGCATGTAAATTCTTCACACTGTAAAACCCCCCAATGTTCAAGCCAAATCTACACTCTTGGGTTCCAGCCTCAACTCAAGTTTCCTTTTTAAAATCTGAGCATGTTTTCATGTTAGCTGAGTTACATTTAAGTTGAAAGAGACTTGGGGAAGATAGCTAAAGTTAACTGGATTTGTGCTTAGAATAAAACACTTTTTTCTCTCTTTGTCAGTGCAAAAAATGATCCTCATTCAGCCAAGAACTTAATTCTGGCTTAAATTCTAGCATGTACTTGATCTCTGAACCATGTCGACGTTCATTCAGCGTTCCTTTCATGTTATTCTCTGCACTAACCTGTGGCGAGAGGCCATTGCTCACAGGGTTCATGTGGTTGCTTGAAGCTGACGGGCTCATGAAAGTTTCTGAATAGCTGGAGAAGGTGTGGCGATTGGACGAGAGGCCGTAGGCGGAGCTACCGTCGGCCGAGAGTCCACCCTGATGCATGGAGGAAGGTGGAAGAGGTTGCGGCCGGTGTAATGTACCACTGCCATCTGAAATACAAACACAGAGGCAATGAGAATGAGACTGTAATGCTTGCTTATTCACAATTTAGCCTAACAAAAATATAAATACCATGTTTTTTGCACATGTACCATGGTAATACCATGATATTTTGGACATGCACTATGGTACTACGATGCTTTAGGACATGCACCATGGAATCACCTTTTTTTGGACATGTACCATGGTAATACCATGTTTTTGGACATGTACCATGGTACTACCTTTTTTGGATATATACCATAGCACTGCCATGTTTTTGGACATTTACCATGGTACTACCATGGTATTTTGTATATGTACAATGGTAATACCATGTTTTGGACAGGTAACATGGTACCACCTTTTTTTTTTTTTTTGGACATGTACCATGGTAATACTATGTTTTTGGACAAGTACCATGGTAATACCATGTTTTTGGAAAGGTGCCATGGTACTACCTTTTTTGGACATGTACCATGGTAATACCATGTTATTTTGGACATGTACATTGTACCACCTTTAAAGTGCTGTTTGATACTTTGTTTTTAGAAGAAAAATATCATGTTATTACCATGGTTTATAGACATGTTAACATCTTTTTTAACATTTACCACTGTACTGTGTTTTTTACACATGTACCACGGTACAAGCATGATATTCCAAAAATAGTTTGGAGTGCCATGTAAATATCATTGTACATGAATATGGTAAACGTTAATTTCGATGCTATTACCATCTGATACCATCATTGCACATGGTATATTACTTTTTGTAAGGATATTGTTGTTTCAGCAATGTTGTTTCTACAAAGGGTTGTGGATTTTAGTATATTAACCTTGAGAGAGCGTGGTGCTGGGATATGTCGATTCTGGAAGTTGATAGGTGGGTAAGGTTGGCATTCCAGTGGGTGGGAATCCTCCGGGCAACAAGTGGTTGAATGCTGCAAGCTGATTGGCTCCTGCTTGTTTGCGCCACCTGGCTCTTCGGTTGCTAAACCACACCTGATGAAAGAAGTGGGAAATTAACATGAAAAAGTGTTCACAACCCATTTGACTTTGGTAATGTTTGGTAAAGGGTGGTGCTTTATTTTATGCATTAATTACTGATTGGATAGTGAAAGGGCCTGGTGATGTCAACAAAAAAGTAAAGCCATTTCAGAGGCGGAGCAAGTTTAATATGCGCCAAAGAATCATTCACAATAAGACAGTACAGAATTCAGAACATAAATAAGGTAGATTATGATTTCAGGTTGACTTTAAAAAGGAGACAGAGAAAGTTAAGATGCAATTAAGAATCACCAGTATTTCAGGTACAGGTTTATAGGGTATGTGTGTGGTAAAAGAGTGTATCTCTATGGGAAACTGCCTCTTAGCACATGGCGAGGTCCCTGTTGTTCTAGTTAAGTGGCTAAAGCTGTGATCTGTATAAACATGCCTCTCTGAACTGCCATCAGAAATGAGAGGTTGCAAACAGGTCAGAGGTAGCCCACACATCACCCCTACAGACATCTTGAGTATGTTTATCTACCTGACGGACACTTTGAAGACAATCTAGAGAACTTTTACCACAGTGGTGTTGTTGGAAGCACATTGTGGAAATGTACACACACATCATTCACATGATGCATATTGCTTAATATCAAGATTTATTACCCATATGGTTAAAATGTTTGCCTTTACTGATACAAAAGACAATTAATACATTTTTGTAAACAAATAAGTGTATGGAAGGGCAAGTAAATGATGATAGAATTTTCACTTTTGGGTGAACTATCCCTTTAAGTCACAACACCAAAATAAGTCTCCATTTAAACCAGACTGATTTCAGACAGTTGTCTTTAAAAAAGGATAATTTGCACATTGCTTCTCCTCCACCAAAACATGAATATAATTAGCCCCACTCAAAGGCTGTTTAGACAGCAGCCCGCTCTATATTTTACAGGGAAAAGACTAGAGCCCTGCATATGTGAAAGGTTGAAGGACATTGATCTGTGCAATTCATCCACATTTAATACACTGTCAGTGCAGTTCATCTACCGTTGTGTTTAAAATGGGCTGGTCCATTGTGCATCCAGATGAAAGGTGGGGACAAAGGCCTCTCAATACGCCTGGTTGAAAAGTGTCCACAAAGAGTAGGCGTCCCTTTTTAAACGTGCCTTTAAGAGCTCCACTTTCATGGTGTGCACACAAAGACACACTCTATTCTGATGCAACGACTCCGTAGACACACTCTACAAAACACACACTCACAGGCTATTTTGCACAAAGAGTTGCTTACATTGTCCATGTGCAAAACTGTCATCCCTGCTAACAGCTAGCATCTCATTCAAATGACTTCAATGGATCGCCAACGTTTTATGTGACTAAAGTTGACTCTTACCCATCTGTCATGCGTTGGATTCAAATCTTTCTTTCTTGCACTCAAAAAGTGAAACCCCCACCCCAGCTATCATGCTCTGAAAGGGTTTAGAAGAAGACATTTACCTGCTCAGTCCATCTCAAATTTAAACCTGGTGTTACGTACAAATAAAGGGCCAAGAACAGTGGTTCACAACTGATTTTGCTTCAAGACCCAGGTCTTACATTGCACTGTACATCAAGTCACATCAAAACAGATTGTTTTCTCTTGTTACAAACAAATTTATTCACTTGTATATAATGTTGTCTGGATCGTATTTACTTCCACTTTGCATAGTTTTGTTCATGGTTTTTAAAGATGTCACTCAGCCTGTCCATCTTGGTGACAGATACAATTGCATAATAAATCAAAATAAATTTGCACAAAATATCATAAAGTTTGATTGGGCACACTGCCTTTGATGTCAACAACAGAAGACATGGGAGGTGGTTTTCTTCTTCCCATTTTTTTTTTTTTTTTTGGTGATTTTTCTCCCCTTTTCTCCCCAATTTGGAATGCCCAATTCCAATGCGCTCTAAGTCCTCGTGGTGGCGTAGTGACTCGCCTCAATCCAGGTGGCGGAGGACGAATCTCAGTTGCCTCCGCATCTGAGACCGTCAATCCACGCATCTTATCACGTGGCTTGTTGAGCGTGTTACCGCAGAGACATAGCGCATAGCTTAGGAGACCTGGCTGGAGTCACTCAGCACGCCCTGGATTCGAACTCATGACTCCAGGGGTGATAGTCAGCATCTTTGCTTGCTGAGCTACCCAGGCCCCTTCTTCTCCCTTTTAAAAGTTGATAAGTCTATTTATTTTGCTATCCAAACTATGCATGATTTAGCTGTTGAACTGCATTATATTATTTTCATTCAGCATTATTTTTCTTTAGGAGCCAGATCTCACCAGGGATGATATGCAATTCTGACATATAAAGTCACAGTTGCAAGATATAATCTCGCAGTTGCGAGATATAAAAGTTGCATTTGAAGGATATAAACTTGCAACTTCCAGAAATAGTCACAGTTGCAATACAGTCACAATTGTAAGATATAAAGTTGAAAATGTGAGAAATAACACTGCAGTTGTGAGATATAAGTCACAATTGCGAAAAGTTATAAACTAATCATTTTGAGATATAAACTCGCATTTATGAGAAATATAATCACTATTGTGAAATACTGTATAAACTCACAATTTTGAGATATAAACTCAAAATGACAAGAAATAGTTGCAGTTGCAATACAGTTCCAATTGCGATATAAAGCAAAAAAAAAAAAAAAAAAAAACAATAGTGAGAAATAAAGTTGCAATTCCGAGATATACTTGCAATTATAAGAAACAGAGATGCAATTGCAAGCTATAAACTCACAATTTTGAGATTTAAACTCCCAATTACGAGAAATAAAGTTGCAATTGTGAGATATAAATTTGCAGTTTGCAAGATATAGTCACAATTGTGAAATCAAAAGTCAGAATGACTTTTTTTATTATTTTTTAATTAAAAAAAATTTATTTTTTATTCCGTGGCGGGATCAGGCTGTCGTATTTTTCCTTATCAGAAAAGATCGTTCTGGGTTGCCACCCACCAGTTGAGAAATACTGACCTAGAGTGAGGGTTTCATGTCCTGTAGAAGCTCTATAAATGTACTGTATGTGGTTAGATTCTAACTAATATCCTACTGGGGTTGGACAACCAGTTTACCTGAGCCTAGTGTTGGGAAATGGGGGAACATTTTGTCCTTCCCCCACAACCCCAAAAGTGTCATGCTCTGCTGTGCCTCCTGACCCCTGACCCCTGCACCCCACTCTCCACCCCTCTTCCCTTTCATCTTGACAGTCTCTACCTTCTTTCTTCTACTGTGAATTGGAGATATTGTCTTCTGTGAAGTCAATGAGGGAAATGTTCTTGTTCTGAGGTTGCTCTTTCATAGTTTAATTCATTTAGGTATCAACTTTGTCTCAGATGTTTCCCCTACAATTGCTTGGGGGACATAGATATAGACATTTTTGAGAAGCAAAAATCCAAAGCAAAATTCTCAATTTGCTCTCCTTTTAATCTCCTTGCTGTCTAGGAGAATTGAGATATTTTATTTTTCTGATTTTTATTATGAAGATGCGACCATTTATCTCCTTAAATGGTGGCTTGTATCTTTCCTTGGCTTTATGTTTGATCTTTTTCCTACACATTCATCCTATTAAACTCATAGACACACATGTACTAATCTCTGCACAAAAGTAAGACCACACAGTCTGTAATATGCATAATGCTATGACAATTCTTAAAGAGGTTTTGGATCCATTTCTCTGTCTCTCTTTCTCTCCTGCTCTGTCTCATGTGCTGCCTGCATCCCTTTAGTCAAAGAGTTTAAGACGAAGGCTGCAGATCCTGTGGCTTTACCATGTGCTCCACGAAGACTCCCGTCTGCTTTAATCACAACCGGAGCCTGTGAAGCATATCTGTCTAAGTGAATTCGCAGCGTGCCTTTGAAACGAACGTGGTGTCACCGAGGTACACAAGTTAACTTGAATGCCAGTGCCCTGTTTCTCTATCAAGTTAAAGCTGGCAAACATTGAGCCCAATGCGGCCAAATTAATACAGTACTGTTTGGAGCAGGGAGAGTTGCGTCAGCACAGCTGGATTTGGAACCCAATTACAAAGTCACCTTGAACAGCCCTAGATTCCAAGTCTTGCTTGCTGCAATCCAGCCTAATTCCTCCACTGAGACGGTTCTCATCATACCCACAGCAAAACCCATGAGGAAGAACCTCAGCACTGTCCATTGGCACTCTTGGCTTATAATGTGAGGAGATGGTAAAACAATGAGGTTAATTTAGCATAAACAGTTTGAAGTAATGAAAAGTAATTGAAAAAGTAAAATAAAAATAAAGAACTGTATTTGAAGGAATGTTTCACCCATAAAATGAATTCATCATTTAGAATCTGTTGCCAACGCTGTTGCTGTGTCCGCACGAGTCTGGGGAGATTTGTGTTTACTGCAAACACCTTTCACAGATAAATCTGTGTGCACATTCACAACATTTCTAATTTCCATCTTTTATGAGATGTTTCCCACACTGGAAAGAAGATGCAATTAAACTGAATGGTGACTGAGGCTGTCAGTCTCTAATTTTCTGCCTAACATCAACATTTGTGTTCCACGGAAGAAAGAAAGTCATATGTGTTGGAACATGAGGATGAGTAAATGATGACAGAATTTTAATTTTGGGGTGAACTATTTTAATTTAGATACTGTAAGTAATGTGCCATATTTTATTTTTTTTAAATTTGCGCATATGACTTATGAAAAGCAGAGCACAACCAAAAAAAAATGTTCACCCATAAATTTAATAGGGTGTTGGATCATGTCTCCACACCCCTTTTATACAACTACACTCTCCAGTGAAACCTGTTTCTTCTTTAGGAAAATGCTGTTAAGGGATGGTTTTAAAAAGGCATGGACCGTTCACCTCGTATTTCAAAGGAATACACATTAAACAAGGGCGACATCTGTTTTTATACCAACAAATGCAATTTAAACCAACTTCAGTCTAACAAGCAATGTGTTGACTACATCAAACCGTGAATTCTCTCTCTCTATCTCTCTCTCTCTCTCTCTCTCTCTTTCTCCCTCTCTGTCTTCCAGACTGGCACAATGCTAATTACCATTGCTGGGAATGTGAAATACAAAAAAAAAAAAAACAAAAAAAAAAAAAAAGGAAAGGAAAGGAAAGTGGGATTACTAAGATAAGAATCAACGAATACAAAGCAGCTAAAAGAAAGTCATTTAAATTCTAATAATACAACACTGTCAGAACATTCTCACTGAAGCCTTGCAACAATTTTGTTCTATACAGTGTTCATAAATCCTATTTATTCTATTATGGAACACAAGCTACTGTAAGAATCTCAGTTGGGTGGGATTTTGTGGCAAGCATTCTACTGGTCTTGGAATGCAAGGAAATGCTGGAATAATGTGCATATTGCTGCTATTTATTTTGTGATATCACCACCATTAGAAACTTAACAAAAACGTATAACTTATAAGAATATATACACTTTCTTTAATACATACTATATGTGCATATACTGTAAGTTGGAGATGTAGAGTACAATGGAGCGAAAGGCACCCCTTAAGGAATGTGTCTTTCAAGATTGAAAAAACTACATTTTATTTTATTGAATATTAACAGAGCATCATAATTTGTGTGAAAATACATTATAAAGGAAGGTTGTTTTGATTAAAATGATTATTATTATTATTATTATTATTATTATTAAGACGGTGAGGGGGCCCTTTACCCCATATGTGGGGTGTTATAGTGATAGTGTAGATGTAAAGGCATTGGTTATAGGGCAAAATGTGTCAACTTATGCAAATAAGTTTTTTTGAGTAACCAATTAAGATAATGTTTATTCATAATAACCACTTCAGAAAAGGGTGCACCTTTTCTTGTTCATTTAAATCACTTTTTTTTTCTCCATAAACAAAACTGAAAATGACAAATAAGTATTTTGTCTCAAAATAAATGTGATCATTTCAGGGATTCTCATAATTAGCTAGATAAATTTGTAACATTTTAAAAGTTATTAAATGTTAGGTAAAATTACCTCAAAATCAAGCTTTAGACATTGGAAGCGATGATCTCATGGATGAGGAACATTTTGCAGTGCATAGTGACAAACAGGTGTTTATTAAAATGCTGATGTAAGGTTTCTGGTTAGTGTTTTGGGAGAAAATAAAATCAAAAGTGCCTTTTACCCTGAGGGGTCTTTAGCCCCATTGTGCGATGAATGTCAACTACCTATACACATATAGATAGATATACAGTATATCATAAAGACTGCTGGAAAACCACAGAAAACTACTGAGAAAAATGGATTAGTTAGATAGCATCGTCAAAACATATTAGCATCTTTACAGTGTGGAGTAAAAAAGTTACACCATTAATCACCTTATTTTTGATGAATGCATTGTTAGGACTTAAAATGCAAAACATCATTAGGTGTGCCATGACCAACACCTCAACAAACTACACAAAACAGCCTCCTCTAGCAGCTAGCCAGCATTAACACAAATCCCAGGTAGAGAGTGGCTAAATTCTTACCAAATTGATTTCTACGGTATATAAAAGGAAACGCTTGTACCTTATTAGATTCTGCCAACTACAATAGCTGCATGCAAAATGCTTGTGAAAGGGGATCTATGTCAAAAACAAGGAACTTGAGACAGCATCGCGTCTCTTCTATGATCATTAACTGAAGTGGAGCCCACCGTTGCCTCTTAAAACTTCAGCCTGAATAAGAATAGAATGTAATTTACTTTAACCTGGTTCTATGTTGATTTATAGCAATCACCAGCCTCTCTGGCTCTAGCCCCTTTTGTTTCATGTCTGTTTTTAATTGCTGGTTGAAAGTTCTCCACTTGCTTTTCATTTAGTAGCTAATACTTTATAGAAAATCCAACAAACATTTCTCCTTCTGCTAATAGTCAGAGGGGTGGCTAGACTACCTCGAATGTCATTCATCTGGTCCTCTTTCAAATTATGGAAGGCAAAACAGCAGGACTATGAGGCCAAAGGAAGAAAGACTCTGCTAGGCTTCATAACTCTGTCACAACCTATTGACATCCTGATGGCCTTCACACCAAACTGAAACTGATCCAGGTGAAATATGGTTTGGATTCCGTGATTTGTCAGACAGGGCAATAAAACTGCAGTGGGTCCAAGGAAGGTAACTGAGCATTTGAGACAGGCAGAGGTCATGATAAAGATGGATAGTCTGAAGATCTTCAAAGGACAGAGACGACTGAAGGTCATGTACTGCTGAAAATCAAGTTTGGAAATGAAAGCAGCTCTCGAAGGTTATTGGTGCAGCTATTGCTTACATATGATTATCTTTATACAACTGAAAACCTTTAGTAGCAAGAAAATTCTGATGCAGATACTGTTGGTTTAAAAAATGGTTGTTTCTCAAACTTGCTGTGTGGCCTAGTGGTTACAGATTTGGGCTTACAGCCAAAAGGTTGTAGGATCATATCCTGCAAGGGCTGATCCATGAGGTACCACTATTGTACACTTGAGTAAGTTACTTTACCCCTAGGTTACTTCTGTGGAATTATTTGTGCAATAACTGTGCTGTAAGTTTGGATAAAAGGGTTAGATAACTAAATGACTAAATGGCACATTTAGTGTAAAGTGCAAAGTATTATTGTCCATCAGTGGCTCCAAGATTGGAGAAGGAAGGCTGTCTAACATGCTTAAAGTCTGGAGTGGGTGATCCAGGGGTGGAGAGGCCCCTCTCTTGGCCCCTGTCTCACCCCAGTGCCCTCTTCTCTACTCCCCACTAAACTGACATCTGCCGGATGGGTCTGCACAGCTGTAGCAGAGCAGGTCGCCAGCCGGGCCAAAGGTCTGATCTAGCTGTGGCCTGGGAGGAATCTCTATACAGAAACCTGCCGGCATGCCCAAAGCCAAAGCAGTGGGAACTTCTGCAAAATACCTCTTCAGTTGCTACACGAAGGAGTCTTGCATTTTTATTTTATTAGAACACTTTGCCAATGCAGCTGACAGAAATTGGCATATTTGTTTTGGGTGAGTTAAATGCATCACCATTGCCCTTTAACGTTAGTCCAGTGGTATGACAAAGAGTGATCTATAATGAACTGCACTATTACAAGTAAATGTCCCATATCTACATGAGTATTCCAGCAGACTGACTCCGCCAAAGTGAGTCAATGACAAAACCACACATGAAATCCCCAACTGGAGGGGGAGGGGAAGAACTTTACAATAGACTCCACAGAGAATGGCCCCATTCCACCTCTACACTGGTGAACAACATTGAAGACCTATGGCCATTATTTAGTCTGCTTAACCAGAGACATTTCTTAGGGTGTCCTTTTCAGAAGATTAAGTTTGAGTTGACCTTCTAGAGATTTTCAAAGTATTTCAGAATTAGATTATGAGAAAAATTGCATTAACAAATTATATCCAAGACTCAAATACCTCAGCTTTTCACATGATATCCCTTTAGTTCTGTTATGCGGGAGGGCGTAGGAGGAAGAGATGTGTTCTTTGAGTTTATTCAGCCTTGTTCGAGTTTGTCTTCATGTCCTATCTCCTCATTTACATCAGTTACCATAAATACACCAAGCACCCCCCAGGGGATTCTGGCAGGCCAAGAAATTTACAATTGACCTACAAATATGGCTCATTGGTTGACATGATATGCTGGAACAAAAGATGCCTGTTTTCGACAGCCATATGGCTTTCAATTGACCAATTAATATTATCAACATTGTCAATATGGCTGATAGAGTACAATCCGGAATTTGTACCCTTGCCAAAATTGAAACGGTATTCTTGCCAATGAGACAGGACCCTACAGCATGTTTTTTTTTTTTTTTTTTTTACTCAGTATTGTCCCTGTCTGTTTTCCAGTCTTTCGAAATCCCTACGATACCTTGATCTCAACTTTTGCAATGCTGTTTAAGTAATAATGAATGCCTTTTAATGCTCCAGAGCTTATAGTAGGCATCTTAAATACAGTAAGCCTACAATCAATGAAAATCAGTCCCCTGAACACATCATGTGTGAAATATTGCAAGAACACAGGCACAGCATAAATCTTTCAGCATTCTCCCATGAGTGTGGAAGCAACCATTTAGACACATATGTCTTCTTCCCTGATTGCTCGGAGACAGACAAAGACATATGTTGGATCAGTTACCCTGCAGAAGTATACATTCTGATGGGGAACCTAAGTATACTGTAAGTAGCTGGGATCCATGGAGTCCCAGGACAACATAGAGGATAAGACTTTGGAGAGTCCTACACCCCCTACTACCCCTTAGCTTCTCCGTTGTTATACAAGTGCTTGATTGATTAATGTTGTTGTCAAGCCACAGAATCCCCAGAGAGCCAGAGAAGGATCCTTTCTGATATGTAGAGGGATTTACAGGTAGCGGCCAGCTTTCAAGTGCTGGGAAGCGATCAGCGGGTAAGAGATGAGAGATCCATCAGGAATGCATTTTGTCTGTCCTTCTCTCTTCCCTTCTCTTTTCCCCCCATCCCTCTTTTCGTCTCCCACTAGCTCTGAGTGCAGCTGCTGCTATAATTCTACTGTATTAGCTTTTGGATGTTACATAAAACTACATGGTTCACAAACTCTCAGGAAGAGTCCCAAAGACTTCGGGTGAAAGTAATAGGTCAGGGCTCCAAATGACATCTGACCAAGAGTGATGTATTCCCAGAGGAAAAGGGAGGTCAGACAATTAGTCTCTGCTGAATACATTAATATAACAAACACTGACAATTTGGCATTTGGATGAATTGAGAAAAAAGTAAGATCCACAAAAGATCCACATGCCAATCCGATATTACATTAGTAACTAATCATAAGTAAATACATTCATGCAAGTATGCTTGTTAGATGTTGTTTTTGATGTATGTTTCAACGATTGCCACATTTTCATGTCAATTGCAAATTATTACATTGCAAAACTGTCCAGGGGGAAAACAACGTTTCAGTACAGGCATATTATTGTCTTCTGGAGGTATATTGGATTACAAATGCTGAACGAACAATTAAACTTTAAAATAAGGAAAATAATTAAAATTTTAAATTAAACTTTAAAATAAGGAATTTCTCAACAAATAATTAAATTCTTATGATGAATAATTTACCTATTAAATAGATGATCTAATATTTCTCACATACCTTAATTTGCAGCTCCCCAAATAATTCTCAGTGTCTAAGTGTGTATATTTGTGCACTCCAATAGTGTACTTCCATGCGTGTTTGAATCTGATGGTGTGTCAGCACGTGTGTCTCACCTGTACACGAGCCTCTGTCAGTTTGGTTCTCTGTGCGAGCTCTTCTCTGGTGTAGATGTCAGGATAGTGCGTTCTCTCGAAGGCCTTCTCTAGTTCCTCCAGTTGTTCAGCTGTGAAGGTGGTACGGCTTCGTCTCTGTTTCCTCTTCAAGGGCAGGTCTGGCTCTGATTCTATGTCCGAACCGTCGTCTGTACGATTACCTGAATTAGTTACAAAAAACAGTTTGGAAATGAGTCCTTGAGAGCTTTTGGGAATCAGTATAGTTTTTAATTCCTGCCTACCTATTCATTATTCATATTTACGGGCATTTTAAAAGTCAATATAGCACATTATTTATTTAAATTTTACACACAGCAATTGAAAATTTTAGCTATCATCTTTAAGTGTTAGCACAGCAAGCATGTAAGCAGTGCAACACAAATGTATCAAGGAAAAAACATCCTGAAAACTGAGACAGGCTATCATGGCGATATTAATGCCCCTGTTATCTCTACATGTCAACGGCACCCTAGATGCCATTTTATTGGGTCTTATTCATATGTGAGAAGTCTTCAGACACATAATCCTGCCACTGAGCCCTGGAGAGGCCTGAGGGACGTAACTGTGAGGGTTAGGGTAATCTACAGCAGACACCTTGCTCTAGCACGTCCGCCTTATTCTCTCTGTAGCGGCCTGAGGCTAGCTTCTAACAGCAAGTGTTTGAAATAAGAATGTATGAGACTTCTGGCCCATTGAATCCCGCTCTTTGTGTTTCAACCTAGTGTTCAAAATATATTACAACATATTTTACATTACTTTTTTTTCAAACATGCAGTCAAAGACAAGTGCAGATTGCAGTTGGCAGTTTGCATTTTAGCCAGAGGAGTATTTCCGCAGCACAAAGCGGAGCACTTCGGCGACTGAGCCAAGAGAAGCGCTTGTAAGGAGAGATACGGAGTGCGTTAAGATATATTACTGACATACATTACCATGATAATTGATTCTAAAATTGCATCATACTTTTTTTGTGAGCCACATCTATTCATATCTATTCACAGCAGTAGAAAGCTAGTGAAAGGTCCTGTCACACACACACAAAAAAAATCACACTTCAAAATTTGCTTTCTTAAAACGCACGAGTGCTAACAAGCAGCGTAGTGTGTGAGTCTTGCTCCGGGCCCTTTGGTCTTGCATCATCCACGGGGGAAAGACAGAAAGAAGGGCTCCAAACACCTTCCCCCGCAACACCACAGCTGCCACAGCAGAGACAAATCTCCTTTGAGCCTTCGTCTGTGCTCTCTGCCCACTGCTGATCAGCAGGTTCCCTCACCCTGGACCACTTCACATGAGTTTTACTGTGCTTCCATTCCCCTTCGCCCGCCAAACCAGAGCCTGATCATCTCTCTCAAACCCCCATCTGCCAGGGAATCTTCTGGGGCTCATAGACTGCCAGGAAAAGAGGCTACAAAAAGGCCTGTGGGATTGCACAAGTGTGTGTATATTAGTATGTGTACGGGCGTGCAATTATGTTTGTGCATGCTTGCCTATCCATGCATCCATTCTTCTTGGTGCATGTGCAAGTATTTAGTGCACTGAAACCAACAACTGCACATGCAACTGCATCAATAAAAAGACAAACCAAACTGCTGACATGCAAGCACATTGGTGCATACTTGCATATCCATGCATCCATTCTTCTTGGTGCATGTGCAAGTATTGAGTGTACAGAATTTATAAAAAGAGAAGAAAAACACCTTCTTCCACAAGGCAACTGTACAACTGTATCAATAAAAAGACGAACAAAATTGCGGGCATGCAAGAAAGTTTGTCCATGCTTGCAAATCCACGCATCCATTCGTCTAGGTGCATATGCAAGTATTTGATGTAACTAAATCGAAAATAGAGGAAAAACAGCCCCTTCTACAAGGCGACTATACCAATAAAAAACTAACCAAACTGCGATTTGCAAGTAACTTGTGCATGCTTGTGTATTAACTAATACATTCTTATTTAGTGCATAAGTATTTGGTACAACTAATTCAACAATAGAAGACAAACACCCCATTCCATTAGGCAACTGTTCAACTCTTATCAATGAAAAGATGAACCAAACCGTGGGTGTATGTGTAAGTTTGTGCATGCTTGCTTATCTATGCATCCATTCTTCTGGGTATATGTGCAAGTATTTTGTGCAACTAAATTAACAACTGAAAAAAACAGCTCATTCCACAAGGCAACTGTCAACAAAAAAGACAAACCAGTCTGTGGATATGCAAGTAAATTGGTGCATGCTTGCATATCCGCAGTTGCATTTTTCTTGTTGCATGTCTAAGTAATTGGTTCAACTAAATCGGCAGTGGGGAAAAAAATTCACTTCCGCAAGACAATTGCATCGACACGAAACAAACTGCTGCGGTCTCCAGACCGGCTCAAGAGTTTAATTAAACAAGGAATTAGGGGATTATATGGAGACTATCATTACAGACCACTCGAGCAGTCTTCACAGAATGTCTTTTTGTCTCCCCGAGCTCTAGCTCAATGATTCTCAATGGATTACATGCGACCGCAGGACATGAGTCCGCATTCATTAAATCAATTCCTCCGTCTTCCCCCTATTAATAAAGATTGATTTTTTTTTTTGCAACACTGGCCAGCACTCCAGCACACCCCCCCAAAAAATGTTGAATATACAAAGTTGAATATGTACATATCCTGGATATCCCTTTGTTGGTTTTCATGAGGATGCGCCAGAGCGATTTGTTGCTAACACACCATGACAACACTCGAGACTGGGGCAGTGGTCTACGGATCACTTTCCAAAGTCACCTCGCTGTCCTGAGGGGGAGGGAAAGACGTGCCGCTGTGATTTTTGCACAGTTTCGCCACATGATTCTTGAAGTGAGATTCTGCCAGCATACCCTGCCCTCACACCCCTTTGTTTGCTTTTGGCACTTTTAATGTCCACACGATGCATCAAAGCTTTCTCACTTTTAATAACAAACGTACTGTAACTCTCTCAAATCCCACCACACATCTTTTTTTTTTTTTTTTTTTTCATGTTTTTACAAAATGCACATAATACATTTGCAGAGGTCTCTTGAACAACAAAAGTCAGGTTGCCATATCACAAGCTCTACCCTTTCCACCCTGCAAGTCCAAGACTGAAGGTCAACAGGCCCCCTGACAACAGCGACGGATTATGGTAATGAAACAGATGCAGGCAGAGATAGAGCTGTGAGTGGGGCATGATACAGGCCTAATCTCTGTCCCAAAGAGATCCACTGATTGGGATGCTAGCTTTTATCAGGGGAACAGGAGCCCCAAATGGGTTCCAATGGGTTATGGCAGACATGTAAAGTGCTACAAGCATATGGTCCTTGCGAGCTGCTAATGTGAGCACAGATTGACTTACCTGACTAAACAGTGTAAAACAAATGGCGAGGACAAAATAATCAGTGGTCAATCAGACAAAACAGAGGCAATTAATTTGCACCTTGAACACAATGAAATCCAAGTACATAGATGTAAGGTCAATTCTCAAGAACTCTTCCCTGTTTTAAAACAATAAGTTACATCCTAGCTAATCCGCCACACAATAACAGAGCTGTAATTCTATTTGAGGGTCCTGGGGATATTGATAAAGTCCTCTGCTAACTTATCAGGCAATTAAAGCCTAATTATGTTCCATTCATTTGGTGCTACAGCCTGAATGTGTTTTCCTCCAGGGCCCGACGTGATTTTTAACAAAATGTTGACTTTGTGCCGAGTATTTGATTGGCAACAAATCAGGTGCATACCGAATGCTTGGAAGAATTCTAGATCATATTTCATTTAGAAACAAACCCTCATGGGGCATTGAGGGTTAGAGACTGATAAACTTATTTTATTTTAATTGGCAGTTCGTATTCATTACAAATAGGTTCTGTGTTTCTTGGATACATGAATCACTATAACCAAATCTCTTCTTATCTGCGATAGTTAAGCCATCATACTCATTTAGCATTTTTAGTAGTCTACCAAACATTTAGCTAGCTTATAAAAACAGCATTGTTGTTGTTGCACATCAAAATTTCAGTTGCTATTTTTAGTTAATACGCATTAGCCTTATGTATATCAACAGTCATGACAGTTAAAATAAAAATGGTTAGGCAATTACCTTGTGCTTTTTTTTTTTGTACTTTAATTTTTACCCATCTTTGAGGGTTTACAAAAACAATCATGCTAACTGTAAGGTGATATCAGTGCTAGCTAAACAGCTATGTTTAAAGACTGAGTATGCTAAATCAAGTTACATTTCTCTGCATTTCTTTGATCATAATGATGCATACCGGATTATATGTTTTAATTTGTATTACCCAAAGTTTATCTCAGTCACTGAAGGCATGTTAGAAAAAAAGCTAGTCATTAGTCTTAGCTCTAACTTCAGACATAAACACAAACTGAATATAATCCTTCAAAACTCCTCCCCGAAGCCCATCCCCACTTGTCTTTTTCTACTCTGTTGAAGATTATTCTCTTTTCTATGGGCCTTTTAAGAAGTAATCTCCCTTACAAAAATGTAGAGTTCTGGAAAAACTAGCCGCAAATTTGCCATAACTTTGTCGCTAATTTGCCACTCATTATTTTCAAATGCAAATGAGCTTGTGATTCACCGCAAATGTTTTCCAGACGTTTGCAGCCCTTATCCATTTGTGGTGAACCTGCAGCAAACCTTTGGCAACAATGGAAAATTTGCCGCAAGTTTGCCGCAAAGCTCATTTGCATGTGAAAAATAATCAGTGGCGAATTTGGTGCAAGTTTGCGTAAGTTTTGTCATGAACTCTCGATTTTTGTAAAGGCTGTGAGGTAATACAGCCTTGATGAACTCGACTCCAAAGAGCTTTTCCTTTCCTGTTTCTGCCATGTTAATAAAAAAATTATACTTCTGCCCACTGAAAAGAGAGAGAACACTTGGTTTTAACAAAAAGTACCACAGTATTTTCATGTTTTTTGGATATGTACCATGGTAGTGCCATGGTATTCTTTGAAGTACCTTGGAGTACAAACCATGTTTTATGAATTAGTAATCATTCAGAACCACTGTATATCAAAATACCATGGTATTACCATCTGAGACCACCACAGTATCATGACACCATCACAGTACTTTTTCTGAAAGGGAAACCCACACACATAATGGTGGATAAATTACTCCCTGCCTAACATCACAGCTAAAACTGTCTCTTTGTACTTCTGAGATCTATTTTAATCATTTAAATTATATCAGCCAAAAGCATCAAAAGTGATTTGTACAGCTCCTCTGAAAATAGACTTCGATCTATTATTACCAAACCTAAGAACCAAAAAGCATGTCAAAGATCTTAAAAAAAAAAAAAAAAAAAAAGACAATTGAAAAGCACGATTGAGCTGGAATTCAAAATGCAGCTTTTTGACATCATCAGAATCCTGTGAATTAGTCAGGGATTGCGGATAATAAAAAGCTTCCATGACATGGAGAGAAGGAGGTAGAGGCGTCTCCAACCTCATCTGCTCAGATTGCCTTTGAATTAGTATTAACTTAACATTATGGCAACATTATATGCAGCCGTTTTTTTTAATACCGTAACCAATGGCCTCAATATCAGCTGTACCTTGCAAACTACCCAAGACAGAGGGACAAAAACAGACAGAGCTTTTTTGCAGTGCGGCATTAGCTCATAATGGCTCATTTTGAAAAGCATATTAGTTCCAGCATAATTACAATCAAGTCTTACGCTTGCTATTTTACAGGCATTCAATAGGACCAGCCTCAGAGTCGCAAATGACACCAGTTGAGTGTAACTGACAACATATCTTTCTTCCATATCCCCCCACACATTCCTACAGGACAAAAATAACAGCATCCCTGCTTAATTTTTGTTTACACATTTACTTTGTGCATGCCTTTGTCAGAGCCATAGGAGCAATTATACTTTTTGTCACTCACAAGGGAGCACACGAGGAGGAGGAGAGGGGAATCATAATACCAAACAACCTGTAATGAGTGTGGTTTTCGCCGTGCGATCTGATTTGATATCTCTGACATCCATCTGCCTCTCTCCACAATCTTTCTGGCTCACGGCCTGAATATAAAACTCGCCATGTTTCCTCAGGTCTGTTTAGGGATTGAACCTTTGATACTGGTGTGCCTACAGAGGGAGAGGGGGGTGGGAGTTTGCAGCGAGATCAAAAAACTGACAGAGAAATTTGCCTTGTTGAAGACGGAGCTCCAACACACTTTTCCTGCCCCCACAGAGTTAAACCGATCTGACGAAATGTTCAAACAACAAAATGTTAAAAAAAATTGCATGAAAAGGCTTGAATTAACAATCCCAAATCCTTATATATCCTATCATGCAAGATTAGTGTTGACAATGAGAAAGAGAACACCCAAAGGAACATTTTATTGCTCAGAGGTTGCTCTTTCAAAGCTCAGAAGACTTAACTGGGTTCTCAGTTGTAGCTTGAAAACACACTCAAATGAGAACATTGTTGGGATTCAAAAAGAGTACTGAGCTAAACTAATAATGTGGATAGAATGTAGGAAAAATTTAATGAGAATTGTTTGAGTTCATATTGAAATCTTTGACCCTTTGATTGCACATAACTGCACACAAAGTTATGTTTCAATCTCAATGAAACAAAAAGAGAAGCAAGTGAGATATTATAGATCTCCTCTGTGATTTTGCTACTAGTCTTGCTGTCTGGCATTACACAATATAGAAAGTAGTGCTACCACTGACTTTCAATGTCATTGAGAGTTACTATTTTGCCTGATTGAGTTGAATTAATATCTCCCTTAAGCCTCATTCCAGACCAAAAAGGACTGGGAGCAAACACAGAAACTCATCCCTGCAATGCTTGATTTTACATTCAAACTCTTCAATGAAGTTCAGCAGATATTTTCAACCTGGTCTCGTAGAAACACGTACTATACCTAAAATTTGTTTCTCTTTTTTTCTCGATTTTCTCCCCAATTTGGAATGCCCAATTCCCAATGCGCTCTAATCCTCATGGTGGCATAGTGACTTGCCTCAATCCGGGTGGCGGAGGAGGAATCTCAGTTGCCTCCGTGTCTGAGGCTGTCAATCCATGCATCTTATCACATGGTTTGTTGAGCATGTTACCTCAGAGACATAGCACGTGTGGAGGCATCACACTATTCTCCGTGGCATCCATGCACAACTCACCACGTGCCCCACCAAGAGCGAACCACATTACAGTGACCATGAGGAGGTTACCCCATGTGACTTTACCCTCTCTAGCAACCGGACCAATTTGGTTGTTTAGGAGACCTGGCTGGAGTCACTCAGCACGCCCTGGATTCGATCTTGCAACTCCAGGGGTGGTAGTCAGCGTCCATACTCACTGAGCTACCCAGGCCCCCTATACCTACATTTTTGCAAAATAATTTTTACATGGCTCGTTGCACATATCACAGCAGTTTCCTGGTGAATTGCATAGTAGAGGCACTGCAACAATCGTTGCACAAATCACGCATATAACAGCAGATTATCAGTTCATAAACACAATTTTCGCTCTGTTCCTCCCACAATACAATCTTATGACATCAAAAAAAATTGTACTACAATTCATGGTTTGTAAAAGTGATACATTTTAACATTTACATTACATCAACTACATGATGTAAATCAACTACATTTAAAAGCTTGTTTGCGTATGATCAAACTGCACGGAAGCTCAACTGATAGAGCATTGAAATTGTGATGCAAATGACCAGGGTACGAGTCCAGAAGAGCACATGAGTTGAAATGTGAGCAGAAAGTGTCAAATAAGCACCACAAAATGACATGGTTGCTTCAGCAATTGAATTTTTCATATCACATTTGCTTCTACTGACACTATCGGTTAGGTTTAGGTATAAGGCTTAGGGTAGAGAGGTTGGTTTTGTTCGATTAAAAACTCGATAGAGCATTAACCTTAAAAACATCATTTGTTTAGAGAACATTTAACTCACTTTATCAGGCAATTCAGAGTTCTGAAGTGGTTCAAACTTCTGTAAACTGAGTTAAAAGCTTATATTTATGCAAGTAAACTTTTGAAATCAACAATTTAACTTTGAGTTGTAGTTTTCTGTCCTTTTTACCAAATCGAACTCCACTTTCTCACTGCCATTGTCAAAAGCAGTCTCTCAGGAACATTCTTTTAGTGCGTTCCTTTTCACAACATTCAGGATAAAAATCACATCCTTTAGAAATGTCAAGAGCGACAGAGAGAAAGATGAGCCTAAGGAAAATAGACGAAAGGAATGAGAGCAAAAGGAGGGGAGGGTCTATAATCTTTGGCTCCCACAACAAACAATTAGACCTTTTTTCTTTCAGAGAGATTGAAAAAAGAAGTTTAAGAGAGGGGCAGAAGAAGCAGCTTAGGCGTTGCTCTTTTATAGCTCTTGTCATGTGTGTGAATGCGCAGGGCGACCACTGGAACACACGCCTAACGTCCAACAACAGGCGGGGCCGGGGCCTCTTTGCGCTTTCAGCCTGTATAGACGCTGCACCTCGGGGGGCCATTAGGGACTGAATAGGCCCGTTACAACCCTGCGTAGCTCAGTGGGGTATCGATAAATGCTGACATATTGACTCCCTATGCCCCAGCACCAGGGGACAGGCGTGCCAAAATATGAGAGCGTGAAGGACTTGAAGGTTGGGATTTTATACATAAACACTGATACGTATACTGTGGGATCCAAAAGTCTATATAGTGAAGAAACTAAATTTTTCGTATAGCCTATAATTTCGTATATAATTAACATTTTTATTATAAGCATTACAATCTGAGTTGAAATAATCTGAATTGAAAAATGTCCATGTATTTCGGATTTTATTAGAATTTGGTATTTCTGGATTTTGTTTATTTATTTATTTTTTATCCATTTTATCCAGCATGATTTGAGCAATCTGGTCTCATAGAATCACGCTACTATACTTTATACTTAAAATTATTTTTACGTGGCCCGACGTACATATCACAGCAGTTTCCTGGTGAAATGAACACTGGAGGCGCTGCAACAACGAGTTTTATTAACTTTCACACAAATAACAAGTAAAATGGCAGATTGTCAATTCATAAACTCTTCTTTTTCGATGTGTTCCTCACATAATGCTATCTGGGTAGGAGTCCTTAAGAGCGAGTCAACGTGTGAGCCGAAAGTGTCATAGAAACACCACAAAATGATGTGGTTGCTTCAGTAATTGCATTCGAATTAACATTTCTGACACTATCGGTTAGATTTCGGTTTAAGGTTTAGGGTAGGGAGGTTGGATTTGTTGATTTCAAACAAAAGAGAGCATTAATCTTAAATAAAACTCATCTGTTTGGAGAACATTTAACTCGCTTTTAGCGCCGCACAGTGGACATTTCACCTTGGAACTGCTGCGATACACGTAATGAACCACATAATGGCATTTTGCAAAAATGTCGCCACAGTCAGCATCTTATGTGCTTAAATGCAAGCAAAGAAATCTTTTTGTCTTGTTTGATTAGTGACCTAGAAATAGCCATAACTTTTTTCATTTTTCTTTCTTTTAAATCTTTGATCATTTTTTTTTCTTTGTTTATTTTCATTAAAATAATAAAAAACAGAATTTTAATGTGGTCTCAGACTTTGAACTTCACTTTGTCTGTGATTTTAAAAACAAAGAAAACATGTGTACATTATTTAAGCGGTTGACATAATTACATTTTGATTCATCAATGCTGTAGGATAACACTTTTAAATAAAAAAAACGATGCCCTTTGTCATTGTATGCACTTGAAGCACCCAAGCAAGAATATTTTTAACGGAATGCTTTTGAATTCATTTTTCCACAGGGAGTAAGTTAAATGAGACATGGAAGTTGCCTCCCTGAGCCATTTTCTTGAGGGTCACCCTACCTGCCTCTGTTCCGAGGGATCGGGGCTTAGTTTTTGACACCAGGTCCCCATCCTCATTTTTTTTTTTTTTTTTTTAAATGGGATTTCGTTTCCTGGGGTTTGGTCCCTGCTAATTAAGGTCACAGCTAAAGTAATAAAATTAAGAAGGACCACAAAACACAAAGGGAACCCAAGGGGTCTGTGCCAATAATGCAGAAGCCCCTACAAAGGGCTCTGCAAGAACATGCAATGCAAAGGAAATCAAATACTAACTCTGAGCTTTGCAAAGCGCCTGAGAGTTTTATCCAGAACATAAAGGGAGTTTACTGTAGGTATAGCAGACAGAATGCACTCAAGGATTGATCTATGTGCCTGAAGGACAGCTCTGGAGTGAAAGCAAGCAATTCTTTAATCATGAAGTGGTTATATACAGTAGTACAGACAAAACTCAGTGCCAGTGTGCATTTTCGCTGGAGAGGAATATTGCAGGACTTGACAAAAAAAACCTAAGGGCAGTAATGTTGTCTTCTGCAAAAACCCACATTTCAAATACTAATTGTTGATTTATCCTTACGGAAAGAACATCATGCTCTTTTTGGCTTTACAGAGATTGTCTTTTCGTTTCAGTGGACAAACGAAAGTCCTCGGGGAGGTACCACACAGGTACCCTAGGATAGGTCACATTATGGCGACTCACTGACAAGTGTTATAATCTATCAGACATTTTTGCATTGGCTCCAGTGTGTTTAACTTCCCCTGTGGCATGACCAGATGCATGTCACTTCAGCAGTGTAGGAGACCAGGGTTTGGAATCCGCGTTGAAACCAGGAAATAACCACGTTTGCATAATCAGTGATGAGCGCAATTTGAGGTTGCATTTTTCCCTCTCACATTACATTTTTACTCCACTGATGGTCAGGTTTAGGTTCGGGGTTTGGGTTGTGTGATACTGGTTCAGTTTATAAAATATGCATTGCTCTTTACTGTATTACAGTCTGTACAGCTGAAAACTACTCGCTTCACAACTTGCTTTTGGCGCCCCTCTGTAGACATTTCACCCTGAAAATGGAGCACACATGTGCCCGTATGCTATTACAACACTTGCCACTTTGGCCACTGGGAGCAGTGTTTCACATTTCGGCAAGCACAGACAGATTTTAAAGAAAAGTCAACCTACTGTTTCCGATTTCACTGTGAGATCAGTCTGGCAAAACTTGCATGGATGAATCACCAATAATATTATAGAAGTATAAAACTATAAAATTAATGGGCATAGCATATAATTCAGTTGTAGGAAGAAATTGATGAGAAACGTTTGAGTTCATGTTGAAATCCATGACAATTGATTTTTGAAACTTTGGCATAGTGGTAAATCTAAGCACAGTCTGAGACATTGTTGAGATCTCTTATGAAGCTCTAAAGAAGACAAAAGCCGCCATTCAATCTCATGAGAAACCATTGAGATATTAAAAATACGTCATTTGTGATTTTTCTTTTCTATGTGAGGATACACTCAGACACTAGAGCACAATGATGGAAAACTATATGGAAATACTCAACTTAAAGACATGAGTTCTAAGTATTGCAGTTATACATATGCCTTCACTTTTGACTCAGTGAATCATACACATGAAATTCCCAAGACATTCTTCGGGACATAGGGAGGTCTTTAATATTGAGCAGTCACAGCAGCTGATGGTGAAGTCAGAGATCAGAGCTCTATATTGTGTCTTTGGACTGGAAGGGCATTTTAAAATGAGACTGCATGTTCCCTTAGGGAGAGACCGACAGGGGACGCCTAAATAAACCCATTAGTTAAAAAATGGAACGCTTGCCTTTTTGAAGTTACAGGGCTTGCTTGGTCTCCACCGCTTGCTGTCGCGCTATGCTCACCGGTCAACGCCTGCGTATTTTTTAACTTGGTGGAAAGAAAAAACACATTTCTGATTTGTAACACTCCACGGCACATGTTTATTGTCTTTTTGAGCAGCCTTAAAAATGAGCAGCCACATGTTAAATGATAATAATGAAGATTCTATTTGCAAAGCAGATCAGAGGCATAAAATGGGCAATGTTATGGCCGTAAGTAGCATGGGCTAATGGTGATTTTAAAGCAGTCGTGCATGGTGTGAATGGCTCTAATTCATCAGCTCTCCGACTGGGCACAGAGCTCTAAACTTAATTAGTGTTGCACATTATGTGGGGCATTTTCTCCATTGTAATAAAATTAGGGCAAACGCTCGCTGTACTTTCCAACGCGCCTTGGTGTAACAAGGGGGGATGACAATAATTTGGCTGTCATAAACTTTGACATATGGCAGGCAGGGAGAAACACAGGGGGCAAATTTAGAAATCAGCACTATTATGACCCTGTAATTTCCTTTGACATTGATCATTATGAAAACAGAAACCCTTTTTATACACTTTTAACAAAGAATAAAAGATATGCTTTTTTTTTTCACAATATTACATCTATTGCTGTAACTACACATGGCATGCATTTTTTTAAAGTGAACTTCCTTTGATATATCAGAGAGAGCTCAAAATTACAATGTGCTGAATGTTCTCCTAAGCACTGTTTAAATATAAATATACAAAAAAGATAGACCACACAGATTTCGGGAGAAACCAGATCCAATCCAAACAAAGCTAAAAAACTAGCAAAATAAAAGAATATCTTTAAATATGCTGGTTTGTTCATAAAGGTAAAAATGATCTAATGAAAATGTAAACAGACGGAGGATGGGTGAAAGGATGTATAGATATTCTTGTTGTAGTTTTGCGTGGTTTTGTATTTTGACAAATTTTAGAATAACTTTGTTTATTGTCTAGAGGACATAATTTTGCATATTGTTTTAGAGCATGATAGAACAAAGACAGCTGGCTTTCCAAAAACTGCAATTTTCTCAATTTTAAAACTGCAGCAAATTAAAAGACTTGTGGATTTCATTGCATTGAAACTTAATGAAAACAACCAGACTAAATGATAAACATATTAGGGCAATTAACAGTGACAAACGTTGGAACATTGAACTTTACACTTGCAGAAACAAAGAAGAGTCAATCATGAAACAAAGGAATAATGTCACTTTTTTTAGTCTTGTGAAAACAAAAACCGAATGTGAATGGGTTATTAGGATGACTATAGTATTATCTGTTGAAACTGTGTTATAATGAATATTTCATGCTTTGCGTTCAATATCATCATCTGGGAGCTGCAAATTTTGCTCTTTTTTTTTTTTTTTTTCAAGCCAGACAATTCAATCAAAATCCTTACTTTGGAAGATGTTCTTCACACAAACTCCTGGAGAAAACAAGAGACACTTTTCCTTTTCTATTTGTTTTCTGAGAGGTATCTTGAGTGGGTGACAAGAAACGAGTCTAAAGCAACCAATTATACCAATATTGCGTTCTCTCTAATAAAAACATTGAGTCAAAACCCCATGGGAGCTACTATAGAATGCTGAGCACTCTTGTGAACTACATGAGGAGGATAGATAGAAAGATAGATAAATGACTTTTGGAAACCTTGTTGTTCTTGTCAAGACACGCACTTAAAATGAGAATGCAACCTTGATGTCAACTCATTCCTTTACCAATATCTCCTCTTGCCTTTTACTAATACCTTTGTCTAATGAAAGACAAGACCTATAATCCTAAAACCATATTGACTTGACACCTACCGATATCAACATGCCCCCTATGAATTCAGAATTTGTCATGTCTCAAAGTTTAAAAAATACACTATGGGCTTATAATAAATTATAGTAGGGTGAAGTCTAGTAGGTCTCCAGTTTTATCAGATTTTTCAGTTTCAGATATCTCAACAATGTCTCAAGCTTTGCTCAGATTTGCTCAGACACCAACATCTCAAAAAGATAATTTTCTGAGCTATGCAATCCACATTCTTTTTTAGCTCTGTATTTTTACTGAATGCCAACAATTGTCTCCTTTGTACCTGGTTTTATTTCTCCAAGTTGATATTTAAATGAAACATTACTATGAACTCACTGAATTCTTCTGAGCTGAAAGAGCAAATTCTGATCAATACAATGGGCACCAACAGAGTAGCCCAATTTACCCGAATTCACCCCATAATCTCATAAAACAACATTCTGCACAGATTGCGTTCAAACCATCAGCCGAATATAAAATGATTTGAGTCCAAATTGGATTGCCAATACCTACAAGATCAAGAAAAACATATTTTAGGAGATAAAATACATTTATACTAATAAAGAAGAAAAAGTAGGTGCTTGAAATCCATCATGGCTTGGCTTAGAAAACCAACACATTATTGATCTTTTCTTGGGTGTTTCTTTGCTGTTTGTTTAGAGAAGCCTCATCCCCACTAATAGCTGTCTCAGCACATAATCTCCCTCCTCCCCTCCAAGACCTCTTCATGGGGCTCTTTTCATGGCATCTCACACAGTTAAAGTTAGCCGTCTCGCTGGGGTGAGGCTCCGAGGGCCAATTGTGTTGCTAATGTTGACACCTGCCAATGCAGAGCAGAGCGAGGGATGTTTGTGCCCACTGAGGACTGATGCTTATTACTTCTACAGCAGGGCTCATTCTGATGATTGAAGAGAGGCAAGCCAAAAGAGAAAGAAAAGAGAGATATAGGCAACTTTTCTCAGGCTGTTTTGGTTCAGTTGATCATATTGCTGGCTTGCAAACATTAATATTTTCAGCTACAGCATAAGCTTTTAAATAATTGTGGCAATTAAGTTGTTTTAACATCAATATACATTGAGGTCCAAAAGCCTGAGACCACACCAGAAATATAGGATTTTTATTGAAATAAACAGCTATGATTGTTATGATACAAAATGACAAAGAAACATTTAATATTCTGAACTATTCCTCAGTCACTAATCAAACACGAGTGACACTGACCATGTTAACTCGGTGTAAAAGGTAATATTTTTTTTTTCCCAATTCAACTCCAATTACCATGCTGAAACTATATTTTGTATTGAAAAAAAAAAAAAAAAAAAAAAGAAAAGTTAATTAAGGGGTAAATAAATGCCAAATTGAAGCATTATAGAAGTCAACATAAATCTCAGACTTTTGGACCCCACTGTACAGATAACTTTTTTTTTTTTTAGTAGACTGTTTAGCTTTTACACCATAAATATGAAGCTTTAGAATATATTTTTGTAACCTCCTTTATTTCAGATTTACATCAAACAACAAATTTAACCAGCATTTTATATTCAAGACAGCTGCCTTTATTGAACTGTAAAGAAAATAACAATGTTCACTTAAAGGGATAGTTCAACCAAAAATGAAAATTATCTTATCATTTACTCACCCTCATGCCATCCCAGATGTGTATGACTTTCTTTCTTCTGCAGAACACAAATGAAGATTTTTAGAAGAATATCGCAGCTCTGTAGGTCCATACAATGCAAGTGAATGGGTACCAAAATGTTGAAGCTCCAAAATGCATAGAAAGACAGCTTAAAAGAAATTCATACGACTCCAGTGGTTACATCTATATCCTCAGAAGTGATGTGAGAGGTGTGGGTGAGAAACAGAACAATATTTAAGTCCTTTATGTACTATAAATTCTCTTCTCTGCCCAGTAGGTGCCGATATGCACAAATAACGTGAATCACCAAAAACAAAAGAAGAATGTGAAAGTGAAAGTGGAGATTGATAGTAAAAAGGACTCAAATATTGATCTGTTTTCACCCACACCTATCTTATCAGTTCATCAATTCTGAAGACATGGATTAAACCAATAGAGTCGTATGGATTACTTTTATGCTGTCTTTATGTGCTTTTGGAGCTTCAAAGTTTTGGTCACCATTCACTTGCATTGTATGGACCTACAGATCTGAGATATTCTTCTAAAAATCTTCATTTGTGTTCTGCTGAAGAAAGAAAGTCATACACATCTGGGATGGCATGAGGTTAAGTAATGATGAGAGATTTTTCATTTTTGGGTGAACTATTCCTTTAAATAAACTTCAAGGTAGCGCAGCAAAAAATCCCAAATGCATAGAGGGATAAAAACAACTTGGTATTCTGAATGTGGTGCTTATACGTCTGTTTGCTGGAGAGGGGATTCACCCCCGGTCTCTACAGATATACATTAATGCAGACAACACACTGAGCTCGTCTCCTCCACAAGCGCTCTTCACTAAACAGGCTGCTGTCCAGCCCCATCGTGTCAGTTTGAAGCCCTCATTCAAAAGTATTCATGCATCTGCCTTCGAGGCACAATGGTCGCTAGTTTAGAAACTGTCTGCCCGCAAGCCCAAAGGCTTTAGTCCACATTGTTTTCATACCCTTAATAAACTTTTTGAAGGAGTTCATCAACGGGCCTGAATAGCCTGTGCACTGAATCTCAAGACAGAAAATAACAGTTCTTTTTTTCTTCTGCTCCTTTCTTTCTTTTTTCCTTTTTAGGAGCAGTTTCTCTCTGACAATGGAGATAGGAGGCTGTTAGACTTCAGAGGAGTCTTAGGCCCAGCACAAGAAAAAAAAAAAAAAAAGAGGCAGCATTCAATTAAAGGAACAAAATGTTTTCTATAGAGGGGAAGAAGACAATTGCTTTTTCCTCCATTCAAAAGTGAGAGGATGATCCAAGCATCACTTCATGTGTTTTTCAAAAAGAGAAAAACACACATTCAGACGCAAACACAAAGTGAGAGAATGCAAAGAGCAAGCAAATATGTCCTCAATGCACAAAGAAGACCATCTCATCAATCCATGTTGTTCCAATCAGTCTGCAATATGGATAGAGCTCATTTTTATGTAGTTTATGCTTCAGCTTGCTTAAACCACCACTTGCTTCGATTCATTCATGGCTAGATGCCCTTAGATTAAGCTTGAGGTATCTGTGTTTATTTGTTCATTTTTCTAAGTGTTTCGCGTGTGACACCCGTTAGACAGGCAGGACAAATTTCAAAGGGACAATGAAATTTTAGTATGGCTATAAGCCATTAATCCAGTCTCGTACCTTTAAAATGGGTGGAAAACTTAAAGGCCTTAAATGGATGTCTTCTCCAATGAATTTCATCCCCAATTAGAACGAATCACCACAGTCCAAGCTGCGTCTCGCCTTTGGGTCCGGAACGACTCCAAATGTATTTTTTATTTTTTTTGACAAACTTGCTAAATTAACAGCCATGAAGTATATCAGGAGTCGCGCAAAACTGATGACTGTCTTTTGTGCTCCGATAGTAAAAATAAATATATATATGAAAAAATATATAAACATAAATATTTACAAATAATAAAATCTTATATATAAAAATAAATTCTGAATATAAAATATAGGAAAAAATGTAAATAAATATAAAGATTTATAATGAATATATAAAATATAAAAATGTATAATACATAAATATATATAATAATAATTTATTAGACTATTCTAACACAAATAATAGGTAAAACAGGCCTATGAAGGTGAATATGTCGATTGTAAAAAGAAAACTTAGAATACATCATCTTTGCTTTGTGTTTCTGCAAGACGAGTTTGTGCGTTTAAACGCTCTAATCAGATCTGACAAGTTCAATGCGTTCGTTTCGGTTTATGAAAGCCTGCTCAAGTTTTGAGTTCCGAGTCAAACGCACCAGAAGACCCCTGGATCTTTCAGTGTCAACACTCAAAAAATATATACGCCTATTTTTAAGATTTATACATTTCAATTTCATATCAAATTTCCCTCAAGCTGAATTGTGTAATCTTAAATAAAATTAAATGAATAAAACTTTAAATATATAGGTTTTACGTTTATTTCGTAAAGAATAGCTTGCTCAGTTCAATTTAACGGGAATTTATCATTACATTGAAATGCGTAAATCTTAAAAAAAAAAAAAAAAAAAAAAAAATGTAGTGAACTTTAGTTTATCCAAATAAAAAAACATAGGCTAATAATAATAATAATAATAATAATAATAATTATTATTATTATTATTAGTAGTAGTAGTAGTAGTAGTAATACATAGGCTAATAATAATAATAATAATTATTATTATTATTATTATTATCTTGTTTTTAATTTTATGTCGTTTTTACTTCATTACATTTATTGTTGCATTTTATATATTGTTGTTACTTCATAAAAATTTAGCAAATAACTGTTAACACTTAGCTAGCCTACTAAGTAGTAATAAGTAATGATTCCAACTATAGTCTTGATACGTCTATCAGTGCGATTAAAGTTTAGGATGTAGAATAAATGTCCTTTGTAGCCTATCACTTGTTGCTCTGAGATGACTTTCTCAGAGGTGCTTCTGAACTCTATTAGCTGTGCTTACTGAAGTGAGATGACCTGCCCGAGTGTGAGAGAGGTGACCGGTGGTGACCGGTCACTGCGATTTTACAGCATCCCGGGATCCTCCTTTGTTCCCTAAAGGCCACTTGAACGGATCGCTGAAATACCGGCCAACGGGACCGAAACGCTACATTAGTTAAATCCACACGCCTGCGCTGGTAAAGAGTGAGTAATGATTAATGACGTCACGTGACAAACGCACAGCGCAGTTAACACTTTTGGGAGTAAAGAGCAGACCGTCACTTTATTGGTGAATGTCCATAAAGCGCATCTTCTAAACGTCTTCTTATTTTGCGCTCCGCGATAACACGGAATAATATTCAATGAATGCTTTTAATTAGCAGGATCACACACAGGGCCTCCACTGTCTTCACTAATCCTGGAAGCTTTTATATCGAGAGGAATTTGTGAAAACTAAATATACCTGATTATGGAAGCAGATTGTGTCAAATAAAAAGATCGTTCTGCACAAAATTATTGTAAAAACAATATGTAAATATGCAGTTAATTAGGTCGAATATTTAAGATAAAAAAATAAAAAAAAAAACATTGTAGCCAGGTAAATTACAAATTGTAAAGTTATGCACAAATATAATGAAGTTACAATGACGAGCAGCACTATACGGTCATATTTCAGCACTGTCACATGGACAGCGACTTTCTTAAGTAGCACTTAAAGCGCGTCCTCGCACGTGCATGTTAAGTGCAGTTTTGGGAAACGCATGTAAAATATAAAGAGCGTTCGTAAAATTGCTCGTAGAAAACGCTCTTAACCGCTAAGATGAATCGATATTGGGAAACAGCCCTGGACTGCAACATTTAATTTGCTATCTGTTATCTATAGGTGACAGTAATGCCGCATGTGCGGTGCTACACAACTTGTAGTGCTGGCGAGAGAGCCTTTGGGTGTCAGAGAGGAAGAGGAGACGAGGATAAAAGTGTCTGCCAAATGAATAAATGTAAATGCAGGATGATGAGCAGATATATATATGGACGATTTTCATGCACGGCAGGAAGTTAATGACTTTTTTCTTCTCTTCCTAATATTAATTTATACAGTCGTCTGCATCAATCATGACACCAATTTGTTGTTACCAACTTGTGTAATTAGTCCACACAAATAACTTTATTTGCTTACTAATTAATCTATTCATCTATTTAGACTATCTATTTTATGTATTTCATTATAATAATAATAATTATTATTATTATTACTACTATTAGACTTATCCTGATATTAAAGTCTCAGCATAAAGTGTTGCTATTGGTATTTAGACTGTATCAGGTGTAATTTCACGATTGTCCTGCAGGTGTCTGCATTAGTCTGTATCCTTGTTCTTAGCAGTGTACGATGACTCCAGAGCACTCATTAATCTACAAGCATTTTGAGAAACAGGCTGCAAAACTAAGATGAATCCAAAGTTGTATTCTGTGATCTACTTAGGTTTATGATGCTTTTGGGAAAGGAAGCCCAGACTGTTATAGGCCAAGGCCTTGCTTCCCAGAAGCATCCTAAGCCTAAGTAGATAGAATCCATCTTACGATTCATCTTAGTTTTGCCCGTTTCCCAAAACCATGGTAACTTAAGTAGTACTTGAAAATGCTGGTAGATTTAGGAGTGCTCTGGAGTAATTGTACAGCGCTAAGAGCATCCTATAGACTGACACCTTCAGACAAACGCGAAATTACACCTGATACAATTTAAACACCTACACTTTAAATATTTACACTTTATGCTAAAACTTTAATATCAGGATATGTTTTTTTTTTTTTTTAAACAGACAAGTCTAATAATAATAATAATAATAATAATAATAATAATAATAATAATAATAACGAAATGCATAAAATAGACAGTCTATATAAATGGATGAATAGATGAATTAAGTTATTTGTGTGGACTAGTTGTACTAGTTGGTAACATCAAAGAGGTGTCATGATTGATGCAGATAACTGTATAAATTAAAATCAGAGAGAGAAGAAAAAAGACAATAGCTGCATGAACATGGTCAGTATATACTGGCTTATCATCCTCGTCTCCTCTTCCTATCTGACACCTAAAGGCTCTCTCGCCAGCACTACAAGTTGTGTAGTGTAGCACCGCACATGCAGCGTTACTGTCACCTTTATCAATTTTTGGGAGAAAAGAGCAGGCATCTGTTTATTGGTGAATGTCCATAAAGCGTGTGGGGAATGTGGTTGGTAGGTGCATGGATTTCCCTGTCCACTTCTGCATATCGCGGCGCAGTTTAGCGGCCGGCCCACCGGGAAAAGTCCCGATTCTCCCCATGGCCAGTCATCAGACGCCTTTAATTTTTAGATGTAATTATTTTTATCTTACTTCATAAAACTACATGCAAAGTACGAAATAATAGTAGACACTAGCTGTGTAAAATGTTTTAATATATATTTACTTATCATGCAATATAATAGGCTACGCACTGTTTAATGAGACCTGTGCTCATCCGCATCGCAGCTTGTGTGTGACAAATGTGACAATATATATGTCGAAATAAATTGTGTATTTAAGTCCCCCGTTACAAAAATTAACCAGATATGAGCGCACCAAATACACAGAGCAATATCCATTAGAAGTGTTCACATAGATCAGTTTCTCTGGATCTATGTATGTGTTTGAGTCAATGAACATTTTTGTTTTATTCTATAAAGTACTGACAACATTTCTCCCAAATTCCAAATAAAAATATCGTCATTTAGAGCATTTATTTGCAGAAAATGACAACTGGTCAATATAACAAAAAAGATTCAGTGTTTTTAGACCTGGAATAATGCAAAGAAAACAAGTTCATATTCATTTTTAAACAACACAATACTAATGTTTTAACTTAGGAAGAGTCCATAAATCAATATTTGGTGGAATAACCCTGATTTTCAATCCCAGCTTTCATGCGTCTTGGCATGCTCTCCACCAGTCTTTCACATTGCTGTTGGGTGACATTATGCCACTCCTGGCGCAAAAATTCAAGCAGCTCGGCTTTGTTTGATGGCTTGTGGCCAACCATCTTCCTCTTGATCACATTCCAGAGGTTTTTAATATGGTTCAGGTCTGGAGATTGGGCTGGTCATGACAGGGTCTTGATCCGGTGGTCCTCCATCCACACATTGATTGACCTGGCTGTGTGGCATGGAGCATTGTCCTGCTGGAATTTTGCAGTGGTCTCTTAATTTGCTGTAGCCTATATTCCTCAAATAGTGTGTGTTATTCATGTATTTTCACATTTGGGTTTCAAAGCCCTTGTAAAGTTGAAAAATGAAATCCTCTCTGGGTTTTAGCAGAAACAGATAATGAAATAGCTGTTATGTGCGTAAAAAGTCTCCATGCGTGTCTTGCTCATGTGCTCTCTAGAATTGCCCGTTAATAACCGAGGACTGAAGACTGCACCATTACAAAATTTCTCAGATATAAGAGAGTGATATTCTCCATAACATCTGCGCAGAGATTTACACTGTGTCCCAGATGGCAAAACGCATTTAATGAACACTCAAGCAGACCTTGTCGATGAGTAATATGAGGAAGTCGCTTTGTTCTGCAGTCATCTCAAGTGTTTTTGATAAGTAAAAGGCATCCACGGATCAAAGATCATAGGCTTCTCAATTTCCCTTAACTGCCTGAGCCCTCATTCCTATAATCTTCATTTCATTGCTTATTTTTAAACATCTCTGAAACACACCTCAAATTTAGGCCCTGCCTCTAGTTCACAGGTCATCCGTGGATTTAAAATGACTTGCGTATTAGTCTATAATCCCAGTATGCGGACAAATTAAGATTTACGACAATAATCATATTTATGGTCGTGCAATGGAATTATAGCCTACGGTCATGTCAGTTGTTGAAAGTGCTTGCGAACCATGACCCGTCCAAAATATTATCCAATCAAGCTGCCAAAGGTTCAAAACAATGATTTTCAACTAGAAACAATTATTTTTTTAGCCGTGACAAATAAATAAATAAATAAATAAATCGGAATCATAATAAACAATTAACAGTTTGTTTGTTTTTTTCGCTGTGACCAAAAATAAATAAATATTTATGGAAATGTTCTGAATAAATAAATACGTCGCTGTGACCAACGATAAATAAATACATATGTATTTACATTTTCTGATTAAATAAAGAAATAAATATTCGGAAACGTGTTAAACAATTACATTTTTTTTTTTTTTTTTTTTTTTTTTTTAGCTGTGACCAAAGATAAATAAATATGTATTTACATTTTCTGAATAAATAAATAAATGTGCTGAACTATTATTATTTTTATTTTTTTTTCGAAAACAATTAATTTAGTATTTGTTCTGGCTTTGAAAAAAAAAAAAAAAAAAAGAAAATGTTTTCACCATCACAAATGCTTGAATCCATATCATGGTCAATTGCATCTGGTTCGGTATATTTGATTGGTTCCAGGAATTACAAGTGCCTTTATCGGGATTTTAAATATAATGAGGACTGTAATGGTGAAATGGACGCAAGCGTCCATAATCAGCAGCTGCAGTGTAATGTTATTATGAGCTTATATCTGTTCAACTTATTATCCCTTTCAACAAAAAATGTTAAATCCAGAGTACAGGAAAAATTAATCACTGTCCGGGGTATGTTCATTATAGTTGTTATTATTTCTACTATGCTATGCTATTCTAATCTATACTATGCAATAATGTAGGCCTACTCTATGAATAACCTATGGGCTACAATTTGATATTGTATAATATTCTGTTTCATATAATTTATATATGATCAATTATATAATGTTATTATTATTGTTGTTGTCAATCTGTGGCGCATTCATGAGTCTATACACTAAAGAAAATCCCTCTCCAGTCAAATTCTAGCGCTGTGTTGAGACAGGGTGAAGGGAGAGAAGAGGTTAATCCGTGTTTAATGCAGTGATGGTCCACACTCTGATGGTTATGTTATCTCTGCCCAACATTTGGGTCTCCCACAATTTCAGCCCAGCCAAAATAGCTGCAAGAAAGTGCAGATGGAAGTGACTCTCAACGCCCGAGGAGAGAAAAATATTAATAGCTAAATAACTTCCCCTTACTTTCACTTAATCTTCTTCTCTCCTTCTGTGTCCCTGTGTCCCTCGTATTCTATTTCAGACGGATTTGTTTAAAAATGTCTCCCTGCGCTTCTCTTTCACTGCGGCTTTAGACTCGAAAGCATCCGCTTTACGCGTCTAAGGTGATGGTAAAGAAATGCGCACTCAAAACCTTTTTTTTTTTTTTATTTTATTTTTTTTAAAAACGAGTCATTTCCAGAATATTCTTATCTTTTTATTTTTTTTTTTATATATGGGAAATATCTCATGTAAAAAGAAAAAAGAAAAAAGAAAGAAAGAAAGAAAGAAAGAAAAAGTCGTTTACTTTTTTGTTGTTTCAGTTCCTGAACAGATGACTATGGATCCTAGCATCACATTGCGAAACACACACACACACATCTTTTAATCACTTTTATCCCACAACAACACTCCTAAACCCCTGACTGAACTCTGTTTGATTAGTCTGGAAACCTCAGGTAATCCACAGATTTGCTGAAGTGTCCACTGCCACTCTCACAAATGGACGCGTGGACACGTAACTGATGCTCCATCAGACAACAAGAGCACCAGGTGAGCTGTCAGGCGCGGGGCTGTAACCCATTAAAGACTAATTACGTTTGGCAGGTTAGTGCTAACTCTGCTGTCGCTCATCATATTTTTTATTTCCGTAACGAGGAAGGCAGGTGCACAAGATTATCATTATTGTAATGGCCACTAAACCAATCGTGGAAGTCATAGTTAAGGCTATTACGGCTGGACACTCGGAGATCTAAGCAGTGTGTTGGCAATAATAGACAATTTTTAAGTTTTTATTTTTTTTTTTTTTTTTTTTTTCCCAAAGGGAAAAACCTGTATGTTTATGTATGGCAAGGAAAAACAAGAATCTGCATTTGAAATGATCAAAGTAACTTAATGAGGTAATAGTGTAACGTAAACACACGCAAAATAAATAAATAAATAAGCTCTATAAAATAAATTCCAAAATCTCACGAATTTACGCCCTGGGCGAGTCACTGTGAGCCGTTTAGAGATGAAAGTGAAAATAAATAAATAAATAAATAAAGGGGGCTCAGTTTAATCGCGGCTTAAAAAACCTCTTCTACATTACGTTTGCGCTTGAAAGCCCGGCGAGTGAGCGCTAGCTGCGGATAAATGTGTTTCTTTCCGATGCCTGCGAGCTATTACACGTCTCAGCAACACAGACGCCCATTCAGCACACACCAACTCTAATAAGTCTTAACATTATTAAATGTTATCCGGATGGTAACTTAAAGAATCGCTTCAAAGAATTTAACAGTGAATTTAGTGTTGCGCCGAAGATGAGAGACTAATGACAGGTTTATGGAATAATTAACACAGTTATGACGCATTCACAACATTCCCATCAAATAAACAACCACACACGCGCGCTTCTGTTATATATCCGTCGTGAAACAACCAATGGGTAGCAATATGCTGCATTTTTTCTCCATGCAATTATTTGACAAATAATGTAAGTTTTGGCCTGTTTATTAATGCATTTAAAATAGGTAATGTGAGCGTAAAACTTTACAATTATTGGCAATATTTCGGTCATAAGGTTTGGAGAAAACAGAATGAATATAAATACTAGGATTTATTAAAAAAAAATTGAAACCTCTTTATAAAACGATATAATAACTCAATCCGTCGTACTCAGAAATGCATATGTTTTGCTCATGTTTTCTCGCAAACCAACAGCGCAGTTACGCGCAAGTAAACGCGCACAAAAGATGCCGTTTTGCACCATGAAATGTTTAGCTTACTATTGTAAACGCTTGCTTATATTACAAAACCATCTTCCAGCAGGGAGCACTGAATAATTTATCTGCCTTTCTTTTTTCTTTAGCCTTTGCACAAAGTTTCCCCCCTCTTTTCTGAGATCTTTGAATGGGTGGGTCACCGGTCCAGTTACTCTTTTCGCTGCCCTGCTCCGGAGCTTTTGCTCTTTTGTATTTAAGTCTAAAGGTTACAAAGGCTTAAAACGAGATCGTTCATAACCAAGGTTAAAAAGAGGTAAAAACTATTAAAACCAATGGTGACCCGTATCTAAAATGAAAGAAAATTCAGCGCACATTGAAGGAAAACAAAAATAACATTTAAAATATTTAACTATAATAGTTGACTTATGTTTAATTTGTTTAATATAATTCATTTAACTACCAATATTGTTAATATACTGTAGGGTCTAAATATAAATCATATTAAATATGCAGAAAGATAGGTTATGAATGATATATTTTAAAGTTGCTTTAGTTGTGTAATTCAATTTATTATTTTCAATTCACAATATCATTGACACCCTATAATAATAATAATAATAATAATAATAATAATAATAATAATAATAATAATAAAATCGCATTAATGCGAAATGTTGGCAAAACCTGTCACCTCCACGGGGTCCAGATGTCTCATATAATGTAGATGCTTGAACTGACACCGATTCTCAAACGGGTCAAACTGTCAGTTGTCGTTTAGGGGGTCGTTAAAACGAGCGGGGAATGGAATGGGCAACACAAATTAATTTACCAGGCTAAATACCTGACGTCAGGGCTCACATAAATAATTGAGTAAATACTGGGTAGCTAGCAGCATGAATAATGAGAGCTATTTGTGCCATTTTTCCAAGGGGGCGCACAGATTCCCTCTGGAGAGAATGAAAGACTGCACTGCAGCATCTGTCTCTTTCAAATAACTAATGAAATATCAATTGCAACAACAACACCAATTATGGCACCAGCCTATCACGAACGTATCTGTCAGTACAACTGAGTTACACTATACAATCTAAAACCTTTACGCACCGCGTTTCCCCGCATGTTGGCACACAATGAGAAATTTAAAAGGCCTCTGACCTTTATCCCCGAGAATCCCATCGATGCTGTGCTTGGTTTTCTTTTCTCCATCTTCATCCTTTTTATCACAGTCGTCATCGTCATCTTTCTTGCCAAAACGAGCTCTCAAAACCCGGCTAATGGAACTTACTATAAAGAGAGATACAAATCACTTTAACACCCGAAATAATAAACAATAGAAACAACACTAATAATCAATAACCAATGTGATTTTGCGAATTTAACATTTAGACATCATTTTTATCTAAACAGCTGCGGGAGAAGTGCAGATTTAATACCAGATGTGTTGGATTTGATTAACTCATGACTGCTATAAAACGAGTAATGTACTCTATAACTCAATAATAAGGAAATTGTGCTTACCGGAAGAGGCCTCACCTGAAGGAACCGTGCCTCTGTCACACACCCCGTCCTTCAGCAACTTGTCCCGGATTTCCCAGCTGAACATCCCTGGATTCTCGCGTTTGTATTCCTCAATCCTCTTTTCGACGTCGGGAGTTGCAACTTGCTTTAGTGTTGAAACAAAATTGGGAAGGTGAAAAAACTAGTAAAATAACTATACAAACAACGGCATAAATAAAAGAAGCATTCTTTCTGAATATATCAAAAGTGTAAAAACGTATACACTTCTTAAAATAGTTTTTAAACGCTTCATTTACATCTGAATAGTCAATCCAGCCTTTTGGACATGCAGTGCGCACCTGAAATCATTCACTTACCCTGGGTTTACTTCCACCTATGGCTCCAGGGCGAATGGAACCGGTCTCCTGGTACCGACAGAGGATTTTGGACACACAGCCGTGTGAAACCCGCAGCTGCCTTGAGATCACACAGGGTCGGATTCCGTGATGGGCCATTTCCACTATTTTGTGTCGAATATGATTTGGTAGTGGCCTGCCATTGATGAAAACTCCACCAAGCTGGTTCACTCGACCTTGACCCAGAGGCGTTGAGACTGAAAATAAGAACATATTCGAGCCCATAAATGGGAGAGTTGGAAAATTAGGCTCTATATATACCAGTACCAGTAAGACTTTACAATAAATACAAATAAATGGCGCCTAATGTGTCCATATTTAGAATCTTGTAACTGCAAAACAAATCTTAATATATTAATGTTTGGCAAAGATGCTCAAATGTAAAGTGTTGGCAAAAAGAATAGCAGCTAAATGAAATTGTACTTGTGGATCATTTAATGTCACTTTTCCCCAGAGTTTTCAAGAGTACATTTTGTGGGCAATTCCTTCAGGCTTTGTACAGGATTTATCGCAATACATCAACATGCTGTCGTTCTGATTAACCATATCATATTGTACTTATCATATCAGATCATATCGTTTATCACGTGATATGTAGATAGGCTAGACATATTTTGTAACTATTCATGAGGGTCTCATGTTTAGCTGAATATAAAAATAACGATTAAGCAGAACCTCGAGAATTAATCGAAATCTAATCCGCACACATTTTCTTTTTTTTAAACAAATCATTCTGCATCAGTTTATCTGTGTTTCGGGAGGATATGACACTTGAGGGCACTAATTGCCATTCAAGAGGCACTAAAGATGTGCCACTTTAAATCTCGATTATTCCCAGTCATGCAACACAAATATTGGTGTGATGCTTTGAACCAGCACTTAGCTGTATGTTTTATGTCCCTTCACTGCTGCGACATACTTCAGAAAATCCCACACATTGCAGGATTCGTGGGCTGGAGCGCTTTCGTCAAACAGCCCTTAAGCACGAATTCGCTTGATATGGGAAAGAGTTTCGCATGTAAAGAACATTGAACATTTTGCGCATGCAATATAATGAGAAACTATCAATTGTCAAACCATTATTTTCATAAGTGGACCTTTGCAATATTTTAACGTTTCTGAGTGTCGCAGAAAATTGGTCGTACAGCTAAATATAAAGTTGGCAGTTCAATTCGATCCAAAACGAGCATTTCGTTCTTATTTAACCATCACTGGTGCGCAAAATGGCCTTTGGCATACTCTCAGGCTACCTTCCTCAAAAGTATTCAAAACCGGCATTCGGCATTTTGGAACGACGGACAAAAATGACTTTTTGAGACAAGTGCACAAGTTTTCATACCTTCTAATGGGAATCCAGTTCGAGGGTAGTTCTGGCCTGGTGCTGGTCGCATCATTCGAGGAACTGTTCCTGGAAAAGTAGCCATTCCAGCTACTTTCAATCAATGTAATCTTTCAATAATAAATTAAAGAAATAAAGCACACAGAAAGGTCCAGAGCTTGCACCGTGGAAACTATAAAAGGTCCAATCTTTTAAAAATTCATATGAAAATCAAAAAAAAAAAAAAAAAAGAAAGAAAAAAGAAATCCAAACACACGCCAGTGCCCAGTGAACAGAAGAAAAAGTCAGATTTGTTCTTGCAGTTGCTGCCCAGCACTTAGTCAAAAACAAGAACAAGATGAGCAATCTAAAGCATGAAGGGTTGGAAGTAAATAAGGGTGATTGCCTTGAATCAGTGAGAGGTTCTGTTAGTTTTGATTACAGCTTCTGCTTGCTGCCTGGGAGTAGTTAAAGTGGACAACTTTGGCGCACATGTGGGAGGAGGAATCGAGCGTGGCGATAGGCTCTCCTGCACTCTTTTGTTCATCATGAAGAGAAAGGGTAAAGCCCAAGACCTGGCATCCAATCGGGAGGAACCTTGCAGAAAACACACACTACCCTCCCACTTTCTCTCTAAGTCAACACAGGAAACGTTACAAGCAGTTTTCATTCATCTCTCATTTGAACTAAAACGTCAGACAAACAGTGCTTTGGACTCTCTCTCTCTGGACTACAACCAACTGGCTTTATCTCTCTCTCTCTCTCTCTCTCTCTCTCTCTCTCTCTCTCTCTCTCTCTCTCTCTCTCTCTCTCTCTCTCACATGCACAGAAAACAAAGCCAGCATAAAACATTTTGTATCTTTATCAGTATTATTATTATAATAATAATTATTATTATTTATATCCTGTATATAATAATTATTTATTATTACTATCATTTACTGAAATAGACCAATAATCGATAAATAGATAAATAAATAAATAAATAGGCGACACTCGTTAAAGCTGTATAAAATTCAATTTAGCATGGGCAAACCCCGTGTTACCATATGCATGTCGTGCAATAAATAGGCCTACATAAATCCATCGTGTTTCAACTTGACCTTGGCCTCGATCCCATAATTTACTATTCTTATCAATCGATTCATGATGTGTGCTTTTGATTATAATCATCATCATTAGATAAACGAAAGTAACCAGACGACGAGTTTAAAATGTAAAGTTTAAAATTAAATTAGCAGGTCTTTGATTAGGTCCAGGAGTTGGGTCATGAAAAAAAAAAAAAAAAAAAAAAAAAAAAATATATATATATATATATATTATGCAATTATTATGTAAAGAAGGAACATTTATAACAATAAATAAATAACCCTTGAACGCACTTGAACGTAGGATGATGTAGGCTACAAAACTGATAATGATTAATTCGACGAGATCTTGGCTGAAACATATGAAATTATATCTAATAGTGACTTTTCAATCAGCAACATGCACCAAAATGATAGAATAGAAATAGTAGTTTCTTTATAGTAATAAAAGTAATTCTTATGGGCTCTCTGCAAGGTTGAGGAAAGAACGCTGTTCCGCAAAAAACAAAAAATAAATAAAAATAAAATAAAAACCGTTTGTTCACTTTTAGAGGATGCTCTGGATAGGTTTCTGGGTTCTTCAAATGGTTTTCTAATAATAAAACAAAACTTATTTTTATAACTTAAAAAGGTTCTCCTAGTGGCACCAGTAAACCTCTTTTTGGTTATGGTTAGAACCTTTATTTTATTTTTATGAGTGCAAGTCTCTTCACCTTTTTTTCCTGTGAGATCCGTGGGTTATTACAGCACATGGGTATACTACTCCAGATTCTTTAGGTTGAATGGCTGTGGTGCGTGTGTTCAGCTCTGTGGGACCGCCGCGCACAGAGATTGTGTGGAAATTGCCGTGGCGAACACTCCTGGTGGAAAGCAATTTCACAAATAATTTTTACAACAATTAGGGAGTGTGGCGGGGTGAAATGGCGATTTCACATGCAGATGCGCCGGTATAGGAAAAGACCTGGTGCCCGACAGCTGAGCTCTGACCCTCACTGGCCCGGTTTGGTGAGCTGAATTCGGGTTAGAGACGCAGAGATGCGCACTATTGATATGGTGCAGCATATCCATGATTATCAGTTAAAATAAACTCAGATATGATAAGAGGAAGTTACCTTCACTCTAAAAAATGCTGGGTTAAAAATAACGCAAACTGGGTTGTTTTTAGTCCAGCCGCAGTTTAAATATGGGACAGAACACACGTTGGGCTAAACTAACCCAGCAAGTTGGATTGTTCATTTTAACCCAGCAAATAGATTATTTATTCAACCCAAATGCAGGTTAATTTTTACAGGAATGCTGGATTAATTTGATCTCATAAGTGGGTTCATATTTTCAGATTGTTTTCTCCTTTAAAAATATTGTAAAACAAACCACACCATAAACAAACGTGTAAACATGGTAGCTCCTTTATTTTTGGATGAATATTAATACATTCAATAAGTACATTTAAACTATTTTACAAATGTTTTAATAAACAGCATGTAGAACAATAAAGTAACATTTATAAATTAATGTTAAATACACTAAAACATTAAACATTAAACACCCATTATATTATTAAAAGGATAGTTCACCCAAAAATGAAAAATCTCTCATTTACCCTCCTTCATCCCAGATGTGTATGCCTTTCTTCTGCTTCTAAAATGATTTGTTTTTGTTCAGAATATCTCAGCTCTGTTGGTCCATTATATGCAAGTGAATAGTGGCCAGAACTTTGAAGCTCTAAAAAGTACATAAGAGCAGCATGAAAGTAATCCCTAAATCTCCAGTGGTTAAATCCATGTCTTCAAAAGTGATATGACAGATGTGGGTGAGAAACAGAATTTAAGTCCTTTCTTACTCTAAATCTACACTTTCACATCTGAAAGAATAACTAAACAGCTGCCCACGTGTGACTTTTAGATGTGAAAGTGAAGATTTATAGGGGAAATAAGGACTTCAATACTGATGTGTTTCTCACTTTTTCTCACTTTCATAGTCATTTAAACACTGGAACCATATGGATAACTTTTATGCTGCATTTATGTACTGTTTTGATCACCATTCAGTTGCACTGAACCTACAGAGCTGAGATATTCTACTAAAAATCTTAATTTGTGTTCTGCAGAAGAAAGAAAATCATACACATCTGGGACAGCATGAGGGTGAGTAAATGATGAGAGTATTTTCATTTTTGGGTGAACTATCCCTTTAAATGTCTATTACTAGAACACTGTTTATGTAAGGAATGAATAAAATCCATATGAATAAAATATGAATTCAAATGTTCTATGTGCAGGCCTGTTTTGCCAACTGTAGGATTTAGGGGAATAAGGCCTTGACATCTCAGCCTGCTGGAGGTACTCCACCAAACTACAAAAAGACAATAAGAAAGAAAAGCAACAAGGTAAAAGAAAGATATCAACCCATAATGTTAGCAATCCAACAGTCATCAGAAAACTGGAAGCATAGTTAATAAATGTAAATGTTTCTGTACAATAACAGGTCGAAGTTTGCAGCAGTTTGTGATTTTTCACACAAGTGTTTGCCTCACTGGTGATGGTTTTAAAGTACAAAGAAAAACTCAGACTTTGATTCTAATATTTGATGGCTCATAATTTATTGATTCATTAATAGATACCTTGTTTTTGTCCCTGACTTTTTTCTACTCTAAACTCAAATACGTTTTTAATGTTTACCGCGCACACCAACGCTTTTCATGTGTTGGACAAAGCTCCGCATGACGCTTGTGTAGAGCGGTGTGTTGAAGCCCTGAAGCCCGTGACGCGAGTGTTGTGAAACGGCCTTCATATCAGCGACGCACCGCTCGCGTCCGGTGTAGACGGGGTGATACATGGTATGAACTAAATTAATCATGTTGGTGATATATTTTGGATTCAAAACGGCAAATGTCGCCGAAAGGAGACATTTGCATTACTAAACAAAAAAACTGAAAAAGTAAACAAACCTATTCAGCGTCCAGTGGGCATTACAGTCTGGCAAAGCCAAAGCTCACGACACCAGCGTGACATCTAATACAGCTGATGTCATATGAGCTGTCCAGTTCTGATTATGGAACGTACAGTAATGATATTACAGATAAAAACACTGACACAAATCTTATTTCACCGAATAAATCCTCCAATTTGTCCGCGCTGGGAACCGCTCACTCCTGAAGACGATCCAAAAGCCCGCATCAGGTAACTCATCAGCTGGGCTGTTCTGACGCCGCCGCTGGGTTGTCGCATCGGGGTGGAGGGAGGGGTGTGTAGTTCCAACTGTCAGTGAAAATGACCCAGCCACTAACCCAGCGGCTGGGTTACACAAAACTATCCAACAGAGAGAAAATAACTCAGTAAAATGACCCAAAGGGCCCAACCCAGAGTTTGGGTTGAAAAAATAACCCAGCATTTTTTAGAGTGTTTTTCACCGGTTTAAAAACTGCACACTCCCTATCTCTCTCTCTCTCTCTCTCTCTCTCTCTATATATATATATAAGTCGAAAGATGGAGAAAGATTATTAAATAGTTATGATGACATTGTTATATGTTGTTATGTATCGGTTTTGATAATTGGTGTATTCACATTATAATATATTTTTTACGTTGTTATCAACCTATAGAAATCAGTTCTTTTTGGACTGGCTACTAGAAAAGGCAAATGCAATCACATGGTGTAGAAACTTCTCAGATTTCTTTCTATTGACACTCAAAAGTTATGACATGGATAATGTTATGAAAACATGAAACTTTAAAGTTAATATCCGGTCGACTTGAGCGTGGATAATTTATAGGTAACCCTTCACTTGATTATTTAAAGAATATGTCTCTGCTTCTGCTTTGTATTTAAAAAAAAAAAATCTAACTACAGTCCTGGAAAATTTTCTAAAATTGCTCGTTTGCATGTAAGAAGTTTCAAAACATTTAAAATAGCTAAATAAATAAATAAATAAATAAATAAATAGAAAAAAAAACTTTTAAAATGGAAATAAGACAGCCCACAGAATCTATAAGAATAAAGATGATAAAAAGGGAATATGTAAAATTTAAAAACAAAATATATATGTCTACTATACAGCATCATATTCCATTAAAATCGAATGTATAGCATAAACATAATGCAATACTAATAAAGCTTTAAAACAACTGTGGAAAAACAATTAAAGAAAACTAAACTTTGTTTTCAATAAAAATGCTGAGATATAGCTGTAAATCCACAATGTGTTGTTCTCGCTGCCTTTGACAATAAGCTTCGCTACAGAAAGAATTCACTCCGTGATGCGTAAATTAATGTATGTGTCCACTAGCAGGCGATGCAGGTTAACTATGTCACGAAAGAATTGGTAAATTGATTTTTAACATCCTGCCTGTAATGCAAAAACTCCTAGATCATGTGTGATACTACTTGCTCATCTAGTTGAATACGCACTTTTCTTAAAGAATATAGGAATGCTTCCCTTCTTTCTGATAATTTGTATCTTTGTACCCTGAAATCACAGAACAGACTCATAATAATTATACATCTGTTCTAATAATATTCAAAACGTACATTATTTGCAGTATGTATCCTTTAGTGACCATTTTCAACAAAAATACAGCGACAACCCCATGCATCTTTGTTACTGTCGTATTTTATTGATTTATATGAGGATAAAGAAAAGCAAGCACAATACATACAATATACAAAATAGAAAAACAGCTAAAACTGATAGTCAAGTTTACATCAAGTTCATTGCATGTCCTGACTCATTCTTCATAGCAAAAGGAAGAAAGTGGCCCCATCTCTCTAAAAAGGTATTGCAGTCATTGTTAATCTTATACTAGTTCATCATATGAAGAAATTTGTATAAATTCGCCCAACTATAGCAATCTATAGGTTTTGTTAGTTGCATAACCCCTGCTGGGTCTGTTTTGTGTATAAAGACCCTGGATGGGCTCCAGATTTTTGCTGCCAGGTTTGAGACATGCTGGGGAGCCCAGTACACAACCGCAGACCTCTTCCTTTCTTGCTGCACTCTGTCCACACTCCCTTCAGACTCTTGTTAACTTGCTAAGGCATGCTCACATCTGCTGAGAATTATCACAATGTGTTATTGCTTCCAAAGCAGAATTATTTTATCAGACAAAGAGAGTGAAAGTGTTAAGTGTTGTGTGTGAGGACAGGGCTGCTGCTTGTTTAACTTCACAGTTTCTCTCTCTATGAGACATATGACACACACATAGATCACAAGGTAAAATTGGAGTCTCACAGGAGCAAGATATCTTCATTCTATATCAAGAATCTGTGGTATTTTTTGGCCACACTTTAAACACAGCTCATTCCACTGGTACTTTGCATCTTTAGTACTGTGAATTAGAGAGAGTAGCAATGTTAAATCAGTTCTGAAGTATTGCATTTGAATATTTAGCATTGTTTACCACTTTTCTAATAGAGGACAAGAAATAATGAAGAGATAGAGGGGAAATGTCACAAGTTGGAGTTGAACTCAAGCCACCTGCATGAGCACCATGGCTCACTTAATCAGAACATATGCGCAAACCACTAGGCCACAGCTCGGACTAAGGTTTTTAATACAATTACAATATAAGCCTTAAAAACTATAAATATAGATCTATAATATAAATAAATAAATTCAAAGACTTAAAAATGTTCTGAAGAATACATAAGTGGTGCTCACCCATTTAAATCTCACTGCCATGATGACAGGGTGTTGTGGGTGGTTGCTAGGGCGCAGACCTTCCCAAGTCAATAGAGTCCAGGTTTCCTAGATGTGGCTTGGGTCCCTTCTTCAATTTATGTCTACGGGATTTTTTTCACCTATTTTATGGTCTACTCTTTTTGCTTGGAAAAGTCAACATGATCACACGTGAAATCAACACGTTACTTCCGAAAGTTCATGTACCCTGAAATCAACCCCCTTCAGCCAAATAACTGACAAGCGGCATCCCCCATCGGCTATTTTTGCATCAATTGACCTTTCGCTAAGCCTTGCCTTAAAGGCGATTCTGACCAATCCTGTCTTATCAACTGTTGCCCTGCCGCCATTACTCTGACACGTTTTTGCTATTTTCCAATGAGAGCCTATGGAATTAATGTGTGTTTTAGAACTTGTAAGTAAAACACGTTGTTGCCGAGTCATTTGTAATACATTTGTAATAAAAATAATCTTTACATAAATCTGGAGAAGAGCATGTAATGGATTAAACTGTGTCAGCCCTCATTCCCAAATGAACATATAGCCTAACATCTGCAATGACACCTACATTTGCTCCAAGGTAAATTAAAGCTAATAACTGAACCTTAATGAATTTATGTATTGATTCAAGTCATAATAAAAGCAATAGTAAAATATAGCTGCAAGCAGCAATACCGGGGTCAAGCCAATTATCGGCAGCATGAGCAGCAAAAGAAGCATCGTGACACATTTTAAGTTAGAATTCTGATGAATGCTGTAGGAGTTAAAGATATAAAAAAAAAAAAAAAAAAAAAAAAAAACATCTATGGCCATGTCTCTCAAGATACACTACTGTTCTATTTGCATGTACAGGTGCATCTCAATAAATGTCGTGGTAAAGTTCATTTATTTCAGTAATTCAACTCAAATTGTGAAACTCGTTTATTAAATAAATTCAATGCACACAGACTGAAGTAGTTTAAGTCTTTGGTTCTTTTAATTATGATGATTTTGGCTCACATTTAACAAAAACCCACCAATTCACTATCTCAAAAAATTAGAATACATCATAAGACCAATAAAAAAAAACATTTTTAGTGAATTGTTGGCCTTCTGGAAAGTATGTTCATTTACTGTATATGTACTCAATACTTGGTAGGGGCTCCTTTTGCTTTAATTACTGCCTCAATTCGGCGTGGCATGGAGGTGATCAGTTTGTGGCACTGCTGAGGCGGTATGGAACCCAGGTTTCTTTGACAGTGGCCTTCAGCTCATCTGCATTTTTTGGTCTCTTGTTTCTCATTTTCCTCTTGACAATACCCCATAGATTCTCTATGGGGTTCAGGTCTGGTGAGTTTGCTGGCCAGTCAAGCACACCAACACCATGGTCATTTAACCAACTTTTGGTGCTTTTGGCAGTGTGGGCAGGTGCCAAATCCTGCTGGAAAATGAAATCAGCATCTTTAAAAAGCTGGTCAGCAGAAGGAAGCATGAAGTGCTCAAATTTCTTGGTAAACGGGTGCAGTGACTTTGGTTTTCAAAAAACACAATGGACCAACACCAGCAGATGACATTGCACCCCAAATCATCACAGACTGTGGAAACTTAACACTGGACTTCAAGCAACTTGGGCTATGAGCTTTTCCACCCTTCCTCCAGACTCTAGGACCTTGGTTTCCAAATGAAATACAAAACTTGCTCTCATCTGAAAAGAGGACTTTGGACCACTGGGCAACAGTCCAGTTCTTCCTCTCCTTAGCCCAGGTAAGACACCTCTGACATTGTCTGTGGTTCAGGAGTGGCTTAACAAGAGGAATACGACAACTGTAGCCAAATTCCTTGACACGTCTGTGTGTGGTGGCTCTTGATGCCTTGACCCCAGCCTCAGTCCATTCCTTGTGAAGTTCACCCAAATTCTTGAATCGATTTTGCTTGACAATCCTCATAAGGCTGCGGTTCTCTCGGTTGGTTGTGCATCTTTTTCTTCCACACTTTTTCCTTCCACTCAACTTTCTGTAAACATTCTTGGATACAGCACTCTGTGAACAGCCAGCTTCTTTGGCAATGAATGTTTGTGGCTTACCCTCCTTGTGAAGGGTGTCAATGATTGTCTTCTGGACAACTGTCAGATCAGCAGTCTTCCCCTTGATTGTGTAGCCTAGTGAACCAAACTGAGAGACCATTTTGAAGGCTCAGGAAACCTTTGCAGGTGTTTTGAGTTGATTAGCTGTTTGGCATGTCACCATATTCTAATTTTTTGAGATAGTGAATTGGTGGGTTTTTGTTAAATGTGAGCCAAAATCATCACAATTAAAAGAACCAAAGACTTAAACTACTTCAATCTGTGTGCACTGAATTTATTTAATACACGAGTTTCACAATTTGAGTTGAATTACTGAAATAAATGAACTTTTCCACGACATTCTAATTTATTGAGATGCACCTGTAGTTGCACATTAAAATCTCTATCATTGGCAGAACAAAAGTGCTTGCTCTTTTGGCTATTAGTACATTGATAAAGAGCATTTACTCAAGGTTGTGCAGAGGGTGTTAAATGCAACATTGCACACTATACATTGCTTTGTGTATTCTCAAGCACTTGGTAGGATTTATTGGAAAAAATTGGAAAAGTCAGTTTTTACATCCATAGAGTTATATGCAATACATTTATAGACACCTATGCAATATTTAGTTTAATCCAATTTAAACAAAAAAAAAAAAAAAAGAAATAAAAAATAAAAAAAGTTTAATCCAATATTTAAAAGTTGTAGGAGCCTAGATGTTATGATAGTAATGCGACCTAATGGAAGAACAAGTGCAATCACTAAAATATGATATTACAATATATTTTAATCATTTAAATATATTATGCAATATTATATTGATAATTTGTTTAGTTTTTCCTAACAAAGTGTAATTTAAAAACATTTTCTGTTTTGGTTTTTGGTTGAGTGCATCCTGAATTTTTGGTTTAGGCCAAGAATTTTTATTTCGGTGCATCACTAGGTGCCTTGGCACCTTCATTGCTCAGCCCCTAATTAAAGCACTACAGTTATTGTAAAAAGGCAATTTGTGAGTTTAGTTGCACCATGTTTATTGAAATAAAACAGGAGACAGTTGGTACAGTTAGTACCTTATAATATTCTTTAAGGAAAATTTAAGTCACTTCAACAGCATTTTTGTGCAATGGAAAGATGTCCTTTCTGTTTAACAATTTGTTTGTTCTTTGATTTAAATAAAAATGGCTTTTACATTCAAAAGGAAACATGTCACATTGTGTAGTATTTGTCACATTTGAGGTAGCAAGGTAAAAGTGTAAAAAAAATAAATAAATTGTCAGACCATTCAAAAACAACCATCATGTTTTAAAACCTTATGGGACATATTTTCATGACATTTTGTATTTCAATGTAAAACTTCAGATTTTCAAAATTATTCTTTGTTTTCTCTAAACAAATCTATTGTGCACTTACAACTGTATTAATGTATTGGCTGTTTGCACTATTTAACTACATTATAAATATAACTACCATAACAATTCCCATGGGTGTGGTTTTGCATAATAGGCAAAGCTCAAGAGTGGTACTGAACACTTGCTGGTTCAAGCTCAATACTACCCATGAGCCATTGTCATTGTACCCTTGAGCAAAGCACTAACAGCCTTAATATCTCTTTTTTAAATAAATTTGGTACTTTCAAATTTGTTTGTGAAACAATTCTAAACAACAAAAATCTTTTTGCTAATATTTTCAGGCATGGTCTGCAAATAATCAGCAGATTTCAATTTCATGTTGATTGGACAAATGTTAAAGGAGTAATAGCAACAACAAAAGGTTTACATAAAATCAAATCACGGCCAACCATGGTATCATTGTTCTCTGCATGACCCACACAATCTAACAAGACCAGTCTAACAAAAATGCAAACATACAGCCTCAAGTCCATTTTGGTGTGCTCAATGTCAAATTTGTTGATGATTGGCCAATAGCTGCCATGTTTCTCAATATATGCAACTGTCCTCATGATCAATGATGGCAACTCCCACAAAGACAATGAATGCAAAGACACTGCATGCAAATTTTGAAATTAATCGTTCCCTGTTATAGCGCCACCAAATGGCCAAACCCTGCAACTTTTTCTGTGTGTTCTCAGGTTGAGCCCTTATATAAGTGTGTCAAGTTTGGTGAAATATCTCATTTCACTTAAGAGTTATATCAATTTACGTAAAAGACCACTTTTAAAATTCATCGGTCTGTTTTTGGCATTTACGAGCAAAATTTTGCCATGTTCTCTTTAATTTAAGAAATTTACTAATGACGCTTCTTATTTTGGTGGTTTCGTTCTGATCGGACGAACAGCTTTGAAGCAATTCGCTAAAGTAGTTTTGGAACTATTTTCGAAGTGGCAACAGGCCATAAGGCGAACCATAGCAAATATGGTATCGTTGTGCTCGGCAAGTCCTCCCAAACTTAAGGAGACCAGTCCTGACAAAATAGACCAATGCAACTAAAAGTTATAAGCTCACAAAGTTGACAAAAATGCATTTTTCCATCACTAGGTGGCGCCGGACCCAAACTTCCCAGGGACCTACAGGGCATGGTCCTGATGATACATACAAAGTTTCGTAACGATACGCCAATGCGTTCATAAAATACAGCATTTTGCGACAAAACGGCCGACATGGGAAAATTGGGTATCGTTTGACTCGGAATGTTTCACTGAATCTAAAGCGTCCAGTTTTATAATTTTTGGTCAAAGCGTTCAAGAGTTAGAAGCCAAAATAGCTGTTTTTGCTATCTCCTGACCAGTATGGGGCAGTGTGGCGAAACGCTGCAGGTGACCTCAAGGCATGATGGCGATCACACAAGCCAAGTTTTGTCACAATCCGTCAAAGTGTTGCGGAGATACAACATGAGGTCCATTTTGGCATGCTCGCCGTCAAATTTGTGAACCCATTTCTCAGGAACGATTTCAAACTTCGGAAAAAAAAGTGATAACTTTTGTGTATCTCTATCTCATGATCACTTTAAAACAATTTTGGTGGAAATCGGACAAAAAATTGTAGGAGAAGTAGCGAAAAAACATGTTTCCTTATAATTCAAAAATGCATTCGACTCGGCGTGAGCTCAGGAATCAGGGGGAAAACATTTGTCTCTAGGACTTACAGTTCAAAAGTTATTCGTGTAAACATGAGTGAAATTTTGACCTGTTGGTGGCGCTAAAGGGTTTGAGTTACAGACTCCAAATTTACTGTGATATCAGTTCAGATTGTCCTCTAGTGGTGTGCAAAAGTTAATAACTTTCCTGCGAACGGTTCTATGGGATGCCATAGACTCCCATGGCAGAAAAAAAAAAAAAGAATAATGAGAACACTAACGATTACAATAGGGGTCTTCGCCCTTTCAGGACTTGACCCCTAATAAACAGTTCACAGGATCAAAATGAGTGTGTTATGAGACGTTATGAGACAGTTCTGTTCACTTACGCCAATGTTATTAGTTGTGTAATTGCTATTAAATTAAGTTTTTGTCTTTTCAAATGACTGTAATAATCGTTTGCCTTGATTCTGATTCACAGTCTCCACAGTTTTTAATCAAATTACTGTGTAATTTAACAATATCTCTTACAAAAAAAAACTTAAATAAATAAATAAATATAAATATGCATTACAATGTCACTCTTCATACCAGCCCACGTAAAAATATTATCCATTCCATTTATGAGAATATTCATTGTCGTTCACAACAATCTCCCATTCATTCCAATGGGGAATTCTGTAATGCTTGTAAGAGCGAGCATCAAGGGGGGTGGAGCTTAGCGAAGGGTCAATTCGAGCATGGACATATTTCCCTCTAGCTACTTATAGCATGTTGCGTGAGCAACCTTCGAGTAACAGGTTCTAGTTTCGTAGGAACCAGGAAGAAATTGCGTTCACATAAACAATGGTGTGTGTGATTTGGAGGTTGCATTTTCACTTCACAATAAAAATTTTACTCCACTGAAGGTTAGGTTTAGGGTTTAGGTTAGGGGGTGTGGCAGGGCTAGTCAACTGGTTTATCTGGCCCTCCTATTTAATTTGATAAAATCGTGTCGCAGTCTGAAGCATCCGAGCGCTCTCTGCGTAAAACTCAGCGGTGAGATTAACAACACTCAGCTGCAATGTTGGGTAACGTTACTTTTAAAAGTAACTCATTAGAATATTGCATTACTCCTTAAAAAAGTAACTTAATTTAAAAGTAATTTTTTATGGAAAGTGAAGCGTTGCTTTACTTTTGCATTACTTTGGCATTACTTTTTTCTCACAACCGCTTTCTCTTCTGCTATGCTATGCATTTCATAGAAATAAGCAATGCATTCCATACAAGAGGCATTACAGGTCATGCTAGCTACTGTACAACACTCATGTCAAAACAACATAGTAAACAAACAGATATTTAGAAAGTAGTATTTATGTATTTATGCAAATTGCTTAGCTGATGCAGGGGCGGATTTAGGCATGGGTGACAAATTTACTTTTAAATTGTAACATAAACAGGGTTGGGGAGTAACGGAATACATGTAACAGGATTACGTATTTAATATACAAAATATAAGTAACTGTATTCCACTACAGTTACAATTTAAATCATTGGTAATTAGAATACAGTTACATTCAAAAAGTATTTTGATTACTGAAGAGATTACTTTGCATTTTATTGTCATTTGTTTCATTTAATATTTAGTCCTTTCAGATGGAAAACATTTATACATATAAATGATGCGATTCAAAGTGCATTTGAACAGCGGTGAAACACTTTCTTATGATGTGTTACATTCATACGAGCAGACAGAGAAGTACGTTTGGAGCAGAAGAAATAGAAATAAACCTTGTGTAAATTGTCAGCTTCACGCTAAGCTAAAATGCTATTTCTAGCCATTTTACGTGCACATGTTAACAGGCATGATCATATTTTTTTATCAAGAAAATTCACGTTGGATCATAATTTCTATTTTTCTTGTAAGACCTTTGATATTAGGGCAAAAATCATATTCTTGATAATAATTTTTGTATTGTTTTCCTATAAAAATATCTAAAATATCCAAAGATCAATTTGATTTATCTTGTTTTTGAAGCAACACTGCATAAGATATTTGGGTTTTTCAGAGAATGTATTTTTAACATGTGTATTTTGTCTTACTGTACTGGCAGACTTTTTATAGTCAAAACAAGTGAAAAAATCTACCAGTGCTGAAGAAGTAATCCAAAGTATTTAGAGTACGTTACTGACCTTGAGTAATCTAACGGAATACGTTACAAATTACATTTTTACATAAAAAGTAACCATCCCAACCCTGAACATAAATAGATATACCTTTGGCATGTACAGGATGATGATGCAATATACAGTATTATCAAGGGAAATAAATAGAAACATTATTTAAGTAATTTAAGTTTATCAACATTATGCCCCGCTACTGGGGCAAGAAGTATTTATCAATAACCCTATAAGTTAAAATTATTAATACATTAAATAATAATGACACCAGAAACAACCTTCTGCCCCAATTCTGAGGGAGGCATCTTACTCCAATCTCACAAATGTTTATATTCAGATGAAATATCAATATTAATAAAGAGGAGCACAGCCATTCGATAAAGGTGTTGAGATGAGATTTAGTGCCATCTATGGTTAGACTTTCTTAACCAGTACCAAATTGAGTTTATATGGAAAAGCGTATGCATGTATTGCCTGGAAGCACATTCACCCATGCAGCTCTGACAGGCTTTAAAGGAGGCGCAGCAGGAGGCCTGCTTTAATGCAGAGATGGATTCGGAGGAGAGGAGCAGAACCCCTCGTCTTTGAGGGGCTCCTAAAGGAGAACAGGAATGTAGGGGTTGATCAAGGCATGCTGCGGACATTTTTATACATTTATTGGTAAACAGCAATTGAAGAAGAAAGTCCTGTACATTGCAAAATGCTTATCACCTAAAAGCAGAAATGTCACCTGCCATTTAAATACAAGGACATTTCAAATGAATCTTGCTTTAGTATTTATAAATCTATATGGAATGGCAGGCTGCCTCTTTGCACCACGATTAGAGTGTGTGATGATAGTATACTGTAAAATAGTAGAAAAAAAGTTGCACATATTTTGCCATAAGTGATTGTAGAAAATCTCTACACAATAGCTTTGAGGCAAGAAGTCAATGACTTGCATTACTAATCCTCAAAATGTGCATAGACATTAACAGATGTTAACCTGATGGCCCACTGCAAAATTAAACACTATCAAAGCAAGTTCAATTACCAGGAGTGCCCAACGGAAAAGCCATTTTTGTCAAGCTTTTTCAGTTTTTCATTTCAGTTTGTTTGGAGTTTCACAGCTTCCTTTCCAAAAGGTTAAAACAAAATATAAGAACGGTTAATAAGGTTCTTTTTAAAATGACAGTACTCTGCGCCAAGGGGTGGGTGAAATACCAATTGTAGTGTTGCCAGATCTCGCAAGAGAAACAACATGGTCTGGAAAAACAAGTCCAAGATAAGCCACTTGCCTCACCAAAATAATTTTTTTCCTGTGTGGTGGATTTATCCGCATAGAACTCATTACAAGCAGTTAATTAACAGTTAAGTATAATCAAAGTCTTTCTAGCAAGTCACTCCACTGTCAGCCATCTTTGGAACACTCTAAGGAGGCTAGTTCCAGTCATGACAGTGCAGCTCCTATCTACTTGAATGGAGAAAGACCAAAATCTCAAATACGGTTGGTCAAGATTACGATCAAAGGACATATTTCAAATCAGCCATAAAATCTGACAATACTTGTACCATAAATTGTGATTCTTTACCTCATATTCTGCTAAAAAACAAAATTTTCCCAGCTTGTATAGCTAATGCGCATACGAGTTGATTGACAGGCGATGTCTGTAAAAGGTGTAAAAGGTGATTGGCTTTTTTACCTGTAAGGCGGGACTTCCTTTCTACATCCGTTGACCGTTGGGCGCTAGAGCTTTTTGCTTAGGTGTTCCAATTTCTCCCATTCATTTAAATAGAAGTGGCCCGTCTCTGCTAAATACTCTCTGGTATAATTTTATTTACAGATCTGCTTCTCAGTCAAAACTTGTCAACATCAAATATGTATTAATGCATCATATCTAACAATAATTCAGTGAAGACTTGGAAACAACTGAGAAATGTACTTTTTAACTTGATATTTTTCCTTGCATCTGGATTAATCGTGCATGTACAGTATATGTAGTAATTCTACATAGTTGTTAAAAAGGTCTTCATTCACAGAATGCAACATCCACAATGGGCAATTAGGCAAAGAAATGTGTGATGCAGCAGTTTCCTTCGGGATCAAAGCACATGTTTAATTTTGTTGGGCAACATGAAGTGATGTAGTTCCAAAAATGTACTGTGATAAACCCTATGGCATTTGGTTTCATGAAAAAATTATCAGAACAAAATTAACCGGTTATAACCAGTAACCATCATTTAAAAATAACATTTTCACTCCGGAACAATTGAAAATCACTTTGATCGGTTTTCGGCTACCTTCTGCAAAAAATGTAGTTCGTTTTCGGTTTTTGTTACTTGAACCGATTTTAATCCATGATTCTGAATAATATCTCTTCTACTTAAGCTGAGTTTATTAAAATAATATTCATATCGACTAAAGTGACCTGAGAGAACCCCAGGTACATGTTTCCATTGTGACACTTGAAAAAGCATCCAGAATTCATAGTTGTCACTTCAATCTAGCATAATTTGATTAACTTGATAGTTCTACAACATTTTGTTTCTTATTGTCAAGGTTTTTTATTTTTCTATGAAAAATGGTGATTCCACAAATCTTTATTATATGGAGCACACAATTTGTCATTAAAGAAGGCATTGCTCTGGCCAGAACAGCTTGAAAATTAAACTGATTTAAAGATCCACTGACCCAAATGAAGATCCTGCTGGGATCCTGATTACCCCATTTGGCATTGTTGTGGTGTGATAAAATTGCAGTTTTCTTAAAAATGTACCCATTTAGGTTTCAATACATGGGAACAGCTATATAAGACATAACATATATATGTAAAACATACAGCCTATTGTAAATACATACTGATTTATTTTTCAGCTTTTTAGCATGGTAGATAATATGTAATTTAAATTTTAAGAATGCCTCAGATGTATTCCACTCTCAAGAGCCATTCACCAGATTTATGTGAGTTTTTGAAGAATACGACCTTGGTTTTCTACAAAAACTGTCTTGGTGTCATCTCATGAAAAACTGTCATGCAACTTAAGATGATCAAACAAGCTTGGACCGTATCCTCTTGCGTCCTGCAAACAGAAATCTGACCTCTTGAACTTGCTTGCTCAAACAGCGCCTGGACACTCCATGATGTGATCAGGTCACGACCCAGCAGGGAGGTCACAGTGAGTTAAGTATCCTTCTTAAATGTAAGGGTGATAGCTCTTGTCTTTAATGAAGTGTGACTATCCTATGCTGCCACTGTCTGGCCTGACCGCCCTCTCAGCTAAAGGCACATTATGAAGAGGAGCGGAGAGCTCATCTAATCTGCCCAACTACAGAAAAAAGGGCTTTTACATCCATAAAGCCTTATAAAGTGAATGAGAATGAATTGTTTCCATTCTCCTCCAGGACATATCTATGTATATAAATCCACTTAAACTGATCTGATCGTGGTCTCTTTGGAATCTTTCTCTATTTTAATGTAACATTTACAGATGTCACATCCACATGCAAATTGTCTCATGAAGGCCATTAGCTACGAAAAAGTTTAAGATAAAGTTTAGATTAATTGGAGATTTTAATGTTAAAAACCTAAAGCTTTGCTAAGGATGCTGACACAAAAATCTGACAACGAAAGAATCCCACATGTACTTGAGATTTAAAATCATCGGATTAAGGCCTCTGCACACTTCCTATGAAATCGAAGAACGAACAGGTGTGACATCATTTAGAACAAAATCAGTCCGAAAAGGTGTTTTTGAGTTTGATTCCGTGGTTTAAAACAGCTTGCCAGGACAAACTTTACCTGCAGCTAAACACCTGTTTACTGCCATTGGTCTTCGGTAGGTGTGACCTGGAGCACCACCTACTTTGAGGCAGACAGCTAATTCCAGTTCAGTCAGTTAAGGTCAGTCAACAACGGTGTGTAGAGTTATTAGTGAACTGGTGCAAATTTACTTGTACAATTGTTTGTGTAGAGACATTTTCTAAGAACAAGTCATGCCATTTTTTGGTTTAATTACTCTACAAAAGGAGTCAAATCTACTCAAATACTCTTAAGTGCCCATTCACACATCTGCCCAAAGTAAGACATTCCTATCATCATTCTTTTTTCTGCATTACTTTTATTCACTAATCTTTGCAGTTGTATCAGTGTCACCATAAATTACAATAACAGCATGTAATCAGCACATATTATGGCCACCTATAGTGTGTTGGCATATTAGTGCCATGAATATAAAAGGTAAACATTACAAATTACACATTATTTACATTATTTATTAGAACATAAAACATCTACTTTTACTGATCTGGTGTGAATTCTGCTCATAGATTGAGGCATGAAGTCATTGATAACACGCTAGTTGATGTTTTACATGTAGTCTTTAGCGTCCTTATATGTAAATGTACCTCTAAAAGCCTCCCCAGCAGCGTGGTTGGTGTCTGGATATTTGCAAACAGTATGTCATTGCCCAGCTGTAGCAAACGTTTTTTTGACTCTGAGCAAAGAACAAAGAAGCACTTCACCGTGAGTATACCGGGGCCTTTCTGCATTTGACGTCAAGATTAGAGAATAGTCATGTGCACAACATTTGCACACATTGGATAAGCTGGTAAGAGGTATTGGCATTTAACGCGAAATTGGTGTATAGCCAAATATCTACATCTGCCGATAAATTTTTGCTCAAACCGCAAATGACTCGATAAATGAATGCTGTTTAAGCAGTTTACAGTTTACACAAATTCTATTCCGGGACGCAATATTGGAATAATTTCACACGATGTGAGAAAGGTGCCCCAAACTGTTCTACTACTTAGCCTTTCAGGAACAATTTAAGGCACCTTTGAACAATGGGAATATTTTCACAATGTGTTCATACATGTGAACCCTTGTTTATAAGCACACTATGCAAGGAGGAGAATCAAACACATTCATAAGAAAGTCTGATTAAATTGAGTGAACCGGCTTGTTCGGCTGATTGAGATGTCCAAAAAAAAAAAAAAAAAAAAAGCATGCCCTAAAAAACTAATTTCTTTACTTTTATTGTAAGATCTCTTAGATTCATAATGACCAACAATCATAACAAGACAAAATATTATTTTTTAAGGTTTAATCATTTCAGTTTCATAACAAATTTTAAATTGAATTTTAATGAACACATTGTGTGATCTTTGACTAAATTAAATTAGTAAACCTTTTATTTATTTTTTATTTTGTTTTATTTAATTTGTTTTTTAATTTGTTTAAATTTGTTATGAAATTGAAATGCATAAGTCTTTTTTGAGTAAAAAATAAAAAGTTACTGTATGTTCATTTATTTGATTTCCTTTGGTTTAAATGTACAAATGTTTTTTAAACTTTATACATAACTTAATTCTTTATACATACATATTTATATATTTAAATGTTCAGTGTGAACCATAAACTCAAGAAAACTGACAAGGGACAGAATAAGTGAATAAAAAAAAATAAAAAAATAAAAAAACTGACAATGAAAGTATTCATGAGATATGAAATCATCGATTTATTCTCTGCTTTTGATGTTAAAACTTAAACTCATGCGCACATTGGCTCAGCCGGTAAGAAAGCTGGTAAAGGTGTTTACATGCAACGCGAAATCGGGGTAATGGGCAAAATCAACATGTGCCGATCAGTTTATGCTTAAACCGTTAATGATCTTACCTCAATAAAGCAAAGTAGTTTAAGGCATTTATGGGACTTCAAGCGTTCGTCAGCTTATTAGGCAAAATCAGTGACAGATCGTGGCTGTGAACATGCTCAATGTTTATTAAGTTAACTGTTTACTCATAATGTTGGCAACAGATGCAAGTTAAAACAACTTTGCACAAGAATACAGGAAATAAAGTTCAAAATTAGTTGTTCTCAGTGCAGTTTAGTCAGGCAATGTCTGTGCTTAGTTTACAAACTTTTCGAATATAAATCTCTACTTACCTAAAACCTAATGACTTTATATTTATTGATCCTACCTGAACTAATCCATACCTCTCTGCACATACTCATTCAGTAGCCTATATGACAACTCTTTGTGCATGTTATTACCAAGTAACTGTTAGCAAACAATTAAATTCCTTGTGCATGTGACCACACTTGGCCAAATAAAACACTTTCTTTTCTGAAAAATGCCATATAACTTATGTTTTCTTCTCTGTCATAGAAGCGCAGACCCAGCTGTGATGCTATGAAATTTAAATAATTTTGAAATAATTTAAAATAATTGCTATAATTTTGCTCCCAAATCAACAGTCTTATGAGACTTTTACAAGGCCTAATGACATGTGATAAACATGCTGGTACATATTTTAATCAGTTAAGACATCCCGCTTTTCAACAGAATGAAGGAAACTCTCTGTTTGCCCATGATGAAAGTGGCACTATCCATTTTGCATGCAGTCCACATTAGTTTCAGTTAAATCCGTCCCACAATCCCATGGCAGATAAAACAGATCATTTGATCCTTGATATGTGAGGCCAGAACTCTGAGGCAGTGTTCAACCAGATAACAAATCACTCACATTTACACACAAATCACTTAAAACAGTCAGATCTATAAATAAGACAGGTAACCAAGCAAATGTATAAAAATGATATACAGTGGCAAGAAAAAGTATATGAACCATTTGGAATAAGCTGGTTTTCTGCATTAATTGGTCATAAAATGTGATCTCATCTTCATCAAAGTCACACAAGTATAGACAAACACAATGTGCTTAAGCTAACAACACACAAAAAAATAATAATCTTTCATGTCTTTACTGAACACATCCCATTAAACATTCACAGCACTGTGGAAAAAGTAAGTGAAGCCTTGGATTTATTATCTGGTCGATCCTCCTTTGGCAGCAATAACCTCAACCAAGTGTTTCCGGTAGCTGCGAATTAGATCTGCACAGATTGGACCATTCTTCCTTACAGAACTGCTTCAGATCAGCCTGGTGAGAACGGCTTTCTTGAGGTCATTCAACAGCTTCTCTATTGGGTTAAGGTCTGGGCTTATACTGGGCCACTCCAAAAGGTGGCTTTTTAGGGTCACTGTCCTGCTGCATCATCCAACTTCTACTGAGCTTCAGCTGGCACACAGCCACACTGACATTATCCTGTAGGATATCTTAATAAACTTGGGAATTAATTTTTCCCCTCAATGGTGGCAAGCAGCAAAGCAACCCCAGAATAATGATGCTCCCTCCACTGTACCTCACAGCTGGGATGATGATTTCATGTTGGTATGCAGGCCAGTTTTACACCATACATATAGTGGTGTTGAGTGTTCTTCTCAGAGAGTTCAACCTTAGTTTAATCATCAGTCCACAAAACATTTTCCCTGTAGTGTTGTGGAGTGTCAAGGTGGTCTTTGGCAAACTTCAGGCACATAGCAATGTTTTTGTTCTAAAGTAGCGGCTTCCTTTGTGGTGTCCTGCCATGGACACTGCCTGTTTAATATTTTCTGTACAGTGGGCTCATGAACAGAGATGTTAACCAATTCCAATTATTCTTTCAAGACTTTAGCTGTCACTCTAGGGTTCTTTTTTTTTTTTTTTTTACCACATTGAGCATTCTGTGGTGTGCCCTTTGAGTCATCCTGGCTGGACAGCCACTTCTAGGGAGAGTAGCCACAGTACTAAATTGCTTCAATTTATAGACAATTTGTCTAACTGCCAACAGATGAATATGTAAGCTCGATGAGACAACTTTGTTACCTTTTCCAGCTTTATGCAAAGCAGCAATTCTTGATCGTAGGTCTTTTGAGATCTCTTTTTTGCATGGTCCACATCAGCAGATACTTCTTGTGAATAGCAAACTCAAAATGTTTGAGTGCTTTTTATAAGTCAAAGTAGTTCAAAGGGTTCATATACTTTTGTTTGCCACTGTAGTAATAATATGGAAATTCTGATTCCACAAAAGAAATTCTGCCTAGAAAACTTAAATTAAACTGGAAATATGATGAATGTGTGCATTCTACTACACAAGATATTAATCATTTTGCATATTAAATGGTCACTTGGTACAGAATTAGTGGATTTAACATGCTGATCAAAAATTCATATTGTATCTAAAAAGCTTGTCTTCATACAACATTATGTCAGCAGCATTCTCTTAATGTGCCTCTTCCGTCCAACTCAACAAATATGAAACGAAAAAGGTGTTTTGTGTTAGAATGCATGTTTTAAACTAGTATGTGGCTGTCTACTCTTATTTGCTGAGGTTGAAGATTATCATAATGAAAGGATGTATTCTTAATTACAAACTCTAAATTATTTGACAGTGGTTGTGCAACTTCCGTGCAATATAAAAGTTCCGAAGTGGTATAAAGCGAAAACCAAGGTCTTGTCCTTGTTTTTTTTTTTTTTTTATCAGACCTTGTCCTTAAGTGAGGAATTCGCTTTCTCCGGTGTGTTATCTGGTAATCCGAACACACCCAAAAAGGACAGTCACGGATGATTATGATTGTAAAAGCTTGTCTTATAGTCCAGAGGAGCATGAGATCTTCACAAGTGCATCAGCCCCAAGTGAAATCAATGGGAGTTTTCAGCTCAACTTTCTCTGTTGATTCACCATACAAGATGCATTTGGTTTGCTCTGCAAACACTGATAAGTGTCTATTCATTCACTATTATTTATTCTAAATCTTTCTTTATTAGGGGTCCAAGCACGAAGTGCTGGAACCCTATTGTTTTTGTAGGATTTTCGTATTATTATTTTTCTGCCCTTAAAGTGTCTGGGTGTCAGAGACCGTACATCGCAGAGACCCCAAACTTGGTGGGATGGTTCATAATTGCACCCACTACTCAGGCAAGCAAACACACATTTGTCGGACACTAGGTGGCGCTATAATAAGGTCCTTCGCATTTTCTACTTTAATTCTAGAACCATATGGGCTAGAATCAAAATTATTTTTATCTCTGAATCCTTGGGTCAAACTCTAAAAAGTAATGTTATTGGCATTTTCATTTCCACCTATGAAATTTTTCGAACTCCTCCTAGACCGTATGTCCGATTCACACGTAATTTCGTGTGTATCTACTATGGACAAAAATTTTGATTCCTCAAAGCATTGCGAAGATATAAGCCAATGAATTGGTCAGGCGTCGTCCATTTTTTACGAACTGACCTATATCTACCAAATGACAAGACCAAATGTAACGAAACTTGATACACATAGTCAACAGGACATTCTGAAGGTGCATGCATTATGAGTTGCGTCAAATTTCGCCTATAGGGGGCGCTACAACTAAAAAAAAAACCTTCCTAACTCTGCAAATGTATGATCAATGAAGTTGAAAATTGGTATGCATCTTGTTTTTTGCAAATGCTAACATATACTATAATATCACTTGGACAAATAAAGAAACATGGCCGCCAGCAGCCAATCAAATTTCAGCAGCTAATAACGTCAATGTGAATGGCCAACCATTACGAAAATGGAGATATTTGTACATAGTGTCAAAACGAGGCTGTGCACCAAATTTTGTGAGAATGAAGGTGGCGCTATAATAAGCAAATTTACGTTTGTGTTAATAACTCCGCATCCTCGTGGACTAAAATCAAAATTCTTGTTCCATCTGAATCCTTACGTCAGGTCCTATGAAATGTATATCTCCGTTTTATTTACATCTCCAAATTGATTCCATCATTCAAATTTTCTGAAAAACATACTTTTTCGAACTCCTCCTTGGGCGTTCATCAGATCTTCACCACATTTTGCACAAGTCAGCTCTAGTCCATGTTGGCAAAAAGTTATCAAAAGAATTTTGTTTGGTCAAAGTGTTTTGAAGATATAAGCCAATGAAATGCCTGGGCATTGCTCATTTGGACTAACTGACCTGTATGCACAACATGTACAATATCTATTCTTTCAAATTTGACTGTTATGGTTCCCAAACCTGCTTGGACCCCGATAATTGCCGCTTGCGGATATATTTATAATTATTATTAGTTAAAATCTTACATTTAACCATTATAAAACATACTGTAGCTGCACCATGGTACAGAGATGGAATCAAATGTTAATACTATGGTACACTGAAATGAATTACGGCACTTTATTTACTATATTACTATATTAATATGCCATGGTATTTAAATATTAATCCAAGGTATTTCAAAGAATACACATTTTTTCCCACTTACTCCTTTCTGAAATTTGTCACACACGAAAAGTCCTTAATCTCTTTGAGAAACAGCTAGGCAAGTACGAAAAATAATATCCTTTTACACAAAATAATTTCTAAATACTTGCCTTCAAAACCCATAACAGACCATTGCAGACCAAAGCCGACACCTAGTGGCCAAAATTACCACACTTTACGAGCAAGGAGCTCTGACAAGCGGCACAGTTATGGATCGTTCGAGGAAGGCTTAGCTCATGAATATTAAGTATGTCGTGCCACGCAGCATGGAACGTTATTTAATATTCACGAGGTATGCCATCACCATAGTAAGGTTAGTAATAACGCTTCCGGTTGTGTTTGACCAACATGGCTGCGCCCTTGCGAATGTCATGTTGTTGATTGCTCGTCTCTAGACGTGTGTATTTGTGCGCGACAACCAACATTTTAAACTGTAAACAGATAGTAGTAATATAACCAACCTTTCTATATGCAGTTAGCGGATTAATAAGGTATGTGCGCTGTGTTACGAATTTGTATACATATAACGCTGCTTTGTGCTTTCGTAAAGACTATTTAATATATTGATCTTTGTTGTCAAACAAGATGGTCATACATTCTATTATATATTAATAGTATTCTACACTATATTTTCTGTTTCATCACTATATCTGTTCTTTCCTTTTGTACATAGTTTCTATCAATCATGGTTCACCTGTGTAAGTATTCCTAGTGCTTTTTTCTTAGATTTAAGCCTCATGTTCCTGACATTAAGCATTGCCATTCCAACGTTAAGCTTCAATCTCAATCTCTGACATTATGCTTTGCTTTTGTTGTGCCTTTGATCTTAACAGCGTCTTTACTCCTGAAAAAATACCACGGTGGGTATGTTGTCATCAGACTGGCGCTAGGGGGCGCCACTAACAGACCATTCTACCGCATCGTGGCCGCATATAATAAACGGGCGAGAGACAGTAAATATATCGAGCAGCTGGGATCATACGACCCTCTGCCGAACGTCTACAATGAAAAACTTGTTGCCTTCAATTACGACAGAATCAAGTACTGGATTGGCTGCGGCGCCCATCCCACTAAACCTGTGGCCAAACTTTTAGGTGAGTAACACCCAGCATCAGTCCAAAATTGCAGTACAGTACTCCTTGTCACTTTATTCTGAAAATGATGATGCCTGACTCAATATTTGATTTCATGCATAGATGGACAATGAGTAGTGATTCTATGAAGTGGTCAAAGTCAATTACTTTTTTTTTTTTTTCTCTCCCCAATTTGGCATGCCCAATTCTCACGACTTACTAGGTCCTCGTGGTGACATGGTTACTCACCTCAAATTGGGTGGCGGAGGACAAGTCTCAGTTGCCTCCACTTCTGAGACAGTCAATCCGCGAATCTTATCACGTGGCTCGATGTGCATAACACCACGGAGACTCACAGCATGTGGAGGCTCATGCTACTCTCCGCGATCCACGCACAATTTACCAAGCGCCCCATTGAGAGTGAGAACCACTAATCACGACCACGAGGAGGTTACCCCATGTGACTCTACCCTCCCTATCAACCAGGCCAATTTGGTTGCCTAGGAGACCTGGCTGGAGTCACTCAGCACACCCTCAAAAATCAAATCAAATCAAATCACTTTTATTGTCACACAGCCATATACACAAGTGCAATGGTGTGTGAAATTCTTGGGTGCAGTTCCGATCAACATAGCATTGACGTGACATTGATGAGACATATACCAATTTACAATAACAGCAAATTAACACAACACAATTTAAAGTCTAATGTACACATAATTACACACAACACAATATACAAATAATAACATACACTGTACAGTATACAATACACACAATATAGATACACATTATTCAATAAAAAAAAGTATATATAGAATGTACAGTAGGTTGTATTGTACTGTATTGACATTCAGGCTGTCGGTTGATAGTAAGTTGTTAAGAGAGAATAGAATATAATAATAATAATATAATTTATGGCAGTCCGGTGTGAGATATAAGAGTAAGAGTAATAAAGTGCATTTCTGATGTATTTTGATCGTGGGAGATCAAGAGTTAAAAAGTCTGATTGCTTGGGGGAAGAAGCTATCATGGAGTCGGCTGGTGCGGGTTCTGATGCTGCGATACCGCCTGCCTGATGTAGCAGTGAGAACAGCCCATGGCTTGGGTGGCTGGAGTCTCTGATGATCCTCCGAGCTTTTTTCACACACCACCTGGTATATATGTCCTAGGGGGAGGGAAGCTCACCTCCGATGATGTGTCTGGCAGTTCGCACCACCCTTTGCAGTGCTTTGCGGTTGTGGGCTGTGCTATTGCCGTACCAGGCGGAGATGCAACCAGTCAGGATGCTCTCTACAGTGCAGGTGTAGAACCATGTGAGGATGTGGCGGTTCATTCCAAACTTCCTTAGCCATCTTAGGAAGAAGAGGTGCTGATGAGCCTTCTTCACAACGACTTCAGTGTGGATGGACCATGTGAGTTCCTCAGTGATGTGGACACCCAGGAACTTGAAGCTGCTGACTCTCTCCACTGGTGCTCCATTGATGGTGATGGGACTGTGTTCTCTGTCTTTTCTTCTGAAGTCCACCACAAGCTCCTTTGTCTTACTGACGTTGAGGGAGAGGTTGTGCTCCTGACACCAGTGTGTCAGAGGGTGCACCTCCTCTCTGTAGGCTGTTTCATCATTGTCAGTGATCAGACCTACCACCTTCGTGTCATCAGCAAACTTAATGGCATTGGAGCTATGTGTTGCCACACAGTCATGAGTGTACAGGGAATACAGTAGTGGGCTGAGAACACAGCCCTGCGGGGCTCCAGTGTTGAGGGTCAGTGATGAGGAGATGTTGCTGCCTATTCTAACCACCTGGCGTCTGCTTGACAGGAAGTCCAGGATCCAGCTGCACAGCGAGCTGTTTAAGCCCAGAGCCCGGAGTTTCTCATCTAGCTTGGAGGGCACTATGGTGTTGAATGCTGAGCTGTAGTCTACAAACAATATTTTCACATAAGTGTTCTTTTTTTCCAGGTGGGAGAGAGCAGTGTGTATTGTAGATGCGAGGGCATCATCAGTGGAGCGGTTGTTGCGGTAAGCAAACTGCAATGGTCTAGAGAGAGAGGTAGCACAGAGCAGATGTAATCTCTGATTAGTCTCTCAAAGCATTTGCTGATGATGGGGGTCAGAGCAACAGGACGCCAGTCATTTAAGCAAGTGATTTTTGATTGCTTTGGAACAGGTACAATGGTGGATGTATTGAAGCATGTGGGGACTACAGACAAAGAGAGGGAAAGGTTGAAAATGTCCGTAAAAACACCAGCCAGCTGGTTCGCGCACGCTCTGATGACGCGGCCCGGAATGCTGTCTGGGCCCGCGGCTTTGCAGATATTCACCCGTCTGGGTTACATCCGCTACAGAGACGGAGAGTGAACTAACCTCTGTAGCTTCGGCCTCGAGAGCTCTCTCCGTGAGGGCGGTGTTATTTCCCTCAAAACGAGCATAAAAAGTATTTAGCTCATCCAGGAGAGAGGCAGCGGTGTTCATGGCAGAGTTTTTTATTCCCTTTAATGTCCGTGATGATGTTAATTCCCTGCCACATGCTTCTAGAGTTGGTGGTGTTAAACTGTCCTTCAATCTTGTTCCTGTACTGGTGTTTTGCTGTTCTGATAGTTTTTCGGAGGGCATAACCGGCTTGTTTATGCTCCTCCGCGTTCCCGGAATTAAAAGTGGAGGTCCGCACATTAAGTGCCGCGCAAACTTTGCCATTTATCCATGGCTTCTGGTTCGGATAGATCCGTATTGTTCTGGTCGGAACGACATCCTCTACGCACTTTCTGATGAAACACATTACGCTATCAGCATAAAGCTCTATGTCATCATCAGAGGCGGACCAGAACATCTCCCAGTCCGTGTGATCAAAACAGTCTTGTAGCGTAGAGTCTGATTGGTCCGACCAGCACTGGATCGTTCTGAGGGTGGGTGCTTCCTGTTTCAGTTTCTGCCTGTAAGCGGGCAGAAGCAGAATGGAAGAGTGGTCCGATTTGCCAAATGGTGGGCGTGGAGAGGGATTTGTAGCCATCCCGGAAGGGAGAGTAGCAATAGTCCAAAACCCGGTCTCCTCGTGTGTTGAAACTAATGTGCTGGTGGTATTTTGGTGCGACTAATTTGAAACTGGCTTTATTAAAGTCCCCGGTCACAATGAACATGGCCTCAGGGTGCACGGTTTCCTGCTCACTTATACTCCCATACAGTTCCTTAAGTGCCCGTTCTGTGTCAGCTTGTGGTGGGATGTACACAGCAGTGATAATGACAGCTGTGAATTCCCTTGGTAGCCAGAATGTCGACACAGAAGCATGAGAAATTCCAGATCAGGAGAGCAGAAAGACTTGATAGAATGTACGTTCCTCTGATCACACCAGGATTTGTTGATCATAAAACATACACCACCACCTCTGCTTTTACCTGAGAGGTCTTTCGCTCTGTCCGCTCGGTGCACGGAGAATCCTGCGGGTTCAATGTCTGAGTCTGGAATCTCAGCAGACATCCAAGTTTCTGTAAGGCAGATAATGCAGCAGTCCCTCATCTCTCGTTGGAAAGAGATCTGCGCTTTCAGCTCGCAGAGCTTGTTATCCAGAGACTGAACATTTGTGAGTAGAATACTGGGTAGCGGGGGTCGATTTGTGCGGCGTCTTACTCTGATGAGAACGCTGGCTCTGTTTCCCCTTTTCCTCCTGCGTTTCCGCGTTCGGGCTGCTCAGACAAAGGGTTTCGCTTGCGTGTTTGTAAACAGCAGGTCGGCATTGAGGAATTTGAAGTCCGGTTTATGGTGTGAAATTGCTGAACCAATGTCCAAAAGTGTTTGTCTGTCGTAGACAATAAGGCAGACAACATCCAAGACAAAAACATAAGAATTGTAAACAAAACACTACCATGTTGTGTCGGAGCTCGCAACGCAGCAGCCATACTCGGCGCCATCTTGATTCGAACTCGTGACTCCAAGGGTGGTAGTCAGCGTCAATACTCGCTGATCTACCCAGGCCCCCGTCAGAGTCATTTTTAATCAAATCTAGACAGGCCCCATTTCCACTCCAACACCTTATCCTTGAGTAATCATGTTAAATAGCTAATTTGGTACTAGAAAATCACTTGCCATTATATCAAACACAGCTGAAAGCTGTTTGGTTCGTTAAATGAAGCTTAACATCGTCTTTTTGTTTGTTTTTGAGTTGCCACAGTATGCAATAGACTGGCATGTTTTAAAGTCAATATTAGGTCAAAAATGGCAAAAAAGAAACAGCTTTCTCTAGAAACTCATCAGTCAGTCATTGTTTTGAGGAATGAAGGCTATACAATGCTTGAAATTGCCAAAAACTGAAGATTTCATACAAAGGTGTACACTACAGTCTTCAAAGACAAAGGACAACTGGCTCTAACAAGGACAGAAAGAGATGTGGAAGGCCAGATGTACAACTAAACAAGATGATAAGTACATCAGAGTCTCTAGTTTGAGAAATAGATGCCTCACATGTCCTCAGCTGACAGCGTCATTGAATTCTACCCGCTCAACACCAGTTTCATGTACAACAGTAAAGAGAAGACTCAGGGGTGCAGGCCTTATGGGAAGAATTGCAAAGAAAAAGCCACTTTTGAAACAGAAAAACAAAAAGAAAAGGTTAGAGTGGGCAAAGACACACAGACATTGGACAACAGATAATTGGAAAAGAGTGTTATGGATCTTAGCCCCATTGAGCTTTTGTGGGATCAGCTAGACTGTAAGGTGCGTGAGTGCCCGACAAGACAGCCACATCTATGGCAAGTGCTACAGGAAGTGTGGGGTGAAATGTCACCTGAGTATCTGGACAAACTGACAGCTAGAATGCCAAGGATCTGCAAAGCTGTCATTGCTGCACATGGAGGATTTTTTGATGAGAACTCTTTGAAGTAGTTTAAGAAGTTCTGAAAAAAAAAAATTCAAATATGAATAATAATTTTTCACGTTATTAATGTCCTGACTATACATTGTGATCAGTTGAATGCCACTTTGGTGAATAAAAGTACTAATTTCTTTCCATAAGAGCAAAATCTGTACATTTCCAAACTTTTGGCCGCCAGTGTACATTAAAGTATTGAAATAGATGTGATCGGATAATGAAGGACTTCAGCAAATTAGTGTCCAGTATTCATGGGAACTGTTTAAAAAAGCAGGATGCACCTTAAGAAGTTGGTTTAGAGAATTATCAGAGTGTGCAGAGCTATAATCTTAGCAAAGGGTAACTATTTGAAAGAAGTTAAAATATAAGAGAGTTTTTATTTAACCTATTTTGGTCATTGCATAATTTCCATAATTTCATTTGTGTTATTTCTTAAAGGAATAGTTCACCCAAAAATGAAAATTCTCTCATCATTTACTCACCCTCATGCCATCCCAGATGTGTATGACTTTATTTCTTCTGCAGAACACAAATGAAGATTTTTAGAAGAATATCTCAGCTCTGTAGGTCGATACAATGCAAGTGAATGGTGTCCAGATCTTTGAATATCCAAAATCATATAAAGACAGCATAAAAGTAATCCATAACACTCCAGTGGTTTAATCCATGTCCTCAGAAGCAATATGATAGGTGTGGGTGAGAAACAGATCAACATTTGATTCCTTTTTTTACTATAAATGTATACCTTTACTAAAACATTCTTCTTCTTGTGTTTTTGACGATTTACATTCTTTGTGCATATCGCCACCTACTGGGCAGGGAGGAGAATTAATAGTAAAAAAAGGACATATATATTGATCTGTTTCTCACCCCACACCTATTATATCGCTTCTGAAAATCTAGATTTAACTACTGGAGTCGTATGGGTTACTTTTATGCTGCCTTGGTGTGCTTTATGTTGCTTCAAAGTTCTGGCCACCTTTCACTTGCATTGCATGGGCCTACAGAGCTGAGATATTCTTCTAAAACTCTTCGTTTGTGTTCAGCAGAAAAGAGAAAGTCATACACATGCTATGGTATGTGGGTGAGTAAATGATGAGCGAATTTCAATTATGGGTGAACTCTCCCTTTAGCTATTATTCTGAAATGTGGAAAATTGTAATAATATCCAAACTTTTGACTGGTAGTGTAATCTCACTGTCTTAAATCTTATGAGACTGATTCATTTATTGTTCTGACCAGGATTGGCTGGATTTTTCCCACTACACCCAATGACAATAACAGAAGCAGAGCGGAGACGAAAAGCTGCTTTGACAGAAGAAATTAAGACTGACAGTCAAGATCAAGAGGACAAGCATGCAGAGATGTAAAACGTCATAAACCAAAAAATATAAAGGAGTTTCACAAAAAGGCAAAATTAAGTGTTCATGATTTCTCAGTCGTTGCAGTGTAATATTGTACTTATGTAATGGTGAGGTTTTGTTTCACGTTTTGTACTTTTGTAATAATGTTTGGCGTTAAGCTTTAGATCAGGTTAAATAAACTTCAGACATTCAAATATTGTTTGATGAAAGGAGGGGACTTACTCTTTTGAAGTGAATTCTGTAATCATTAAACTGTCTCACACTTTTATTGTTATTCATTGAGAACCGATGATGAGTTGAGAAAAGAAATTAATCAATGATCTGGCTTGGGGCATCTACAATGAAAGCTGAAATTTCCTTCCTTGTTTAACATCAGATCAACTGATCAGACCCTATAAATGATTACACATGATTGTGTAACTCCTTTGCGGCAAGCAACTTGTATTGCAATACACCCATGTACTTGTATTAAAGTCACTGTTTAACATTTGTCAGAGGCTCAAATTATCAGGTATAGTTCACCCAAAAATACAATTCTGTCAACATTTACTCACCCTCACACCATCCCAAATGTGTATGACTTTCTTTCTTCTACAGAAGACAAATTAAGATTTTTAGGAGAATATTTCAGGAGACCAAAACATTCAAGCTCATAAATGCACATAAAGGCAGCATAAAAGTAATCCATAAGAATCCAGTGGTTAAATCCATGTCTTCTGAAGCGATATGATAGGTGTGGGTGAAAAACAGATCAATATTAAAGTCTTTTTTTTACAATAAATTCTCCTTGCCATATTCCAGTAAGTGGAGATATGCACAAATAATGCGAATCACCAAAAACAAAAGAATGTAGAAGTGAAAGTGGAGATTTATAGTAAAAAAAGACCAAAATATTGATCTGTTTCTCATCCTCACCTATCATATTGCTTCTGAAGACATGGATTAAACCACTGGAGTATTATGGAATACTTTCATGCTGCCTTTATGTGCTTCTGGAGCTTAAAAATATTGGTCATCATTCACTTGCATTATGAAGAGCTACTGAGCTGAAATATTCTTCTAAAAATCTTAATTTGTGCTCTGCAGAATAAAGAAAGTCATACACATCTGGGATGGCATGAGGGTGAGTAAATGAGGGAGAACTCTAATTTTTGAGTGAACTATTCCTTTAAACAGAAGGTTGGGGACTAAATGGGGACACTATTTTTATTTTATGAATTTTTTTATTTCATCCCCAATTTTGGAATGCTCAGTTCCCACTACTTACTAGGTCCTCATGGTGGTGCGGTTACTCACCTCTATCCGGGTGGCGGAAGACAAGTCTCAGTTACCTCCACTTCTGAGACAGTCAATCCGCGCATCTCATCACGTGGCTCATTATGCATGACACCGCGGAGACTCACAGCATGTGGAGGCTCATGCTACTCTCCGTGATCCACGCACAACTTAGCATGCCCCATTGAGAGCGAGAACCAGTAATCACGACCACGAGGAGGTTAAAGTGACTTTACACTCCCTAGCAACCGGGACAATTTGGTTGCTTAGGAGGCCTGGCCGCACTATTTAGATTTTTAAGATCATGTGAACACACCAATTTAGTGAAGTGTATCCAAACTTTTGAATAGTGTCAAGAAGTGTATGCTTCAGTAATTGTTTTTAATATAGAAAAAAAAAAAAAAATACTATGAAAGTGAATAGTGACTTAAGCATACACTTCTTGCGACTATTCAAAAGTTTGGACACATTTGACTAAATATATGTATTCTCATAATTTTCAAACCCTTTGATCTAAAGGCATACGCTTAAATGTTTGACATTAATTTTGTAGACAGACATACAGTAAATTGTCATTGACAGTGCTTCTGTATGGAGTCCTTTACAGAACAAACATACATCCATCAATCTCTTGTGTAAGCAGGTAAGAGCAAACTGTTACAACTATAAAGTTTTAATATAAATGAGTCAGTTGGGTTAGTCTTGAGTTAGTCAGCAGTCAGTAAGTTTGACAGATGAAACGCAATTCAGTTGGAGTACAAAAGCAATTTGTAATCTTTTATGAAGTTTGGAAAGGTTATGTATAGTTTAATGAAATTTACCAATGGTGTATCCAATGATTTTATGGACTCGGTGAAGACAAGTCTTAGTGCCTTTGCCAGCAGGATTTTGCATTATAGTTTTTATTATGTACGATCGGATTATGCAGATAAAATGGACTGTGAAAATTGACTGACATGTAGATTTCAGCTGTTGTCCTACTTTGGTCTATACCAAACACAGTGTACAGAATCTTTGAATAAAGATATTGCCTGGCCACCACTGTGATGAACAAACCTTTAAGGAAATGTTGAAATGGACATTCATCTTGCTTTCATTTTATTTATTTAAAAATAGTTGCTTATGATTATTTTAGCTAAATAATAAATAATAATAAATAAATAAGATCAGTATGAGATGAAGGACTGATCATGAAATAAAGTATTCATTGTTTTGTCCTACTGTATAGGGCATAAGATGGGAGACTCATATATGAAACATAAACATTTCTCAATAGAGAAAACACCACCGATTTACACATAATGTTTGTATAGCATAGCCTGTGTTTCCCATGCACGCAGAAAAATGTATGAGAATTGATGAAGCAACTGAACCACTGATAAGCCAGTACAGCTCTAACACTCTAACATTGTTAATGCCTAACACACCCTAGAACAAGTCCACATGCATGTCCACAAGGAATGAGGAAATATGAATCAGAATCACAGTGTCACCTAACCACAGATTTTACAATCATTAATGTCGTTATAAATGTGACAGCTTTCCTTACTGTTTATGCACAGTTGTGTAACTCATTGATGGACTCAGTCTAAATGCAAAAGCATTTCAAAAGATTACATATGAATCAGATTTTCAAATATTAATTTATGTAATCAGGGGCGGTTCTAAACTATTTTGACTGGGGGTGGGCCAGGGTGGGGCCGGGTGTGCTTGTAGGGGGGCAACTGTATTATACCTTAAATGTCCCCTGTACACATATAAAACATAATTTGCTGTTTTAATATTTGTGGACATGCTATTTTTTAAAGACAAGCAAAGATTAACCAAATTTGAGGGAACATTTTTACATTTTAATTTTAAAATATATGAACAAACAGGCTCATGGCAAATGTTTAAATTAGTCAATACATCTAACAATCTGACTTTACCCACAAACTTTAAACCATGTTGCCATGCTGTTCTTTAGAGTGACAAATGCAGTAACATTCTTAGATAACATTAATGGTTGGCTACATCAGTATTTTAGGTTAGAATTTAAGCAGTAGGCTATAATTAGCATGTACAGGTTTTGTAAATGATCACCATTTCCTTTAAGATTATTCTAAGAATTTTTAAGCGCATTTTTTATATCACTAGTTCATTTTAAATGGTTGTGTAACAAGTGAAATTGTAAATGTATCTCAATTACTATGAGTTTAAAAAGGTTGCATGCATTGTAATTATAAGTGACCAATTAGATGGCTTTAATATTTTTTTAAATATTATGTCTGTCAGTGTCTATGCACATTCTTTATTGAGCACGCTTGGTGTGCGCCTCTTATTAGAGAATGCGGTTGCTAATATTAAGCTCAATTCTCTGTTATTGAGCACGTGTGCCTCTCCCTTGTGATTGGTGTGCCGCACGTTAAGTATTTGATTGATAAATGGTGTTAATAGAGAGGACGATGTGTTTGCTGTCTTCCCTGTAAACTATTGAGTAGAGTTGGGGTACTCAAGTTTGGACTTGGACTTGAGTCCAAGTCACGAGTCCAATTTTATTGGACTTGGACTTGTCACGGACTCAAGCCTTTGGGACTCAGGATTTGTTTCAGAGTCCAACCGAGTTCATGACATTTGTAATGCAATTAAAAAAATAACAAAACAGAAATGAATGAACACATCTCTGTCTGCATGCAGCTGTATTAGCCCCTGAAGTCGTAGATGTAACCAGAGTTGTTTCACTGTTTAAGCAAACACACAAAACACACATACGCACGTGCACAGGCACACTCATCAGTCAACCAATAGCTTGAATGTTACTACAGAGACTACTGTATAACATCAAATCCTGAGGTGGCTGGCATGACGAAAACATAAAGATGGGTATGTATCCCATGTAATAGAAACTAAACAAGGCAGTTTCACATGACACGGGACCTGACAACTGGTAAAATTGTGTGTGGCGTTTGTGCAGCCAACGGTGCTCGCATCGTGGTTTCATCATGGTTAAAAACTAAAAATCAAGAGCTTCATTGAGTCAAGCCACCCACATCATGTCTCTCACAGTTTACTAAAAACAGCATAACAAAATAAAAATACATCAAAATAGTATTAATATTGGATATGAAGTCTTTTTAGGCATAATGTATCAACACATGTAGGCTTCTGTAGTCTCTTGTGGTCCACGCATGTGTTGTCAGCTTGAACTGGTCCATAATAGTTTGATGAATTAACCGTGTAACTTTTTAAACAGTCGGGGGGAAAAAATTGTTATTGCTAAAGCAGACAGCAACTCTAAACAGATAAACAGCACCTATTTATTATTGACTGACTATTTTCAAAGCATTGACGAGCTGCTTAAAATACATTCTTTTACAGCATTTGTCCACCATTCACAACATTCAACCATGCACAATAAAATATTAGGATATTTTGGGCAGTGAAATGTTGTTTATAATTTAATTATAGACTATAAAATAAATGTATTATTCGATGACAGAGTTTGTGTATGAAGCTAAACTTCATGTAATGAGATGAATTTAGTTGGTTATGACGTTTTTATTTTGCATTTGTATTTTATTTTTATTGTAAACCACCGGGTAATTTATGCACGTATTTTTTTAGCCTACATCTCTTTTTGAAGGACAATTCTGTTAATTTATGACTCAATTTTTATTCTCCATGTTTTTGCAGTTAAAGAGCTCAATTAAATTTTCTTTGGTTGGTATTTTAAGATTTCAGACTGATTGCAGACCAACGTGGCTGCCGCTCATGCAAATATCAGATATTATAATTTTTTATCTTCTGCAGCAGCTGCTGCGTGATGCATATGGACGCATCAAGGATTTAGGTACACAAGCAGCATGCAGAACTGCCCTGCACTGTGCGGTTTCCCACAAATTAACTAGAAAAATCATGTCCGTGACAACATGGCCCTAATATTATCAGTGGGCTTTTCCAGTGTTTTTGGATGTAGCATTTGCAGTCAAATCATGAGATGTAACTTCTCAGTGAGTGCTAATTAATATTGTGTTGACTCATTTGTATGAACTGTATTTTCCCAAATTAGTCGGCAGATAGAGAAAAAAAGACAGAAATATTAGTATAGACAATTATTTTATTAGATAGGGATCATTTTAAATAAAACTAAATTAAGTAGATTGAAAATGAAGTTGAAATAAAAACTAAATAAAAATTTGAAACATAACCTTGGTTGTAATGACTAGCTTTCACATTCTTTAGCCTATATTTGAGTGGAGGGGGAAACGCAACAAATAACTGAAATGTCAACAGAACGCAATAAGTGTGAAATATATGAAAGGCATCAGAGGTGTTTTTGTTACATTTATATTGACAATCTGTTTTTCTTAGTTGTGAAGTTTAAAATAAGCTTAACATACTGATGTTGAGTTTACGGTTTCAATTTTAATTCAGATTCATGAACAGATTCATTCGAACTCGGCCTGTTATGGACTCGGTCTCGAGTCCGACTCATCCCCTTTTAGACTTGAACTCAACTCGGACTCAATTGTTTAAAGACTTAGACTTGAATCGGACTCGACTAAGGTGGACTCGAACCCAACACTATATTTATTAGTTATCTTGCATTTTGTTTGCAAGAGAAGCAGTAGGATCAACTCTGAAGCTTTGTTCTCTCTCTCTAGGTTAGTTGTGCGTTTGCTTTTTTATTCTTGCGCCCGTACCCAACAGTACCAATATTAATCTGTATGTACACTGCTTGGCCAAAAAAAGTTGCATACTCTAATATTTCGTTGTACCACCTTTAGCTTTGATTACTGCGTGCATTCGTTGTGGCATTGTTTCAACAACCTTATGTAACATCACAACATTTTTTCCATCCACAGTTGCATTCATTTTTGTCTGAGATCTTGTACTGATGACGGGAGAGTCGAACCAGTCTGTAAAGTCTTCTCCAGCACATCCCAAAGACTTTCAATGGGGTTAATGTCAGGACTCTGTGGTGGCCAATTCATGTGTGAAAATGATTCCTCATGTTCCCTGAATCACTCTTTCACAATTTGAGCCTGATGAATCTTGGCATTGTCATCCTGGAATATATCCATGCCATCAGGGAAGAAAAAACCATTGATGGGATAACCTGGTCATTCATTACATTCATGTAGTCAACTGACTTCATTTTATTGCTGCATAATGTTGAGCCTAGACCTGACCAATTGAAGCAACCCCAGATCATAACACTGCCTCCAGAGGCTTGTACAGTGGGCACTATGCATGATGGGTGCATCGCTTCATGCACTTCCCTTCTTACCCTGATGCGCTCATCACTTTGGAATAGGGTAAATCTGGACTCATCAGACCACATGACCTTTTTCCATTGATCCACGGCAAGATGCCGCCCTGGGTGGCTGCCCATGTCGCCTATACCTAAATCTGCCACTGCAAAGGTTAAGAGAGTAAAGATATTCTATGCCTAGAGTCATTGTTTTCCTGTGGTTGCCATATCAAATGCAATTTATTAACTCAGTGTTGCTATTTATAGCATGACACAAGAACAAAGGAACCAACTTTACTTGGTTCAGTATTACGAAATATGGTATCTTTCTTTGAAAACATTTTTAAATGTTTCCTGACTACAATTCAGACAGTTAAACATGAAGCTTAATATAAATAGGAATTAATGTCACAGAACACCAACAGTTGTCATCATCAGTTTCTTCTTTTGCTTGTGGTGAGATTGTTTTTACTACAAGTTCAAAATACAATTTAACTTTCTAAGTATTATTTTCACTATTCGACTCACTGAATAAAATAGACAACAATAATATTAGTCTGACATTTAACAAAAGTCCTAAAACAACATTTTTGCACTTATAAGATCTAAACCTCATAACGTTATTTAAAGGGATAGTTCACTCAAAAATGAATGAAAAATAATTTACTCACCCTCATGCCATCCCAGATGTGTATGACTTTCTTTCTTCTGCAGAAAACAAATGAAAATTTTTAGAAAAATATCTGAGCTCTGTAGGTCCATATAATACAATTGAATGGTGTCCAGACCTTTGAATCTCCATAATCACATAAAGTCAGCATAAAAGTAATCCATAAGACTACAGTGGTTTAATCCATGTCCTCAGAAGTGATATGATAGATGTGAATGAGAAACAGATCAATATTTAAGTCCTTTTTACTATAACTGTCCACTTTCACATTCTTCTTCTTTTGTTTTTGGGCAATTATCATTCTTCATGTATATCACAACCTACTGGTCAAAGATGGTCAAAGGTGGAGATTTATAGTAAAAGGAATTAAATATTGATATGTTTCTCACCCACACCTAACATATTACTTCTAAAGACATGGATTACACCACTGGGGTCTTATGGGTTTACTTTTATTCTGCATTTATGTGCTATTTGGACCTTCTGAGTTCTGGTCACCATTCACTTGCATTGTATGGACCTACAGAGCTGAAATATTCTTCTAAAAATCTTAATTTGTGTTCTGCAGAAGAAAGAAAGTCATACACACCTGGGATGGTATGAGGGTGAGTAAATGATGAGAGAATATTCATTTTTGCATGAACTATCCATTTAAATAATACCAATCTTAAACCAACTGCAACATAAAGCTAAAAAGAAACCGTTTATTTCCTTCTTTTGACTGGTTTGAACTAGTTTCTATTTTGGTCCAGTTTAACTTTTAAACCGATGGTTTCTCAAGGAAGTAACATGATGCTGTAATGCAGTCTTTTTCCACTAACATAACAAGACTTGACAAATTTGACGAGGCATCAATTCAATAACACTTGGCTTTCACCTCACTTTGTATCCTGTTTTGGGGAGCAACTGTAGCATCTAAAAATAAAAACTTTTGGGTACTCTGTTAAATTAGGCGTTTATGACTATTTAAGTGAGTTTATCAAAACTGTAACAGTGTGAGATAAATACTGTTTTAAATCTAATAGCTATATATGATCTGCAATAGCTACTAAATTTAACTGTGAATTTTGACCACTATGTTTTCTTGAATTAATACATAATCTTTCCTGATAAAGCAATTCCACGTTTCTCTATGGTCACATCATGGCAAGCACAATATTTTAGACATACACAAATGCAACATAGGGAGTTTGTTTGTTTATTTATTTATTTATTGGATTTATTGCATTATGTCAGACCGAACATTTCTTGGAAAGGGTGTATGCTGGTGGAGACTGGAGGTCAGATAACTACTCAGTGGTTTCAAAACCATACGCACTGCCAATCAGTGTGGTTTACTCAAGGCGTGGACTTAACTTTCTTAAATGCACAAATGTTCCATACCTGCTGACATTTACTGTCACCGGAAAATTTGTATGCCTTCCTACTCAGGTGGCAACTGAAATTTAACAGAGGAGAAACAATGATGACAGGTGCATTTGGCTGTCAATTTCCATTATAGAAAGAATGCAAATTTTATATATATGACTGAAAATTATATATATATATATATACTTTAAATATGCATGTCTGGAAAACGAATGTCATAATCCTGCTAGTATATTTAACAGTCATGATCTTTGGAGAAGGTAAGTTTCAAAAGCTTATTGTTTATACATTTGTTTAATTAATTATTTTGCAAAAACAAAAGATTAACTGAAGATTAATTTTAAATGTAATTCATTAAAAAATTATCTGTTAGCATTTGAGAAGCATAAGAGCAATGATTGTGATTGGCTGGTGAAAAATTTGATTTGTCTACGCAGTAAAACATAATATGAACACTGTACATGTACACATTCAAGTGAATCACTGGACTGTTGCATAGACTTTTAAAGCAAATAATTCCGTTATCTTGTGTATTTATCAATTATACAGTCTTTCCAGTCATTAAAATAAAAATGAAAAAAATATTTTCCAAGGAACTGTATTACATTTGAAAATATTTAATATTTAATATAGTTAGTCCTAAAACTAAAGAAATATTACATTATAACATTATACGATACATGTCCAGGGGTGTAAATATTTGCACTGACAACGATTGGATTGGATTACAACTTTTTACTTAACGATTACGACTGCATTGCAAAATCTGAAATTTGGTCACGATTTGATTTGGTTTTTATTATTTTAGAACAATTATTTTCAAAAAGATTCAGAAACAAGATTCAAAGTTTTTACTGAACATTCTTAATTTAGACAGCACAGACATGCACCAGACTTGAGCACTATGTGTGGCTGCATATATAAACAGAAAATAATACTAAGGTTATGCATAATAGATCTGATAAGAATAAAGGATAACAATGTCTGATGCAACAGATGCAATGATTTGATGCAAACACACACAAACAGACGGTGTGTGAACTGTGGAATAAGTGTTGCAGATTTGCATATTATGTAACGTTAACATTTATTGCACCAGTAATTACAAATGAAATATGTCAAGTGCAGACAGATAAGGTACATGTTTAAATCAAGCAAGGTCATAGAATTATCAAATATCTATTAGTAGTGTAGGGCCCTATGAAATCCATTTTATTTTTTTCCAAAATCGGTTTTATTTTTCCCAAATTCCATGTTTTCCTTTTTATTTTCCCTGAATTTCGGGTTAAAGTTTAATAACATTTTATCATTAACAAAACTGTCCAATCTAATGAATTCATAGAATTTTAATCAAATAAGATCAGAACAATTACTTTTCAACATACCATTGCATTATTTCTATAATACTTCTATACTGATACTCACAGCACATTCCAAAACACAGCATAAGAGTTTTTTTCTTGTTTTTTTTTTTTTTTTTTTTTTTTGTCAAATACAGCATCACAATTTTAATGAAAGCAGTGATGAAACTCTTGCTTGTGAGATATAATGTATAAATATAATGTTCTTATTATTGATATATTATTATTATCATTATTATTCCTACTACTACTGCACTGAATATTAAATGTTAGTATATAGAAGTAATACATTTCTGTCCCATTTTTTCAATTTCACACGTCTAGTTAAATGGAGCTTTTATTTTGGTGTTTTGGCGGGAAAAAACTGATGTTTTTGATGACTTCACTATGGGCTGATGTGCTTATTAAACCATAAAAGGCTATGATTTAATTATATAAATATATTGTCTGCATGAGCTATGCACGAACAAAGTGCTCTGCTCTTTGTCATTTGTCACAGAGCACACATGATGTTAATAATGCAGTTGGTGTGTAAGCAGCTGCTTCTCACATTCACTTACTGTTGAAGCATGCAGCTCAGCAAGACATTATATAGGCTATTTGTTTAATTAAATCTCAACCTTTTGTGGTTTAATCATCACACTAGGACATATCACAATTGTAATTTGATTAATTGTGCATCTATACATTAATTTTATCCCAAATAAGTTCAATTCCGTGACATTCTGCATTTAATAGTTAATTAAATTTTATGACTGGATTCTACGATTCTGTCCATGTTTTCTGCATCGTGGAAATCATAGGGCCCTAGTAGTGAATAAAGGTAGTTTTACATGTGTGGTGATGGGGCCGTGGTCGAGCTATGTCTGTAGAGAGCAAGGCCAGGAGAGGAAGGGCAGTCTGGTCTGCCCTTTTATCCCTCTCCAGCTCCCACTGTAACACAGAACAGTTGTTAGAAATAATTTCCCACAGGTGTCAATCCTTACCACTCTTCCTCTCCTGGCCTCGCTCTTTAAAGACGTTGCTCGGTCACACCCCATCACCACAACATGGTATGTTGTACCTGCAAGTTCCCTATTAATTTTCAATGGGAGATGCAGCAGAACTGAGGTGGCTACGCTTGTCAAGCACATTCACTGCAATGTTTTATCTTTTCGTGGCTGCCACGTGTCATTAACCAATCAGAGGTAACTTAAATCAACCGGCATTTAGCTTTTAACTGGTTAGTTGCCTTACCAGTTAAAAGTCTGAAATCACTCACTATTACCTAAACAGTACACCATTTGGCATTTGAGTGAGTAATTTCGCTATTTAATGGAGAAATAATGGACTTTATGGAGATATCAATCAATATAAACATGGCATATCGTAATTTGAGAAAAAAGCAATGACAACTAACTAACTTGATCAATTAGATGCAAAGAGTTTTGAATAATGACACAAAAATCCAAACTCAGCAGCATCAATCCATCCATTCATTTTCCCACTTATCCAATAAGGGGTCACAGGGAGCAAACTGGGCAGCATGAACTTTCTTAATTTAAAGTAAGATTTCTTCCCTTCAATCTTTCGTGCTCTGCATCTGCTGCGAGAAGGCTCGTGTACTGTATCTGAATAACATTGGGTATTAATATATTAATGACAATCGATGTCTTATCGAAATCGAAATGTCTTCAGATCTATGCATTTTTTAAACCCATAGACCTAATTAAACCATGAATAAAAACAATTATTAAACAAAATTATATGATTTTTGTTTGTGTTTGCATACATTTGTAAAAATATAATTTATAGGTTCACCTTAAATAAAGCAACATGTTAACTATTATTTAATTTACATCTATGCCACTAAATACTTTTATCAGGTGTGACAACGGCAGAAAAACAATCTACACCAACACGTACCTCTCCATCATCAACATTGTCTACCATAGAAGAACAGAGTAAATTAGAATTCACTGCATCCTCAACAGAAATATCTTCAACTAGTGTAGAGAAAACAACAAACCTGCAGACTCCAACAACAGAAATAGAATCTTCCCCATCAATAACAGGTACATCTTTATCTTCATTATTTTCAACCACAGAAGGACGAAGTACACTAGAATTCACTGCATTCACAAAAGAAATATCTTCAACTGGTGTTGAAGAAACGGTCAGCCTGCATACTCCAACAACACAACTGTCAACCACATTAGGACAGAGTACACCAGAACTCACTGGATCCACAACAGAAATATCTTCAACTAGTGTAGAGAAAAAAACAAGCCTGCAGAATCCATCCACAGATATACAATCTACATCATCAATAACTGATACCTCTCCATTTTCATTATTGTCAACCACAGAAGGACAGAGTACATCAGAAATCACTACATCCACAACAGTTATATCTTCAAATAGTGTGGAAGAAACAACAAGCCTGCACTCTCCATCCACAGAAATACAGTCTTCACCATCAATAACAGGTAGCACTCCATCTTCATTATTGTCAACAACAGAAGGACAGACCACATCAGAACTCACTACATCCACAACAGAAATAACTTCAACTAAGGTAGAGGAAACAACAAGCCCGCAAACATCAAGCACTCTTTCTATTTTAACCATAGAAATACAATTTTCACCATCAATAACAGATACATCTCCATCTTCAACATCATCTACCACAGAGGGAAAAATGACACCAGATTTCTCTGCATTCACAACAGAAACATCTTCAACTAGTTTAGAGAAAACAACAAGCCTGCAGACTCCATCCAAACATATACAATCTTCATCATCAATAACAGGTACCTCTCCAATTTCATTATTGTCAACCACAGAAGGACAGAGTACATCAGAAATCACTACATCTACAACAGTAAAATCTTCAACAAGTGTGGATGAAACAACAAGCCTGCAGACTCCATCCACAGAAATACAATCTTTGCCATCAATAACAGCTACCTCTCCATATTCAACATCATCTACCACATTGGGACAGATTACACCAGAATTCACTGCATTCACAACAGAAATATCTTCAACTAGTGTAGAGGAAAAAACAAGCTTGCAGACTTCAACCACTCTTTCTATTTCAACAACAGAAATACAATCTTCACCATCAATAACATGTACCTCTCCATCTTCACCAATGTCAACTACAGAAGGACAGAGTACAACAGATTTCACAGCATTCAAAACAGAATTATCTTCGACTAGTTTTGAAGAAACAGCAAGCCTGCAGACTCCAACAACAGAAATGCAATCATCCCCATCAATAACAGGTAGAACTCCATCTTCATTATTTTCAACCACAGAAGGACGAATTACACTAGAATTCCCTGCATCCACAAAAGAAATATCTTCAGCTAGTGTAAAAGAAACAATAAGCTTGCAGACTCCATCCACAGATATACAATCTTCACCATCAATAACAGGCACCTCTCCATCTTCATTATTGTCAACCACAGAAGGACAGAGTCCACCTGAACTCACTACATCCACAACAGAAATACCTTCAACTAAGGTAGAGGAAACAACAAGCCCGCAAAAATCAAACACTCGTTCTATTTCAACCAGAGAAATACAGTCTTCACCATCAATAAAAGGTACCTCTCCATCTTCATTATTGTCAACCACAGAAGGACGAAGTACACTAGAATACACTGCATCCACAAAAGAAATATTTTCAAATGGTGTTGAAGAAACAACCAGCCTGCAGACCCCAACCACACAATTGTCAACCACAGAAGGACAGAGTACATCAGAATTCAATACATCCACAACAGTAATAACTTCAACTAGTGTGGAAGAAACAACAAGCCTGCAGACTCCATCCACAGAAATACAATCCTCACTATCAACAATAGGTACCTCTCCATCTTCACCATTTTCAACCACAGAAGGACAGAGTCCACCAGAACTCACTACATCCACAACAGAAATACCTTCAACTAAGGTAGAGGAAACAACAAGCCCGCAAACATCAAGAACTCATTCTATTTCAACCACAGAAATACAGTCTTCAACATCAATAACAGGTACCTCTCCAAGTTCACCAGTATCAACTACAGAAGAACAGAGAACACCAGAATTCACTGCATTCACAACAGAATTATCTTTGACTAGTTTTGAAGAAACAACAAGCCTGCAGACTCCATTCACAGAAATACAATCTTCCCCATCAATAACACATACATCTCCATCTTCATTATTGTCAACCACAGAAGGACAGAGTACATCAGAAATCACTACATCCACAACAGTAATATCTTCAACTAGTGTAGAAGAAAAAACAAGCCTGCAGACTCCATCCACAGAAATACAATTGTCACCATCAATAACAGGTATCACTCCATCTTCATTATTGTCAACCACAGAAGGACAGAGTACATCAGAACTCACTACATCCACAAAAATAATATTTTTAACTAGTGTGGAAGAAACAACAAGCCTGCAGACTCCAACAACAGAAATACAATCCTCACCATCAACAACAGGTACCTCTCCATCTTCACGATTTTCAACCACAGAAGGACAGAGTCCACCAGAACTCACTACATCCACAACAGAAATACCTTCAACTAAGGTAGAGGAAACAACAAGCACGGAAACATCAAACACTCATTCTGTTTCAACCACAGAAATGCAATCTTCACCATCAATAACAGGTACATCTCCATCTTCAACATCATCTACCACAGAGGGACAAATGACACCAGAATTCTCTGCATTCACAACAGCAACATCTTCAGCTAGTGTGGAGGAAACAGCAAGCCTGCAGACTCCATCCAAAGATATACAATCTTCATCATCAATAACAGGTATCTCTCCAATTTCATTATTGTCAACCACAGAAGGACAGAGTACATCAGATATCAATACATCCACAACAGTACAATCTTCAACAAGTCTGGAAGAAACAACAAGCCTGCAGACTCCATCCACAGAAATACAATCTTCAACATCAATAACAGGTACCTCTCCATCTTCATTATTCTCAACCACAGAAGGACAGAGTACATCAGAACTCACTACATCCACAAAAATAATATCTTCAACTAGTGTGGAAAAAACAACAAGCCTGCAGACTCCAACAACAGAAATACAATCATCCCCATCAATAACAGATACATCTCCATCTTCATTATTTTCAACCCCAGAAGGACGAAGTACAATAGAATTTACTAAATCCACAAAAGAAATATTTTCAAATGGTGTTGAAGAAACAACCAGCCTGCAGATTCCAAGCACACAATTGTCAACCACAGTAGGACAGATTACATCAGAACTCACTACATCCACAACAGTAATATCTTCAACTAGTGTGGAAGAAACAACAAGCCTGCAGACTCCATCCACAGAAATACAGTCATCACTATCAACAATAGGTACCTCTCTATCTTCACCATTTTCAACCACAGAAGGACAGAGTCCGCCAGAACTCACTATATCCACAACAGAATTACCTTCAACTAAGGTAGAGGAAACAACAAGCCCGCAAACATCAAGAACTCGTTCTATTTCAACCACAGAAATTCAGCCTTCACCATCAATAACAGGTACATCTCCATCTTCAACATCATCTACCACAGAGGGACAAATTACACTAGAATTATCTGCATTCACAACAGAAACATCTTCAACTAGTGTGGAAGAAACAACAAGCCTGCAGACTCCATCCACAGATATACAGTCTTCACCATCAATAACAGGCACCTCTCCATCTTCATTATTGTCAACCACAGAAGGACAGAGTCCACCAGAACTCACTACATCCACAACAGAAATACCTTCAACTAAGGTTGAGGAAACAACAAGCCCGGAAACATCAAGCACTCTTTCTTTTTCAACCACAGAAATACAATCTTCAACATCAATAACAGGTACCACTCCATCTTCACCAGTGTCAACTACAGAAGGACAGAGTACACCAGAATTCACTGCATTCACAACAGAATTATCTTCGACTAGTTTTAAAGAAACAACAAGACTGCAGACTCCAACAACAGAAATACAATCTTCCCCATCAATAACAGGTACATCTCCATCTTCCTTATTTTCAAGCACAGAAAGACGAAGTACACTAGAATTCACTGCATCCACAAAAGAAATATCTTCAACTAGTGTTGAAGAAACGACCAGCCTGCAGACTTCATCCAAAGAAATACAATGGTCACCATCAAAAACAGGTACCACTCCATCTTCATTATTGTCAACCACAAAAGGACAGAGTACATTAGAACTCACTACATCCACAAAAGTAATGTCTTCAGCTAGTGTGGAAGAAACAACAAGCATGCAGACTCCAACAACAGAAATACAATCTTCCCCATCAATATCAGCTACATCTCCATCTTCAATATTTTCAACCACAGAAGGACGAAGTACACTAGAATACACTGCATCCACAAAAGAAATATTTTCAAATGGTGTTGAAGAAACAACCAGCCTGCAGACACCAAACACACAATTGTCACCCAAAGAAGGACAGAGTACATCAGGACTCAATACATCCACAACAGTAATAACTTCAACTAGTGTGGAAGAAACAACAAGCCTGCAGACTCCATCCACAGAAATACAATCCTCACTATCAACAATAGGTACCTCTCCATCTTCACCATTTTCAACCACAGAAGGACAGAGTCAACCAGAACTCACTACATCCACAACAGAAATACCTTCAACTAAGGTAGAGGAAACAACAAGCCAGCAAACATCAAGCACTCTTTCTGTTTCAACCACAGAAATACAATCTTCAACATCAATAACAGGTACCTCTCCAAGTTCACCAGTATCAACTACAGAAGGACATAGAACACCAGAATTCACTGCATGCACAACAGAATTATCTTTGACTAGTTTTGAAGAAACAACAAACCTGCAGACTCCATTCACAGAAATACAATCATCACTATCAACAATAGGTACCTCTGCATCTTCACCATTTTTAACCACAGAAGGACAGAGTCCACCAGAACTAACTACATCCACAACAGAAATACCTTCAACTAAGGTAGAGGAATCAACAAGCCCGCAAACATCAAGCACTCGTTCTATTTCAACCACAGAAATACAGTCTTCAACATCAATAACAGGTACATCTCCATCTTCAAAATCATCTACCACAGAGGGACAAATGACACCAGAATTATCTGCATTCACAACAGAAACATCTTCAACTAATGTGGAAGAAACAACAAGCCTGCAGACTCCATCCACAGAGATAAAATGGTCACCATCAATAACAGGTACCATTCCATCTTCATTATTGTCAACCACAGAAGGACAGAGTACATCAGAATTCACTACATCCACAACAGAAATACCATCAACTAAGGTAGAGGAATCAACAAGCCCGCAAACATCAAGCACTCGTTCTATTTCAACCACAGAAATACAGTCTTCAACATCAATAACAGGTACATCTCCATCTTCAAAATCATCTACCACAGAGGGACAAATGACACCAGAATTATCTGCATTCACAACAGAAACATCTTCAACTAATGTGGAAGAAACAACAAGCCTGCAGACTCCATCCACAGAGATACAATGGTCACCATCAATAACAGGTACCATTCCATCTTCATTATTGTCAACCACAGAAGGACAGAGTACATCAGAATTCACTACATCCACAACAGAAATACCATCAACTAAGGTAGAGGAAACAACAAGCCCGCAAACATCAAGAACTCTTGCTAATTCAACCACAGAAATACAATCTTCAACTTCAATAACAGGTACTTCTCCAACTACACCAGTATCAACTACAGAAGGACAGAGAACACCAGAATTCACTGCATTCACAACAGAATTATCTTTGACTAGTTTTGAAGAAACAACAAGCCTGCAGACTCCAACAACAAAAATACAATCTTCCCAATCAATAACAGGTACCTCTCCATCTTCAATATTGTCAACCACAGAAGGACAGAGTACATCAGAACTCACTACATCCACAATAGAAACATCTTCAACTAGTGTGGAAGAAACAACAAGCCTGCAGACTCCATCCACAGAAATGCAATCCTCACCATCAACAACAGGTACCTCTCCATCTTCAGCATTTTCAACCACAGAAGGACAGAGTCCACCAGAACTCACTACATCCACAACAGAAATACCTTCAACAAAGGTTGAGGAAACAACAAGCCCAGAAACATCAAGCACTCTTTCTGTTTCAACCACAGAAATACAATCTTCAACATCAATAACAGGTACATCTCCATCTTCAACATCATCTACCACAGAGGGACAAATGACACTAGAATTATCTGCATTCACAACAGAAACTTCTTCAACTAGTGTTGAAGAAACGACCAGCCTGCAGACTCCATCCACAGAGATACAATGGTCACCATCAATAACAGGTACCACTCCATCTTCATTATTGTCAACCGGAGAAGGACAGAGTACATCAGAATTCACTACATCCACAACAGAAATACCATCAACTAAGGTAGAGGAAACAACAAGCCCGCAAACATCAAGCACTCTTGCTAATTCAACCACAGAAATACAATCTTCAACTTCAATAACAGGTACTTCTCCAACTTCACCAGTATCAACTACAGAAGGACAGAGAACACCAGAATTCACTGCATTCACAACAGAATTATCTTTGACTAGTTTTGAAGAAACAACAAGCCTGCAGACTCCAACAACAAAAATACAATCTTCCCCATCAATAAAAGGTACCTCTCCATCTTCATTATTGTCAACCACAGAAGGACAGAGTACATCAGAACTCACTACATCCACAATAGTAATATCTTCAATTAGTGTGGAAGAAACAACAAGCCTGCAGACTCCATCCACAGAAATACAATCCTCACCATCAACAACAGGTACCTCTCCATCTTCATTATTTTCAACCACAGAAGGACGAAGTACACTAGAATTCACTGAATCCACAAAAGAAATATTTTCAAATGGTGTTGAAGAAACAACCAGCCTGCAGATTCCAAGCACACAATTGTCAACCACAGTAGGACAGATTACATCAGAACTCACTATGTCCACAACAGTAATATCTTCAACTAGTGTGGAAGAAACAACAAGCCTGCAGACTCCATCAACAGAAATACAATCCTCACCATCAATAACAGGTACCTCTCCATCTTCATCATTTTCAACCACAGAAGGACAGAGTCCACCAGAACTTACTACATCCACAACAGAAATACCTTCAAATAAGGTAGAGGAAACAACAAGCCCGGAAACATCAAGCACCCTTTCTGTCTCAACCAGAGAAACACAATCTTCACAATCAATAACAGGTACATCTCCATCTTCAACATCATCTACCACAGAGGGACAAATGACACTAGAATTATCTGCATTCCCAACAGAAATATTTTCAGCTAGTGTGGAAGAAACAACAAGCCTGCAGACTCCATCCACAGATTTACCATCTTCACCATCAATAACAGGCACCTCTCCATCTTCATTATTGTCAACCACAGAAGGACAGATTCCACCAGAACGCACTACATCCACAACAGAAATACCTTCAACTAAGGTAGAGGAAACAAAAAGCTCGGAAACATCAAGCACTCTTTCTATTTCAACCACAGAAATACAATCTTCAACATCAATAACAGGTACCACTACATCTTCACCAGTGTCAACTACAGAAGGACAGAGTACACCAGAATTCACAGCATTCAAAACAGAATTATCTTCGACTAGTTTTAAAGAAACAACAAGACTGCAGATTCCAACAACAGAAATACAATCTTTCCCATCAATAATAGGTACATCTCCATCTTCATTATTTTCAACCACAGAAAGACGAAGTACACTAGAATTCACTGCATCCACAAAAGAAATATCTTCAACTAGTGTTGAAGAAACGACCAGCCTGCAGACTCCATCCACAGAAATACAATGGTCACCATCAATAACAGGTACCACTCCATCTTCATTATTGTCAACCACAGAAGGACAGAGTACATTAGAACTCACTACATCCACAACAGTAATATCTTTAGCTAGTGTGGAAGAAACAACAAGCATGCAGACTCCAACAACAGAAATACAATCTTCCCCATCAATAACAGCTACATCTCCATCTTCAGTATTTTCAACCACAGAAGGACGAAGTACACTAGAATACACTGCATCCACAAAAGAAATATTTTCAAATGGTGTTGAAGAAACAACCAGCCTGCAGATCCCAACCACACAATTGTCAACCACAGAAGGACAGAGTACATCAGAACACAATACATCCACAACAGTAATAACTTCAACTACTGTGGAAGAAACAACAAGCCTGCAGACTCCATCCACAGAAATACAATCCTCACTATCAACAATAGGTACCTCTCCATCTTCACTATTTTCAACTACAGAAGGACAGAGTCCACTAGAACTCAATACATCCACAACAGAAATACCTTCAACTAAGGTAGAGGAAACAACAAGCCCGCAAACATCAAGAACTCGTATTATTTCAACCACAGAAATACAGTCTTCACCATCATTAACAGGTACATCTCCATCTTCAACGTCATCTACCACACAGGGAAAAATGACACCAGAATTATCTGCATTCACAACAGAAACATCTTCAACTAGTGTGGAAGAAACAACAAGCCTGCAGACTCCATCCACAGATATACAATCTTCAACATCAATAACAGGCACCTCTCCATCTTCATTATTGTCAACCACAGATGGACAGAGTCCACCAGAACTCACTACATCCACAATAGAAATACCTTCAACTAAGGTAGAGGAAACAACGAGCCCGGAAACATCAAGCACTCATTCTGTTTCAACCACAGAAATACAATATTCACCATCAATAACAGGTACATCTCCATCTTCAACATCATCTACCACAGAGAGACAAATGACACCAGAATTCTCTGCATTCACAACAGAAACATCTTCAACTAGTGTAGAGGAAGAAACAAGCTTGCAGACTTCATGTACTCTTTCAGTTTCAACTACAGAAATACAATCTTCAACATCAATAACATGTACCTCTCCATCTTCATTATTGTCAACCACAGAAGGACAGAGTACATCAGAACTCACTACATCCACAACAGTAAGATCTTCAACGAGTGTGGAAGAAACAACAAGCCTGCGGACTCCAACAACAGAAATACAATCTTCCCCATCAATAACAGATACATCTCCATCTTCATTATTTTCAACCACAGAAGGACGAAGTACACTAGAATTCACTGAATCCACAAAAGAAATATTTTCAAATGGTGTTGAAGAAACAACCAGCCTGCAGATTCCAAGCACACAATTGTCAACCACAGTAGGACAGAGTACATCAGAACTCACTATGTCCACAACAGTAATATCTTCAACTAGTGTTGAAGAAACGACCAGCCTGCAGACTCCATCCACAGAAATACAATGGTCACCATCAATAACAGGTACCACTCCATCTTCATTATTGTCAACCACAGAAGGACAGAGTCCACCAGAATTCAATACATCCACAACAGTAATAACTTCAACTAGTGTGGAAGAAACAACAAGCCTGCAGACTCCATCCACAGAAATACAATCATCACTATCAACAATAGGTACCTCTGCATCTTCACCATTTTCAACCACAGAAGGACAGAGTCCACCAGAACTCACTACATCCTCAACAGTAATACCTTCAACTAAGGTAGAGGAATCAACAAGCCCGCAAACATCAAGCACTCATTCTGTTTCAACCACAGAAATACAATCTTCACCATCATTAACAATAGGTACATCGCCATCTTCAAAATCATCTACCACAGAGGGACAAATGACACCAGAATTATCTGCATTCACAACAGAAACACCTTCAACTAATATGGAAGAAACAACAAACCTGCAGACTCCATCCACAGATATACAATCTTCACCATCAATAACAGGCACCTCACAACCTTTATTATTGTCAACCACAGAAGGACAGAAAACATCAAAACTCAATACATCCACAACAGTAATATCTTCAGCTAGTGTGGAAGAAACAACAAGACTGCAGACTCCAACAACAGAAAAACAAACTTCCCCATCAATAACAGGTACATCTCCATCTTCATTATTTTCAACCACAGAAAGACGAAGTACACTAGAATTCACTGCATCCACAAAAGAAATATCTTCAACTATTGTTAAAGAAACGACAAGCCTGCTGACACCAACAACAGAAATACAGTCTTCCCCATCAATAACAGGTACCACTCCATCTTCATTATTGTCAACAACAGAAGGACAGAGTACATCAGAATTCACTACGTCCACAACAGAAATACCATCAACTAAGGTAGAGGAAACAACAAGCCTGCAAACATCAAGCACTCTTTCTGTTTCAACCACAGAAATACAATATTCAAAATCAATAATAGGTACCTCTCCAACTTCACCAGTATCAACTACAAAAGGACAGAGAACACCAGAATTCACTGCATTCACAACAGAATTATCTTTTACTAGTTTTGAAGAAACAACAAGCCTGCAGACTCCATCCACAAAAATACAATCCTCACCATCAACAACAGGTACCTCTCCATCTTCACCATTTTCAACCACAGAAGGACAGAGTCCACCAGAACTCACTACATCCACAACAGAAATACCTTCAACAAAGGTAGAGGAAACAACAAGCCAGGAAACATTAAACACTCTTTCTATTTCAACAACAGAAATACAGTCTTCACAGTCAATAACAGGTACCTCTCCAACTTCACCAGTATCAACTACAGAAGGACAGAGTACACCAGAATTCACTGCATTCACAACAGAAATACCTTCAACTAAGGTAGAGGAAACAACGAGCCCGGAAACATCAAGCACTCATTCTGTTTCAACCACAGAAATACAATATTCACCATCAATAACAGGTACATCTCCATCTTCAACATCATCTACCACAGAGGGACAAATGACACCAGAATTCTCTGCATTCACAACAGAAACATCTTCAGCAAGTGTAGAGAAATCAACAAGCCTGCAGACTCCATCCAAAGATATACAATCTTCTTCATCAATAACAGGTATCTCTCCATCTTCATTATTTTCAACCACAGAAGGACGAAGTACACTAGAATTCACTGAATCCACAAAAGAAGTATTTTCAAATGGTGTTGAAGAAACAACCAGCCTGCAGATTCCAACCACACAATTGTCAACCACAGTAGGACAGAGTACATCAGAACTCACTACATCCACAACAGTAATATCTTCAACTAGTGTGGAAGAAACAACAAGCCAGCAGACTCCATCCACGGAAATACAATCCTCACCATCAACAACAGGTACCTCTCCATCTTCACCATTTTCAACCACAGAAGAACAGAGTCCACCAGAACTCACTACATCCACAACAGAAATACCTTCAACTAAGTTAGAGGAAACAACAAGCCCAGAAACATCAAGCACCCTTTCTGTTTCAACCACAGAAATACAATCTTCACAATCAATAACAGGTACATCTCCATCTTCAACATCATCTACCACAGAGGGACAAATGACACCAGAATTCTCTGCATTCACAACAGAAACATCTTCAGCTAGTGTAGAGAAAACAACAAGCCTGCAGACTCCATCCAAAGATATACAATCTTCATCATCATTAACAGGTATCTCTCCATTTTCATTATTTTCAACCACAGAAGGACGAAGTACACTAAAATTCACTGTAACCACAAAAGAAATATCTTCAACTGGTGTTGAAGAAACGACCAACCTGCAGACTCCAACCACACAATTGTCAACCACAGAAGGACAGAGTACATCAGAAATCACTACATCCACAACAGTAAAATCTTCAACTAGTGTGGAAGAAACAACAAGCCTGCAGACTCCATCCACAGAAATACAATCTTCACCATCAATAACAGGTACCTCTCCATCTTCAACATCATCTACAACAGAGGGACAAAGTACACCAGAATTCACTGCATTCTCAACAGAAATATCTTCAACTAGTGTAGAGGAAAAAACAAGCTTGCAGACTTCATCCACTCTTTCTATTTCAACCACAGAAATACAATCTTCAACATCAATAACAGGTACCTCTCCAACTTCACCAGTGTCAACTACAGAAGGACAGAGTACACCAGAATTCACTGCTTTCACTACAGAATTTTCTTTGACTAATTTTGAAGAAACAACAAGCCTGCAGACTCCAACAACAGAAATACAGTCTTCCCCATCAATAACAGGTACATCTCCATTTTCATTATTTTCAACCACAGAAGGACGAAGTACACTAGAATTCACTGCATCCACAAAAGAAATATCTTCAACTTTTGTTGAAGAAACGGCCAACCTGCAGACTCCAACTACACAATTGTCAACCACATTAGGACAGAGTACACCAGAATTCACTGGATCCACAACAGAAATATCTTCAACTAGTGTAGAGAAAACAACAAGCCTGAAGACTCCGTCCACAGATATACAATCTTCATCATCATTAACTGGAACCTCTCCGTTTTCATTATTGTCAACCACAGAAGGACAGAGTACATCAGAAATCACTATACCCACAATAGTAATATCTTCAACTAGTGTGGAAGAAACAACAAGCCTGCAGACTCCAACAACAGAAATACAATCTTCCCCATCAATAATAGGTACATCTCCATCTTCATTATTTTCAACCACAGAAGGACGAAGTACACTAGAATTCACTGCATCCACAAGAGAAATATCTTCAACTGGTGTTGAAGAAATGACCAGCCTGCAGACTCCAACCACACAATTTTCAACCACAGAAGGACAGAGTACACCAGAACACACTGGATCCACAACAGAAATATCTTCAACTAGTGTAAAGAAAACAACAAGCCTGAAGACTCCGTCCACAGATATACAATCTTCATCATCAATAACTGTTACCTTTCCATCTTCATTATTGTCAACCACAGAAGGACAGAGTACATCAGAACTCACTACAACCACAACAGTAAAATCTTCAACTAGTGTGGAAGAAACAACAAGCCTGCAGACTCCAACAACAGAAATACAATCTTCCCCATCAATAGCAGGAACATCTCCATCTTCATTATTTTCAACCACAGAAGGACGAAGTACACTAGAATTCACTGCATCCACAAAAGAAACATTCTCAAATGGTGTTGAAGAAACAACCAGCCTGCAGACTCCAACCACACAATTGTCAACCACAGAAGGACAGAGTGCATCAGAACTCACTACATCCACAACAGTAATATCTTCAACTAGTGTGGAAGAAACAACAAGCCTGCAGACTCCAACAACAGAAATACAATCTTCCCCATCAATAGCAGGAACATCTCCATCTTCATTATTTTCAACCACAGAAGGACGAAGTACACTAGAATTCACTGCATCCACAAAAGAAACATTCTCAAATGGTGTTGAAGAAACAACCAGCCTGCAGACTCCAACCACACAATTGTCAACCACAGAAGGACAGAGTGCATCAGAACTCACTACATCCACAACAGTAATATCTTCAACTAGTGTGGAAGAAACAACAAGCCTGCAGACTCCATCCACCGAAATACAGTCCTCACCTTCAACAACAGTTACCTCTCAAACTTCACCATTTTCAACCACAGAAGGACAGAGTCCACCAGAACTCACTACATCCACAAAAGTAATACCTTCAACTAAGGTAGAGGAAACAACAAGCCCGGAAACATCAAGCACTCTTTCTATTTCAACCACAGAAATACAATCTTCACCATCAATAACAGGTACATCTCCATCTTCAACATCATCTACCACAGAGCGACAAATGATAGCAGAATTATCTGCATTCACAACAGAAACATCTTCAGCTAGTGTAGAGAAAACAACAAGCTTGCAGACTCCATCCAAAGATATACAATCTTCATCATCAATAACATGTATCTCTCCAATTTCATTATTGTCAACCACAGAAGGACAGAGTACATCAGATATCACTACATCCACAACAGTAAAATCTTCAACAAGTGTGGATGAAACAACAAGCCTGCAGACTCCATCCACAGAAATACAATCTTCACCATCAAAATCAGGTACCTCTCAAACTTCACCAGTGTCAACTACAGAAGGACAGCATACACCAAAATTCACTGCATCCACAAAAGAAATATCTTCAACAGGTGTTGAAGAAACGACCAGCCTGCAGACTCCAACCACACAATTGTCAACCACAGAAGGACAGAGTACACCAGAACTCACTGGATCCACAACAGAAATATCTTCAACTAGTGTAGAGAAAACAGCAAGCCTGAAGACTCCATCCACAGATATACAATCTTCATCATCAATAACTGGTACCTCTCCATTTTCATTATTGTCAACCACAGAAGGACAGAGTACATCAGAAATCACTACATCCACAACAGTAATATCTTCAACTAGTGTAAAGGAAACATCAAGCCTGCAAACTCCAACCACTCTTTCTATTTCAACCACTGAAATACATTATTCACCATCATCTCAATCAACATTTACAACAGCAATTAGCACCTCCATTTTGGAATTCCCAACAACTGAAATTGGTTCAACATTAAAAAGTTCAAATTTGGCAACAAGTACTTATCCATCTTCACCATCATCTACCCCAGAGGGACAAAGTACACAAGAATTCATTACATCCACAACGGAAATATCTTCGACTAGTGTCAAGAAAACAACAAACCTGCAGACTTCAACCACTCATTCTATTTCAAACACAGAAATACAATATTCACCATCAATAACAGGTACCTCTCTATCTTCACCATTTTCAACCACAGCAGGACAGAGTATGCTTGAAATTACTACTTTGACAACAGTAATATCTTCAACTAGTGTAGAGGAAACAACAAGCCAACAGACTCCAATCACAGGATTACAATCTACACCATCAATTTTGTCAAAATTTACAACAAAAATGTCACCAATTTTCACCACCACTATAGAATCCCCTACAACTGAAACTGATTCAACACTAAAAAGTCTCATGTCAACAAGTACCTCTCCATCTTTACCATCATCTTCCACAGAAAGACAGAGTATACCAGGCTTCACTACATCCACAACAGTAATATCTTCAGCTAGTGCAGAGAAAACAACAAGCCAGCTGACTCCAACTACTCTTTCCATTTCAAACACAGAAATAAAGTCTTCACCATCAACAACAGGCACCTTTCCATCTTCACCATTATCAACCACAGAAGGACAGATTACACAAGAATTCACTGCATCCACAAAAAAAATGTCTTCAACTAGTTTGGAAGAAACAACAAGCCTGAAGTCTCCAACCACAGAATTACAATCAACATTTACAACAGTAATGTCACCCATCAGCACTATCACATCAGAATTACCTACCACTGAAAATGATTCAACACTAGAAAGTCCAATAACAGCTACAGGCACCTCTACATCTTCACCATCTTCTTCCATGGAGGAAAAGAGTACAACAGAATTCCCTTTATTCACAACTGACATATCTTCAAGTGCTGTAGAAGTAACTACAAGCCTGCAGACACAAAACACTCTTTTTATTTCAACCACAGAAATACAATCTTTATCATCAAATCAATCTACAGCAACAATAGCTTTGTCACCCATCGCCACAACCACATTAGAATCATTAACCAGAGAACATGGTTCAACACTAGAAAGTCCAATATCAAGTAAAGGTACCACTCCATCTTTAAAATCTTCAACCACAGAAATACACAGTGCTGCAGCATTCACTCCATCCATTCCAGAAACATCTTCTTCTAGTGTAAAACAAACAAGCCAGCAGACACAAACCACTCTTTCCACTCCAACCAGAGAGATACAATCACCATCAACTCTATCAAAATTTACAACATCTACAACACCCATCAGCACGACAAAATTAGAGTCACCTACATCAAAAAATGTATCACCATTGACAAATCCAATACTAACCACAGTTAGGCCTACCTCTCCATCTTCACCATCTTTTACCACAGAAGGAAAGAGTACATCAGAATTAACTTCATCCACAGCAGAAATATTCCCAACATGTGTAGAAGAAACAACAAGCCTGCTAACACAAACCATTCGTTCTACTCCGATTACGGAAACACAGTCTACATTGTCAACTCAATCGCCTTTAACAACAACTACAACACCCATCAGCACAAATAAATTAGAAACTACAACTGAAAATACAATATTATCTACAGTTACCTCTCCATCTTTACCATTTTCTACCAAAGAAGGACAGAGTGCTTCAGCATTCACCACATCCATCCAATCTTCAAGTACTGCAGAACAAACAAGAAGCCAGCAAACACAAACCACTCTTTCCACTGCAACCACAGAAAAACATTCAACACAGTCAACATTTTTTACAACACTGGTAACCATCAGCATAATGTCATCTGAATCTGCAGCCCCACCCACTACAACTTCCTTTAATCAAGCATCAATACAAACACCAACCCAAACTGTTCCAGCTCAAACATTCAACATTTCTACACCATTCACAATTTTAAGCCCCACATCTACTAGTACCAAGACTACTTTACCCCAATCCACTAAACCACAAACTGCATCATCAGCATCTGAACTTCCATCATCAGCGTCAATTTTCACTTCAATTTCAACAACTCATAATTGTAACCAGTGTCAGTGTAATGGGTCTCCATGTGTCTTCAATGAAACATCAGGGAAATGTCAATGCCAATGCAATCCTTTCACTTTTGGGGATTCGTGCAATTTTGCATCTAGTTCCTCCTCAGTCAGCTTGTGTAAGTATTAATCATACTGTTCTTAAATGATAATTACTAGTTATGCTCTCCATTGTTTTTTTGTTTTTGTTTTTTTGTTGTTGTTGTTTTTTACTCTGGAACAGTTGCCTCACTTTTTTTACATGTTTAAAAGTACTTTCAGTGTGATTATTAAAGGGATAGTTCATCCAAAAATGTCATCATTTACTCACTACCATATCTTTCCAAACCCAGATGACTTTCTTTCTTCTGTGGAACTCAAAAGGATATGTTAGGCAGAATGTTAGGTTTTGACAGCTTCAGTCATCATTAACCTTCACTGAATGTAAAAAGATGCAGTATAAGTGAATGGTGACTTTTGTGTTCCATGGAAGAAAGAAAGTTATATGTGTTTGGAATGACCTGAGGGGGAATAAATGAGAACAGAATTTTCCTATGTGGAAAAACTTACCCTGAAGTAAAATTGTATTCCCCAAGACACTTGACTATTGCCATAAAAGTTGTCAAAACAAATTGCAACTCACAAATGTCTCTTTACTGACTCTTTGATTTAAAACTTGTGTAAATAATACAATCTAACATTTATGATTTTGTTGCAGCTGGAAGCATACCCACAAGGAAGGCAAATATCTCTCTTAGAATTATGATGGACTATATTTCTGACTACGACAATTTGAACTCTCCAAATTCCAAAAATCTAATTGCTATCTTAAGACATGAGGTACATTTTTTCATTCTTTTCTTGAGGTTCTTGTTACACCAGCTACTGTATATAGTATATTGCACTTGTTTTAGCTGAGATATGGGGGATCCAAAATATTTTCAGATGCTTGAACCATGCTTAAAAATGCATATTACTGTCATTGCATTATAAAAAAATGTGGCATTTAGTAGAAAGTTCGATGACAAAAGCACACTTTTCAAGCAAAACTTTTCACAAAAAGAAGTTTGTTAGGTTTTAAGTGATAAAACAATACATATACTGTATTTGGACCAGAGGTGAGGCCATATCAGGGCCAGGGTTGCACTGGTGCTCCCAGATTGACGGCTGGTCCACCCAATCAAAACTGCCAGAATATATTAATAGTTTGCAAATAAAAAGAAAGCCCTGAACATCAGCCAAAGGAGAGAGTTTGTCAGTTTAATTAAAGAGTTGATCTTTGTGGATTGACGGTCTCAGACGCTGAGGCAACTGAGATTCATCCTCCGCCACCCGGATTGAGGTGAGTCACTACGCCACCACTAGAACTTAGAGCGCATTGGGAATTGGGCATTCCAAATTGGGGAGAAAAGGGTAGAAAAATCCAAAAAATAAAATAAAAAATAAAATAAAGATTTTATCTTCTTCAAAACACCTGTGCAAACCAGGAGGACTGAAAAGTGTCAAATAATATTATTTATTGCATCTTATTTATTATATTAATTTATTGTATTTTTTTATTAATGGCCATTTCATTTTTCATCACATCACTATGACCTATTAAGGTAAATTCCTAATAATAAATGTAATGATTATTCAAAAACAAATAATTATTGTTAAACCAGTAATTATGCAACTATTATGTATTAAGCTGTGTAAATTAGCAAATATTTTCTCATAACGGCTGAAGAAAGGGGTATGCTTCATTTTATTCACGATGAAATTAGGCACAGAATAGAGGTCCACCCTGTTTCACCAAGGTCCACCCACTTGGAGATTTCTGGCCTTGCTACTGATTTGGACACTGTCTGGTTGTAAAACATTAAATTTCTAATTAATTTCTTCGCACAGTAATACTTAAAGTCTTGGCTACAAATAAAGTGTTTGAATATTTCCCCATTACTGACCAGGAAAAAAGATACAGTTCATTAAACACATTGACCTTTTGTGACAACATGTCCCATACAACGAGCCATGTTGTCTCACTATATGAGGTAAGATGTCACAATGGGAACCTGCCCTAAAACAGATTTATAAAAGAGCAAACACTGAATTCAATGCCACTCTGCAATAGTGAATATCATATAATACCATGTACGGACTGGGGGGCTTGGGTAGCTCAGCAAGTAAAGACGCTGACTACCACCCCTGGAGTCGCAAGTTCAAATCCAGGGCATGCTGAGTGACTCCAGCCAGGTCTCCTAAGCAACCAAATTGGCCCAGTTGCTAGGGAGGGTAGAGTCACATGGGGTAACCTCCTTGTGGTCGCTGCAATGTGTGGTTCTCACTCTTGGTGGGGCGTGTGGTGAGTTGTGCGTGGATGCCTCCACATGCGCTACGTCTCCGTGGTAATGCGCGCAACAAGCCACGTGATAAGATGCGTGGATTGACGGTCTCAGATGTGGAGGCAACTGAGATTCGTCCTCCACCACCCGGATTGAGGCGAGTCACTATGCCACCATGAGGACTTAGTGCGCATTGGGAACTGGGCATTCCAAATTGGGGAAAAAATAAAAAATAAATAAAAATACCATGTATGGACTTACTTGGACATGGACATGTTTTTTTTGCCAATCCTCTGTTTAAATGCAGTGTGTGGCACTTGTGGGTGACGGTCCATACATGTTGAGCTCCAATGATGTTATTCCACCATATACTGACTGCAAATTAATTTACTTTTGTTAAGACCTTATTCAGAGTAGTGCCATATTTAATTTTGATGTGAATGAAAATGTGGCTGTGAGGGACAGAAGTATGGTCTCTTCAATGGGTTGTAGGCTCCTGTGTTGATAGTTTACCTGACAAAACTAAAAAAAAAAATTAAAAAAAATTCCCAAACAAATTTCAGAAGATAAAAAACACCATACAGTGAAATGAGAAATTAGATGTGATCTGGGTCCTTTATACAGTGCATGGCATGCCATTGAAGAGACTGTACGTTTTTCCCTCTCAGCCTTGTTTTCACTCACTACAAAAATAAAATATGGCGCTTCTTTGACGAAAACAGATACAGGTGTGTTGTGCGTTTGTATATTGATCACAGGCACCAGGTAACGAGTCAAATCAGAAATGAATGAAATACGTATATAATATAAAAACTGCATAATGAGGCCTATCATGTGATCATTTATTTTTATTATACTGAAAAAATGTTGTGCATATACTGTATTTATATTTATATGCTTTCTATAAACTTGCCTTGTGTCTTTTTATTTTAATTTCCTTTTTTATAGCTTTCCATCCTCTGCAAGAGAGCAGATGCACAAAACTTCAAAGATGTACACATCCTCAGGCTAAAGTAGGCCTTTTTTGTTGAAATTCATACATAGAAAAATTACATTTTAAAACTAAACATTTTCAAAGTAAAATCATATTAATAAGTGATGTTTTTTTTTGTTTTTTTTCTCTCTCTCTCTCTTTAGGCCAGGAAGCGTCATTGCTGATAGTATTGCAGAATATAACTATCCAAACAACAACTCCCAAATTCAGTTTCTAAACCAAGATTTGGGAACCACACTGGAAAACATCTTTAATGACTCAAATTCACTTGGAAATCTCAGCGCAGCTCTCGGCAATGTTCTCATTCAGTATACAACTATTGCCATGCAGAGAGTCGAAATAGCAAGTAAGTTGCATTTTTTTAAACAGATAACTTTGATCTACCGTTAAGCTATTTATGAGTGCAAAAATAAAGTTAGCCTTCATTTGAAATATATATGATATATTGCCCTGAGAAAGCTTAAAATATTTTGTATTGATTTATAGAGCTTTTTAATTTTAATTTCATATTGTTGTTGTCTTTGTTGTCTCAATAGATATTTCAGATCTACAGCCATTTGTGCGCTGCAGTGTGGATTTTGCCAATTTCACTGAGGAAATTGAAAATGGATCATGGATATGTGCAGGGCCATGCAAAAAAATACCCAACTACTGCAATCAACATGGGCAATGCTTCAATGAGAAGAATGCAACACTCTGCCAGTAAGTTCAGCTACTGTAAATTTGCAATAATCTCATTGCAAACAACTGATTTGGAATGGGTTCCTTGCTTAGACTTTATTTGATTTAAAAACTAAAATAATAAATAAAATAAGCAATAATAATAATAATAATAATAATAATAATAATAATAATAATAATAATTCAAGGAAAGTGGTTGACCTCAAATAGTAATATAAATAACAAATGAAAAACATTTTCTTTAAAAGTTGGCAGCATAATTTTATAACCAAATAGAAAATCTGAAAATAAAAAAGCTTTAACAAGTGATTAATACTTTAGGATACAAATGTCACTATTGTAGGCTGTATTCAGAATAAAGAAAATATTCAGGAATCAAAGGGATAGTTCACCCAAAAATTCTCCCATAATTTACTCACCCTCATGCCATCCCAGATGTGTGTGACTTTCTTTCTTCTGCAGAACACAAGCAAAGATTTTTAGAAGAATATCTCAGCTCTGTAGGTCCATACAATGCAAGTCAATGGTAATCGGAACTTTGTAGCTCCAAAAATCACATAAAGGAAACATAAAAGTAATCCATAAGACTCCAGTGGTTAAATCCATATCTTCAGAAACTATATAATAGGTGTGGGTGAGAAAGAGATCAAAATGTAAGTCCTTTTTTTTACCCAAAATCTCCACTTTCACTTTTACATCTGAAAGTCACATGTGGTGCCTGTTTAGTTTCACTTTCACATCTGAAACTGAAAGTGAAAATGGAGATTTAGAGGAAAAAAGGACTTAAATATTGTTCTGTTTCTCACCCACACCTATCATTTCGCTTCTGAAGATATTGATTTAACCATGGTATTCATATGGATTACTTTTATGTTTGCTTTGTGATTTTTGGAGCTACAAAGGTCTGATCACCATTCACTTGCATTGTATGGGCCTACAGAGATGAGATATTCTTCTAAAAATCTTCATTTGTGTTCTGCAGAAGAAAGAAAGTCATACACATCTGGGATGGCACGAGGGTGAGTAAATGATGAGAGAATTTGAATTTTTGTGTGAACTATCCCTTTAAGAGAGCAACTCAGAAAACATGGAAATCTGAGCTATCCTTATAAAACAATTTAAATGAATATTTCGGGTTCAATACAAGTTAAAGGTATAGTTCACCCAAGAATGAAAATTCTCTCATCATTTACTCACCCTTGTGCCATCCCAAATGTGTATGATTTTCTTTCTTCTGCAGAACACAAACGAAGATTTTTAGAAGAATATCTCAGCTCTGTAGGTCCATGCAATGCAAGTGAATGGTGGCCAAAACTTTGAAGCTCCAAAATCCACATAAAGGGAGCATAAAAGTAATCCAAATAACTCCAGTGGTTAAATCCATCTGTTCAGGCACGAAGTGATAAGTGTGGGTGAGAAACAGATCAATATTTAAGTCCTTTTTCACTACGTTTTCCTCCCTGTCCTATAGGTGGCGATATGCATGAAAAATGCAAATCACCAAGAACAGAAGGAGAATGTTAAAGTAAAAGTAAAAAAATGGAGATTGACTGAGCAGGGAGGAGAATTTATAGCAAAAAAGGGCTAAAATATTTATCTGTTTCTCACCCACACCTATCATATAATTTCTGAAGACATGGATTTAACCACCAGAGTCAGCTGGAGTACTTCTATGTTGCCCTGATGTGGATTTTGGAGCTTCAAAATTTTGGCACCCATTCACTAGAATTGTGAGGACCAAAAGAGCTGAAATATTCTTCTAAAAATTTTCATTTGTCTTCTGCAGAAGAAAGAAAGTCATACACATCTGAGATGGCATGAGGGTAAGTAAATGATAAGATAATTTTCATTTTTGGGTCAAATGTTCCTTTAAGCTTAATCAACAGCATTTGTGGCATTGATTTCTACAACAGTTAACTTCAACTTGTCCCACATTTTCTTTAAATATAGCACAAATCCAGGTTGCAGCGAGACACTTACAGTGGAAGTGAATGGGCCAATCGTTAAAACAATTGGCCCCATTAAATGTTAAAATACTCACTATTTCAAAACTATAGCCATAAGATGTAAACACTGTGTTAACATGATTTTAGTGTGATCAAATCAATTGCTAACCTTTTCTGTGTAAAGTTATATCCAATTTCACAACTGTTGCCATGATGACGTTACTCCATAAGCCTTGTCATTCTGCAAAAATTACAATATAAACAACTTTACATCTCAAATATAATATAATATACGAGTTTAAGCAGAACAACTAATGTACAGTAAGTGCTTTTTAAAAATGACAAGCTTCACATTTCTGCCTTTAAACCCTCCAAAAATTGGCCACATTCACTTCCATTATAAGTCCTTCACTGTAACCTCGATTTCTGCTCTTTTTTTAAATTTTTTTTTTTTAAAGAAAATCAGGGACGAGTCGAAATGAATTATTGTGGGAATCAATATTATGCCACAAATGCTGTTGATTACACTTACATTGAACCCGGAATATTCCTTTAAAGAAATGCACTTCAAAACCTTTAATACATGCTCTCTTTTTTTATTGTTATTATTGTCTAGGTGTGACCGTTCTTACTTTGAGGAGTTCTATGGATCGCAGTGTGAGCTGTACCGCAGAGGGGCTGGCTTCTATGCCATTCTCTTTGGGAGTTTAGCAGCCTTTGTTCTCCTTCTCATCGTTTTGGCTGTGATGATTGTGGTGCTATATAGAGGCAAGAGGTCAGTATAACTGCTTTTATAATTGAAACATTCAAAGACTAAAAGAAACAAATAGTAACAGCAATCTAATTTTGTTGGGTCAGTAACTGCAGGATGTCAAGCATAAGGAAGATATCACTGTTTGATGATGACTTCTTTGACTTTACATCAAGAGGTATGGTTTATATTTGTTGCTTTGTGCCTTTTATTGGTTATGCTATGGTGTGAGACAATACATTCAAGCATCAGAAGTGATCTGACAACAGAACAATTGAACATTTGACCATTTGAATTGCAGGATTCAATAACAAGTATGTTCTGCACCGAGATTTTCCCGTAGCAGAAGACTCAGCACCTGGGATTTTCAGATTTTATGAAAACGCACCTGTAATGTAAGATGAGCAGTTGTGCATTTATCATTTAATAAAGAGATGAAAGAGGGAAATTACGTCCTTGCTAAAAAAACAAAAAACAAAAAACAAAACAAAAACAGATTAAATCAGCCTGAGGTGGTTAGCTGGTCTCCCAGCATGTTGTTTTTTTAATATATATATATATATATATATATATATATTAGGTGGTTTTGTTTTGATGGTTTACAGGGTTTTTGGGCACTTGTCAGTGAGCCAAGCAGTGAGACCAGCTAAACCAGCAACAAAAATCATAGCAATATCTGAATTAACTGTCAAAATTAAAAGGGCTACTAAGATAAATTCATTACAGAGACTGAGATTCATTACTGCATTTGTGGTAATTAGTTAGCTTGTTTGTTTGATTTAATCACAATTTTCCCATCCTATTTTGGTCTCCTTGCTGCAGGGAAAGACCAGAGCAACATGAACTGTGGATGTCTGATGAACAGAGATGATTTCTTTACAATATGTTTCGGAAAATGTGGACACCAAAAGCTCAGGGAGTCAACATATTACGTGCATTATTGAGTCTGATTTGGCATTATTCAGAGTCTATCATGTAAATCTTGTGGTGCATTACATGACTCTGAAAAAAATAAAAAATAAATACATTTTAAAAATGTATATTTCTGATGTATTTACAATGCTAACAGTTACAAGTTAGTGATGATACTTTTGTAATGTTTGTATTTGTTGGCAAAGATGTAGTATTTTTGATATTTGTTTTAAAAGGGTGTTTGCGTGCACTATGTTCTGATTTGCATAACATGTTTCTTCTGAAATATGCTTTCTTCACATTATGTAATAATTGCTGGTGTAGGGGAGTGTCCTATTTGTCCCTATTGTATTAATAATCATGAGGACAAAAGCTGCAATGAGGACATTGTTTACAACCAAACTTCAACTATAAAATAAACCACATGCACACACACACACACACACACACACACACACACACACACACACACACACACACACACACAAAAGGCCTTAAAACTTAAATTGGCACTGTCTACATTTCCATGGCTTTTTTAAGATGTATGATCACACATGGTACTTGAAAAGTTTGAGAACCACAGCCCTAAATGTGTAATACTTGCAATAATATTCTATGATCACAAGGGGGCGCAATAGATGTATTTAAAAACATGCTTGTACTCTCTTGCACGTGCCACTGTAATTGCTTGGCCAAACATTAACCTTATCTATGTAATCTATGTTGCAGTTCACAATAAAAAGTATATATACCTGTCATCAAGACTAGCAAACAAACAAACAAACAAACATTTAAACAGTTTGAAGTTACTGTATTATTTTTGGTAACGGTGTCATTCACATATTTCATTTGCAGATAGGGGAGACCGGGGTTGGTTGGCTACAGGGGTTGTTTGGCATAGCACAGAGTTCATTTCTGGTCATTTTGAAATTATTTGAAATCATCTAAACATCTAAATGTTCACTTTCTTGACCTACACTGATTCTGTCAGGGCATCTGAACGTTAACATTTTTAATTATAAAAGACAACTTTTCATTTTACCTATGTAAAAAAAAAAAAAAAAAAACTTTTATAGAAATAATAGCAAGAAGTATTTATAAATGTATTATTTTTTAATTAATAGTGATGGGTATATTTTGATATGAGATTTGTAAGCCTGTGGTAAGCTATGCTAGAAGACTAACATAATTTATCAAAATAGAGTGTGTGGGTGGGGTTGGTTGGTACATTGATTTTGAGATTGGTTGGCACATTGGTTTTTGGGTGGGTTATCACACTGTGTATATAAAAAAAAAAAAAGAATCAAAATAATTTATAACCTTCTTACTATTTACTTAATACTTAATAACTTAATAAATCTAAATACACACATATGTAACATAAAAATAATAAATAATAATAATACGTATTATTTTATTTATTATATTATTATTATTATTATTATTATTATAAGGCCTATTACAAATACACATGGTTCAAGCCAAGCCAATGATACAGTTCATTTAATTTATATTTTACAATTGTTTTACATTTATATAAAAAAAACAAGCAAAAATGTATATATTCATACAAGTTTATATGAGTGAAACTTTTTCCATATTAATTCCAAACTGTAAATTTGCATATATTTGCATAAACATAATCATATTAATAAAATCATATTAATTACTCATATTAATGATAGAAGACAAACATGTGTTGTTCTGTTGTCCTGGTTTAAAATAAACTGTTGTTTGTTTTTTTCTGTGTGTTGCTTCTCTGCTAAATGTTTGGTTGGAGTAAGAAACACACAGAAGCGATATGATAGGTGTGGGTGAGTCCATTATTACTATAAATCTTCACTTTCACTTTCACATTCTTCTTTTGTTTTTGGCGACTCATATTCTTTGTGCATTATTGCTATTTACTGGGCTGGGAGGAGAATTTATAGTAAAAAAGGACTCACCCACACCTATCATATCACTTCAGAAGATGTGGATTTAACCACTGAAGTTGTATGGATTACTTTTATGCTGCCTTTATGTGCTTTTTGGACCTTCAAAGTTTTGGTCACAATTCACTTGCATTGTATGGACCTACAGAGCTGAAATATTCTTTTAAAAATCTTTGTGTTCTGCAAAAGAAAAAATGATACACATCTGGGATGGCATGAGGGTGAGTAAATGAAAGAATTTTCATTTTTGGGTGAACTATCCCTTTAAATCTTTTGCTCAAGGGCACAATGGTGATAGTTGATGGATCAACCATTGTGGGCTTTGAACATACAACTTTCTGTTATCAGCCTAGATTTTAATCACTAAATTACGTCACCCTACATCAGGTTTGTTGTAGGCAAATGTGAAATTCACTGTCAGTTGACAATCCTGCTGATTGTATGATTGCAGAAGATGACAAAGAAAACAGAGAATGATGGACGCTTGTTTGATTTGGAAGTTTATTCTGACCTTTCACAGTCTTATTATATTGATTCTCTTGTGCTGTAAATTCATACAAATCCAGTTTGGTGTGTAATGTCCTTTAATACCAAAGCCCCATTGAGGAAAAGTGAATACATTATAATGCGCAGCATCGCATTTACAGAACACAATAATAAAATAATTAACTTATCTTTAAGACATTCCTTGGTTTTGAATAGCAAGTAAAAAAATTATTGCACTCATTTTACACCTAACATTACCTATGCAATTACCCTGATCAGTTATTACAAAGATATAACACAAACAAAACTCATGATAACTGTATTCTATGTAAGAGCTTAAGCATTTGGTTCACTGGCTATAGATTTGTCAGGGAAAAGATGGTAAAATGGGCATAACCAGTCATCATCTTAACAACTTAGACCACAGGAAGTAATTCCACATTTTGTTTTCCTAGAATTTCAATGCCGTGGTTTTATTTTGCAAGTAAAAATGTTAAAGAACAGGTTGTTAAAGAGTATTCAGACTTATGATTTTTGTGTGTATGTGGGTGTGTGTGTGGGGGGGGACATAAGCATGAGTATATGACTTCTTTTTTTTTTTTTGATGAACTATCCCTTTAAAGGTAAAACATTATTCATTAAAAAAAATATCATTAGTCTATAATAATTATAATTACCTTTATATATATATATATATATATATATATAAGTTCCTCATTAAGATAGCTAAGAATGTGTGTTTTCTGAGGGTTAACAAACAATGGATCTTAATTTGCAAACAATTTCATCAAAACTGGAAACTAGTTTACTTTTTTTGACCAAATGTATGTGGTTTTACCATCTTCATTTCCTCCCTTTTGTCTTTTGATCAGGCTGTGATTAATCAGGAAGTTTATCTTCTTAGAGTTGAATTACTGGTTTGCAAGGTGTCACTTCCATTTCACAGGCTCAGGTGAGGTCAACCTACTACAAATATCTATGAAAAAGTAATTCTTGTTTTGTTAATACTATTATTGTATAGGATATTTTCCACAAACCACATGACTGAGAAATTATTGTGAGACAGAAATTATTTTCTCCAAATCAGTATAGAAGTTTTCAAAAGGACAAATAGCATCATTACAGCATGTTTTCCCACCTGTTACAGTAGTACTAGTATCTAGCACTGCCCAATGTTCCACAGATGCCATCAAAAAGAGAGTACAATATCCTGAGTTACTGCAAATGAATAAATAAATACTGATATTCTAAAACTAAGCCAAAACTCTTATAACTTGTCCTTCATTTGGATAAAATGTAAATATGGCAACAACAAGAAAAGTACTGTACAATTTTCTGTAATGAGGATATCTGAGCCAAATTTGTTAGAAACATTAACAGGTTCATCACATTAATATAAAATTCAGAAGTACTTTGAAGAAGATTCAAAATGTTGAGCTGATGGTGGTGGTCAGTGCTACACTTAAAAAAGTAAGTGTTCCTGCTGCCTTAAAATTTTTAATTTGTGTCACCTTAAGAGGGAAAGTTGTTTAAACAGAACATAAAGTTGACTTAAATCAGTATAACTTGTTAAATGAGCTTAATGTCTTTTTAAGTAAACTTGACTTCCTTAGTTCAACTTCATTCTAATTAAATTTAAATTGAATATAGAAGTTTAATAATTTATATTATAATTTAATATTATATTAACCATAGAAGTCATTAGGGTTATCCCATTGTCAAAGGTAAAATAAACTGTTAGATAACTGAATTATTTCAACAAGATCAATCCACGGCAGTTATTCTGACTTTACATTTGATAACTCAAATAAGGCATAACCATTTATTTTTATTTTTTTACAGTGAACAAACAACATGATTTTTTAATTTTTCAATATTTAACTAATATTTGTTCACTTTAGTTTCTATAATGTTAATTAATGTTTTTTATTTTATTTGTTTTTGCATATGCAGGTTAACTTGGCATTGTTCGCTCATTGTTTCATCCAGGTGAGACTTGTGTGCAAAAAAAAAAAAAAAGAGACTAGTGAAACAGCATTTCCCCCAATCAGCAAGGCATAAAAGGCAGAGAATACCAGACTACGCAAGTCATTTTCAGGTTTGGAAAAGGGTGACCTGTAACACTGTTCTGAGACCTGCATCCCTCATCCACAAACCAACCCCTCACCTTTATCAAGGCAATCATAGAACTGATCCAAGACCAGTTTTAAAAAAGTAAAAGTATAGTTCACCTTCCTCCTGTCTGGAGTGAGGCCAATAGTAATGAGGCAGAGCACAGGGGCGTGGATGTGATAAAACAGGCAAAACAGCAATATCTTTGTGTTCCGGAGCGATAGGACATACTTCAGAGAATGAAATACGACAGAACATCAGATAAAGACCAACTTGATTCATAAATAAGTCTTATTTATTTTTATTACTTTAGAGAATACACTACAATAAGCACTATTCAGTTTTGGGTAAGAGGACAATGTTAAATACTTTTACACATCACAACATACTGTGTTCTCAGTGCACTTTGCTTTATATTTATATATCTATATATTCCACAGCAGAGATGTCCATTTGTTCTTAAAGGGATAGTTCAGCCAAAAATGAAATATCCCTTTAAACTTGCCTTCATTTTTTTTCCAGGTAAGACATAGCAAAAGATTAAATAATAACAAAAGAAACAACATACAATGTAAACATTTCTAGTTACACAAACTGGTAAAATAAAGGGGAAAAAAAAAATGTCATCAGTTGAGTTTCTATTCCTTCGTGAGGTGTAAAGTTGTACTTGACCTCAAAGCTTCCAAACAGCATGTATTTTAATCTTACTATCTACAAATTTTTAATTGCATGGCATTTGCTACATTTACCGAGTTATCACAATGGTTCTGGAAACGATATATAATAATAAAACATCTCATTCACCAGCTGCCAGCAGCCAAAGTCTCAGGTACCCACACCCACTGTAATCACGCCTGACAGGAATGCACGTACAGTAATAGGAAAATCAGTATGTGTGAGTTCGGCCAAATGCATAACGCATGGACTTTAACTCCACATAGTGCTTAAAATCGGTTGAAGATTTGTCTTTAATTGAGGAAGTGTTAATAACTGACTGTTTCGAAACAGGAAAACCAATAAAATATATAGATCAAGGGAAATTGTTTCCTTGTATACCTTCATGTATGGTTAAATACAGTGCCAGGTGTCAAACTAGATTGGATTTGTTGAGTCTTTGCAATCCACAGTTGGGTAATTAAGAAGAACTAGATCTATAATGGGAGGTAGTACTTGAGAAAATCCTATTCCAGACAATGGCTCACAGCTTCACGTGAAGACAGCATTGTAAAAGACAAGAGAAACACATTCACAGGTTTTACAAGTATTGCCTTTTTTTGTGCAACAAAAGAACTCTACACACAACACCTTGGTAAGAAGCCACAGATTGGGAATACTCTTATTTAGAGGGCAAAATTTCAGCTGCCGTCTTAAGCAGCTTATAAAAGCTTAAAAGCAGCACCAAAAATTGGGCAATGTAACACATTCAAGCTCTCCTGTATCACTCACACCATTCACAATAGAAAAGCAATACTCAGCCTGTTCCTACAATATGTAACACACACTCGAGACTAGTGGTCGACCGATATGGGTTTTTTAATGGCCGATGCCTATGCCGATATCCAGAGAGCAGGGTGGATGATAGACAGAAACAATGCCGACATATCACACAATGTAATATAGTAAATAACAAACATAAAATTGCTAAAAAAAAACAAACTCTTATTTAGCACTATAGTTCCTCAATTAAAAAAAGAATCTAAAAAAAATTATATTGTATTTTAATTGGTAGACTGCAGTTTCTTCTGATTTCTGTTTAGTCATCAAATTTCTGTAATTTATTTGCACATGAGGACATTGTTAATATATTAGGAAGAAGGAAACAGTACAAACAGTAGTCCAGCAACCATGGATGGCATGTCCACGTTAGCAATCGAATTTTTAAAAAATATAGAATCAAAGCAATTGTACATACAGAACAGTGAATAAGACATTTACTCATAGCACACGTGAAGCGGTTTTCCCTTGAAGTTGCACCAGAGAGTTTTTAGCAGAGATGGGCCACTTCTATTTAAATGAATGGGAGGAATTAGAATGCCCAACTGCAGCCAATAGTCAACGGATGTAGAAAGGAAGTCCTGCCTTACAGGTAAAAGAGCCAATTACCTTTTAGATACAAACATCGCCTGTCAATCAACTCAAGAACACACAAGCGCATTAGCTATAAAAGCTGGGAAAATTTCGTTTTTTAGCGTAATCTGAGATAAAGAAGCACCATTTATGATACCAGTGTTGTCAGATTTCACTGCTGATTTGAAATATGTTCTTTGTTCATAATCTTGACGAATCATTTTGGAGATTTCGGTCTTTCCCCATTCAAGTAGATAGGAGCTGTACTGTCATGACTGGAAATAGCCTCCTGAGATCGTTCCAAACATGGCCGACAGTGGACTGACTTGCTAAAAAGAGTTTAGTTGCACGCACGCGCTCATGCGGATCCAGCGAACAGCAGCAATCTGCTGACAGTTTAAACGGCCTGGATCGCCTGCTTGGATTGTGACCACTGACCATCATGATTTGTGAATCAGAGGAATTTTTGATCCTGATCCTGAAATTTGATTCTGGCTGATAGAATATGCGCTTCAGAGGAAGATATTAGATGAGCACTCGACGGGAAGAAAACACTGGATTTTCATGAGGTTTGTGAATTACATCTGTTTAAACGAGATATCTGCATAATTGCAAATGGTATATATGACATTCATTTTATTGATATTTGCCTTTTTATCATTAGACAAGACAGTTAAAAGTTACAGGGAACTGTTGTGGAGAGAGAATGAGAATGAAACTTTAACATTATGAGCTTAAACACGTCTACCGCGGCTCTGATATGCGGACCGTTTAAATGACACTGTGTTGCACACTGGACTATTATTGTAGTAACACGATGCATGTAACAACAAAACGAACTGTGACTGGTTGTTTACATGTCTCAGTCGCTTCACATGCATGCAGGTGATTTTTGGAGCTCTCAAGAAAAAAAACCCGGCTAAACAGGAAAATGTATCGGCCGATGCCGATAATTAAAAAAAGTCATAATATCAGCCGATTTATTGGCCTCTGCAATATATCGGTCGACCACTACTCGAGACTACAAGATGAACAGACCGGCCACATAGACAAAAAACAAACAAAACCAAAGAAGGTCCAGACAAAAGCTGAGAGCATTGGTCTAACAGAAGAACAGCTAAATGCTTGCATGCAATTTGCATGCAGTATTCGCAATGGAATAGTCAAAGATGGAATACGCTTCACTTAAAATGCTGGCCTCAAGATGTTGGGCCATTTCATACTTCATATATGGTAGACGACATAAACTTACAGAAACATTACTGACCCTATGTCCCTGTGATCAGACAAACGTGCTCTGAGACACTAAAACCATCTTCAATGCAATATAAAAAAAGACTATGAAAACTGCATGTACAACACTCAAAAACACTGAAGTAAGGAGGTATCAGACCAGCTAACACCAAACAACTGCACCACGTTATCATTTTCAACACTTATGTTTCACATAACAATGAAATAATAAAAATATTTTCCGAGCTCGTTCCTAGAGCCGTGAACTGTCAGAACTGTTTCCATATTGCGCGCAAAACAAATTCCAGTAACTGCAATTCGTACGTAACTTGCTCCAATTTATGGAGCGATAGGTTAAAACCCAACGATAAAGACTGTGACAAAGCAGTAGAGCAACATATCCTAAGTGATGTGTTGGTTGATTCATACCAAGTCTATTTGGTGTGTCGTTTTCCTTTTGCTTTGACATTCCCAGTCTGAACTTGAATCAGAGGCGTCAGTGCCTCGACTCGCTGTGCTGTCCATTAAATACTTCTCGTGTTTGTCCAGGTATGAGGGGCGTTGTGGTAAAAGGAAGTAGTGGGTGGTGCTGGCTTTCCGACCATTTTCCATGACAGGTAGAATGCATGGGGAGCCTTCGCTATTCTGTCGTTGCAAACCACGACTGACGTATTTGGGATCCGGGGCAAAGCTTTGGGTAGGGGGCATGATCCCGTTAAGGTACATTGGGAGACTCTTAGGGCTAGGGGTACGGGAGCTACCACAGGATAGAGGTTCTCTAGGGGGCACTTTAGGAGGTCTGTCTTCATCACTGTTGGCCCCTGACGAGACTTCAGCTGACCAGCGGCGGTAGTCTCCCGTTTTAATTGGACGTGGGGGAATTGGAACTCTAGGAGGAACCTCCGGTTTCTCTAAGCCATGCAGGTTCCGATTGTGACTGGAGAGTCGGAAGGAGGTGGGTTTGTTGAAGCAGCCAGCAGGACCAGAATGGGAGCGTCGTAGCTTCCGTTGCGTTCGTTCCTGCTGTTGTTGCTGGTGGTGGTGACTGCGAAGTTCTTTTTCCCTTTGTTGGGTTTCCCGCTCTTGCCTCTGCTTCTGCGGTTGTGGTTGCGGTTGAGGGTGTGGATGCGGCTGATCCTTCTGCTGTGTTGGACCTTCGTAGTACGCATAGTTAATCTGTCCACAGCCCCTAAAACTCCTCCTACTGGGCATTCCATAGCGGAATGAAGAGTGTTTGGAGCAAGGTTCGGAAACTAGGCAGTGACTGTCATCTCCGTTGAAGAACTCGACTTCACTGTCCATGCCTTGTTCTGGGGAAAGCTCGGCTGATCCAGGAATAGGGGGAAGGGGTTTGGTGGCTCGGCTGGGCGTCTGGGGAGGGCTGATGTGTTTCGATACTGTTAGACGTTGAAAGCAGGGAACCACCAGTTCGTCCTCAACAGGGTTAGATGTAAAATTGTCCGAAAGAAGGGTGAGCTGGGAAGGTCTGTTTTTTTTGGTGGGCAAGGGCTGACCTCCCGGGCTGTTTGGTGATTGAAGATGGTGAGTCCGCTGTTCTGTTTAAACATAAAGGCAAAGAATGTCTTTAACAGTGAATTAATAAATGGTTATTTTCTTGATCAAACAAGCAACCTCACTGTTGTCAGAGTTCAAGCTATTACTTTCTCAAACTTAATAATTTTTTAGTATGTATGACACTTGTGCTGCATCCATTAAGAAAATGTTTTCTTTGTTATCATATATTATTCCACTTTTTCTAGTACATTTTACGGGTTAACCTAGAGACATAAGATACTTACTGTCCCCTCCTGAATATGATGACAGCACCTGTTGCTTGGACTGAAGGTTATAATCCATAGAAGTATCAAGGCTGATGTACAAGCTGAAGAAAAACAGGAAAGCAAATGAGCATTTCCTATCAGATTGGCACAACATATGAAACATGTTGCAGACAGGCCATTTCCTGTTTCGTCATGCAGTGGATGTCCAGGGCCTTATTAAACTAATCCATTTTAGCTCTCAAAACACGTGAAAAACGTATTCGTGTTTTGGTGCTGCACTCACTTGCGTAGATCATGGTATTTCCAAGAGGGTTTAGCTCCGGCCATGCTATGCCAATGGCTGCCCCGCTGGAAAAGGCTTTGCACGGGTAAACAGATCTCCTGGGCAGTCAAGCCTGCAGTGGACATGCTCCAGCTGCAGTCGGTTCGCATTCAGGCCAGGAAACGCTCCGCCAAGCTGGCAGCTGTTGGCCTGTACCTGAAACACAGCAATTAGAGGACAAGACATAAATCTTTTGTAAGGAGGCTTCCCTTTATAATTCACAAATGAACCCTCTTTAATAGCTTAATTGTACCTCCTAGACAGCAATGAGGTAGCAGACATTTGCTTAAAGGGTTAGTTCACCCCAAAATAAAAATTCTGCCAGGTTTTGGATAATCAAACAGGTTTGGAACGTGAGGGTGAGTAAATGATGATAGAGTTTCATTTTTACATGAGCTACACCTTTACATCTCCTACCCTTTCTGCAAAAAAGATCCAAGTATTCACACATGCGTCTGAGGAGTTTCAGAAGATACTGTATCTATACAATTCCACAAACCAAAATGATTTGCCAAGACATTTGCGATCAGACTTCTCAAAATTGACTCATTGAAACATTTCTAATAAAAATGTTCTAAGACCGAATGACCAACATTATGCAATCTACATTAATTTTATAGCTCTATACTCTTACTGCATGTCTTATTTGTCTCTATTTTTAGTTCTCCTCTAGCAGAAACACTTGAGACAAAGCTGTTGCTTCAAACAAACATATCTAGGAGCTCCATTAAGTCTCCTAAGCTATGAAAGAGTAGCTTCTTCTGGTTTATCATAACCATTTACATCACCATATATACATTCAAATCTAAATAAAAACACTGACAGTGCCTAGAAAGCATCTTGATGTTTTTGGTTGTGTTGTTGTTGTGCAAGAATTGTGGCATTTTCTCAAGTTGTTTATTGAGCTGGGCTGGTGCCCTGGGCTATCATCACCACGTTATCGACAACATCAACAATAAAAAATTGTCGACAAAAATTTTCGTTGTCGAATAGTCGTTTGATTTCATTTAACGTAACATGAGATCAGATTAAACTCTAATGATTACGCACGAGAGCAGCACTGCACCTCGCGCCTGACTGAGGAGAGGAAGAAGACAGTCAGTCACAGTCCAAATGCACTCTAAACTTTCTAAACATCTTCAGGTGATGTAGATCGCAAAGTATGTGGGAATTATAATGCAAAAATACAAAATAAGTAAATACAGAAGCAGTCTCGTTGTGGAGTAAGTGGAGCTGGAGCAAAACTTGTGTGTCGAGCATATTTAAAAGAAACACCCTGACGTTACATCTTAAATGCAGTTATATTTAATGTGTTATAGCTTTATTAAAATTCAAATAATATGGAATATGGAAGCAGATCATGTAAATAACTACAATAAATTTTAAAACTGGCATTTCTCTGTGAGGTCAGCACCTCTTCTATGAGTTGCACAAAGTGTCCTGATCTAAGGGGGAGAGATTGAAACTGCACCCAGCTGATGCACACTCTGTCGTGAGGACGCTCGTCCCTCGAGTGCGCACGCTTAATGCAGCTTGATTATAACGTGATGGCTCGCGACTTATTGAATCATAATATGTCACTGTGCATTTCCTATCATGAAGAAAATTGGCAATACGCAGCTTTATTAATAAGAGAGCTTTTTTTTTGTGAGTTAAAGATGGATTGATTGAACAGAAAGGTGAGAGAGGTAGTCTCCGCCCCGTTATACACTTGTTTTCCAATATAAATATCTCAAACACCTTTAAAACAAATGTACATTTACTTTAGCAGCTATACTGCAGAAGAATTGTTTTTTTTTATCTGAGAATATTGAATATAATATTATAAATACAAATATTTTAAAATATCTAAAAATCCTTTAAAAAAAAAAAAAAAAAAGATGCATTCACCTGAGAAGCAGCATATGAGATATTTAGACTTGCTTTTAGAGAATAGATCTTGAATATAAGTGTATTTTGTCTTTACTGCACTCGCAGAAGTATAACCAAGTGAAAAAATACACATATCCAAAATACACTTATATTAAAGATACATTCTCTTAAAGCAAGTCTAAATATCTTATATGTTACTTCTCAAGTAAATGTATCTTATTTTAAGGATTTTTAGACAATTTTTAATAGAAAAAAAGACAAAAAAAAAAAATATATATATATATATATATATATATATATATATATATATATATATATATATATAATATATATATATATATATATATATATATATATAAAAAATATAATTTTTTGCAGTGAATTTCTTTACTGAATTAAACTTAATAAAAAGTATTTTTTCCCCTTTAATTCAGTGAATGTCATTTAGAGGTGTTTTTAAAAGATGATTTTGTCCTCTTTATTGTTAGTAAGCACATTTAAAACAACATTTTAAGTCAAGGAACAAGCTGAATAATCGGTTAAGAGCTCATGATTAATCATTGCAATAATCAACGAATAGTCAAATAATCGTTCGAATAATCGTTAGATTAATCAATTATCAAAATAATCGTTAGTTGTAGCCCAACACCACACCATGCAATACACCTCCTCCTTGCTTCCCTTTGCTTTGTAATGCGGTCAGCCAACCCCACACAACTGCAGCAGCCATGTACACAGGACTCCAGCCGCACTCTTTCAGAAAAAGAACATTGAGCAATATTCTGCTCAGCTTCACAGTCTGTGGTATGACAAGCGCTCAGTTTGACAACACTAAACGACACTAATGCCCCCAAAGCCCCGAGGACAGAGCCAAACCGAATGCTTTAGTGGTTGTCACACACAAAAACAGTACAAACTACAGACTTCATTGATACAGACTTTTGTTATGCAGTGCACAAATGTAACACTTTACTTCATTAGAGTAAATACCACACCATAAATTAATATGCTGCACAATGTGTGCCAGCACGATTACTTGTATGCAGATGCATCATTAGATTTTTGAGCCAACAAAATTTTGAATAGATTATGTGAACTTCCAAAAATGTATTTGTACCTTCAATAATTAAATTAAATGTTTCTTGCATGTAAAAAAGAATGTCTGTGGCAGAAATCTTTATTCACATGTCAAAATTTTGTCAGTCCAAATCCAATTGAGCTTGGTGCCCCCTCAAAAAAATAGGTGCATGACACCCCCTGCAGAGGAAGTAAAATAATATCAAATGATAGGCTATGTGCAAACGAGTCTTGAATTTTCAGCCTTGGGAACACTACTTTGAAAAATTATATAGGAAGGAAATTGCTAAAGTATTTGGTGTAACACTAGAGATGACGTGCAGTAGTAAAACACTTTGAGAAACCAGCTTTACACCCCTGAGAACTCGAAGAGTGATGGAGCTGGAGGCAAGGTTCATCCTGGTGTTAGCTTACAAACACATATCATGCTCACGCGCTATCACATTGCAACATTACGATCTCTAGAGATACAAACAACGCATGTGCCCTATGCCACTTAAAAAGCAATTAGCATTTTTATAGAAACGATTTATTGCAGGGCTCTTTTACAAGCAACAGGCACAATGCATGTGCATGGTGCAAGACATTTCTGCAGGAGTGTGATATGCATAGCTGCATCATCAGGATATGTGCATTTAATCAATATCATACATTTCAACAATAACCAGTATAGAATGAACAGTAAAAGTAAAAGACTAGTCAAAGAAAGCTAGTGAATATGTCCACTTACATATCCAGGCAGTCTAGCCAAAGTTATTCTGTAAACATGCACATGATCTGACTGAGTGAATTGGTTCAACAGGGACGAGCATTTGTGTTGTCCGACCCTGATCCAATTCATAAATGCAACCAGTAATGCATCCTGAAAGCTTTGGACCTTGGATACGGTCACTATGAGCACACAACGCAACCTGATCTGCAATAAAGAACCCCATGGGACAAGCATTTCCTCTCGCAACAGGTGCAAGATGGACAGACTTCCTAGTGTCCAGCACAGGCACTTCTCAATGCGTTCAGAAGACAATAACAGCATGTTAGAAAGATGATAGGTAAACAAAGCGTGTTGAATGTGTTTATTTTGCTGTAAACACCATAGAACATGCTTCAAAACACTGACAGATGAAGTCATAACTTTAGCCCCTTTCACATACTGTATGCAATCTGTGATTATTGTGTCTCAGAACCATAAGCAGGCCCAAACGAATGGATTTCTGAGGAAGGGATTTAAACATGGCAAAATGCATTAAATAGACCTGAGAGTACTTTAGTAGCTAGCTAAAAGCATCATGAAACAAGGCCAAATATTTCATAAACAAGCATTAAAGGGATGGGGAATGCGTGGAACTTTTATAAATGACAGATGTCGCAATTCTGCGGAAATCTGCTGAGTTTTCTGCTTTATTCTGCGCATGCAGACTCCACAAGTAAAGAAGGTTTGAGACATTTGGTTGCATTGTGCAAGAACATGCCCAGGTCACATTTCCACCCGAAATGAATTTATATATATATACAGGGTTGGGGAATAATGAAATACATGTAACGGGAATACGTATTTAAAATACAAAATATAAGTAACTGTATTCCACTACAGTTAAAATTTAAATCATTGGTATTTAAACTACAGTTACATTCAAAAAGTATTTTGATTACTGAAGAGATTACTTTGCATTTCATTGTAATTTGTTTCATTTAATATTTAGTCCTTTCAGATGGAAAACATTTATACATATAAATGATGCGATCCAAAGTGCATTTGAACAGCGGTGAAACACTTTCTTATGATGTGTTACATTCATACGAGCAGACAGAGAAGTAAGTTTGAAGTAAGTCTGGGGCAGAAGAAATAGAAATAAACCTTGTGTAAATTGTCAGCTTTACGCTAAGCTAAAATGCTATTTCTAGCCATTTTACATGCACGTTACCAGGCACGATCATATTTTTTTAATCAAGAAAATTCACGTTAGATCATAATTTCTTTTTTCTTGTAAAACCTTTGATATTAGGGCAAAAATCATATTCTTAATATTTTTTTTATTGTTTTCCTGTAAAAATATCTAAAAATCCATATATATATATATATATATATATATATATATATATATATATATATATATATATATACACACACACACACACACACACACACACACACACATACATACACAAATATATATATCACCGATCAACCACAACATTAAAACCACCTGCCTAATATAGTGTAGGTCCCCACGTGCTGCCAAAACAGCTCTGACCCGTCGAGGCATGGACTCACAAGACCTCTGAAGGTGTCCTGTGTTATCTGGCACAAAGACATTAGCAGCAGATCTTTTAAGTCCTGTAAGTTGCGAGGTGGGGCCTCCATGGATTGGACTTGTTGGTCCAGCACATCCCATAGATGCTCAGTCTGATTGAGATCTGGGGAATTTGGAGGCCAAGTCAACACTTTGAACTCTTTGTCATGTTCCTCAAACCATTCCTGAACAATTTCTGCAGTGTGGCAGGGCGCATTATCCTGCTGAAAGAGGCCACTGCCATCAGGGAATACCGTTGCCATGAAGGGGTGTACGTGGTCTGCAACAATCTTTAGGTAGGTGGTACGTGTCAAAGTAACATCCACATGAATGCCAGGACCCAAGGCTGCCCAGCAGAACATTGCCCAGAGCATCACACTGCCTCTGCCAGCCTGCCTTCTTCCCATAGTGCATCCTGCTGCCATCTCTTCCCCGGGTAAATGACACACCCGACCGTCCACATGATCTAAAGAAAACGTGATTCATCATTCTTCCATTGCTCCATGGTCCAGTTCTGATGCTCACATGCCCATTGTAGGCGCTTTCGGCGGTGGACAGGGGTCAGCATGGGCACTCTGACCGGTCTGCGGATATGCAGCCACATACACAGCAAGCTGCAATGCACTGTGTGTTCTGACACCTTTCTATCATGGCCAGCATTAAGTTTTTCAGCAGTTTGTGCTACAGTAACACTCCTGTGGGACCGGACCAGACGGGCTAGCCTTTGCTAGCCTTGGGCCCCCATGACCCTATTGCCAGTTCTACGGCTGTCCTTCCTTGGTCCACTTTTGGTAGGTACTAACCACTGCATACCGGGAACACCCCACAAGACCTGCCATTTTGGAGATGCTCTGACCCAGTCTTCTAGCCATCACAATTTGGCCCTTGTTAAAGTCGCTCAGATCCTTAAGCTTGCCCATTTTTCCTGCTTCCAACACATGAAATTCAAGAACTGACTGTTCACTTGCTGCCTAATATATCCCACCCCTTGACAGGTGCCATTGTAATGAGGTAATGAATGTCATTCACTTCACCTGTCAGTGGTTGTAATGTTGTGGCTGATCAGTGTATACTGTATATAGTAATTTATTTATTTTATTTTGGGTGTGAAATGTAACCTGAATCTTAAAACATCTTAAAAACATTGCTGTTTTTGCATTGTGACAAAGTATACAGTGAGGATTTTGTGACATTATTTTCATTAAATTAAACATTTTATATCATACTTTTATTATACCATGATGAATGCATTCTTTAATTATATCATAGTTTTTACATCAGTACAGTAATGGAAAAGTGTTCCACACTGGTTGAAAATATGCATAATTGTCATGAAAATAAAAGCATTATTAATTCTATAGGCTTAGCTGTCTTTATGCAAAGTATAATTTCTTATTTAAATTCCTTTGATATTGGAGTGAAATGTGACCTGGACATGTTCTTGGCAGGTGAGATTCTCCCACATGTATTAGATCCATTGGAAACACAGCATATGAACACAGCTGATTCTAATATAAATGATAAAACATGTTAACATATTACCAATACAGACAACACCTCATTTTTAAGCTTTAGTCCAAAAGGGACAGGAAAATTCAAGTCATTGTACATGGACCAATTACGAAATATTTGCGTCCTGACAATGTACTGACAAACCACTGATATGACATTGTTAGAAGGTATGAAGGAGAGACAGGCGCGCGCGTTCACACCCCGCTCTGCCGCGGTTTCCAAGCAACCATACCCGATCTACCTGTCCGTTTCCGCAAACTGGCGGGATGAGTCACTTACACTCTATCACACCTGACGAAATACACCTCGCACATTTCTTTAGGGGGAGGAAAAAAAAAAAAAACATATGTTTGACAAGATGAAGCAACATATATGACATCATGGCATTTTATGATAGTGTCATGCATATTTGGCAACCTGCTCTTTATTATTAACGCAATATGGGTTTAAAAATCTATCATCTATTCTGAAAGTGTACTTTATTATGTCTTAGAACGCTAGAACTGAAAAAAAAAATGTAACAGAAAAGAACAGAACGCACAGATGTTACATTGTATCACTCACAGTTACATTGTTCCAATTGTTTCAGTTATACTGTTACATCTGTTACACTCTTCTTAGAAAGGAGCCTGCGTTCCTTCCTAATTGAACACACAGACACATACATTCCTTATCGGATGTCCTGTCACAGAATGTGATATTATCACGTCACTGTCGTCATCAGCGCGCACACACATAGGCACGCGCACACACGCAAAAACACAGACAGTATGACAAAAACATTAAAACTCACCTTAATCTCCTGACAGATTATATGTGCACTCTCTTATATCCTGGATTAAAAATACATAATGCTGTAACGGTCCCGTTAGGTCCGATTGCAAGCTTCAGTTTAACTCTCTTTCAGCTTTATAGATGAGCGAGGACATTCATTATAGCGCGCGAATGTTTCTTTAAAAAACGAGTCAGTGTGCGCTGAGCTTTAACTGCTCGCTGCAGTCTGTAGACACGCAAGCTCCGCCCCTTCAGATGGGATTTAAAGAGACAGTCCGTATTTCTCTGCAGCTCTCTGTGCATGTCTTGTGTCAGGTAGATGACAAATAACACGGACATGGACTTTATTTTTTTAACATTAAGCTTTTAGTTTAAAAAGAGGAACATTTTATATTTTAGTTGCCGTGACAGGACACTATTTCAAGTTAAAAAGCAGTTCACTTAATTCTGCGGAGTGAAAAAGGATTTTTTTTTTTTTTTTAAGTGCAAATATTTCATGTCTCTCAATTAATGAAAACTGCATGGATAGAAAGTATAAGATTTTCTATATGATTTTACATCAGTTTGCTTCATAAGAAAAAAAAAGGAAAGATTTTGTATTTTTTTTATCTTGATATTAATGTATCCTTATACTGTATTATATGTTGATATTTTATATTAAAGAGATGGTATCATAGTCTTAAATTAGGAATACTCCTAAAAAAGAAAAGCCCAATATGTACTCTTTAAGATACACAGGATTTAAAACATGAATGCTCTCAGCAAGGCCATAACCATGTCTTGAACATTGGGGGGGGGGGGGGGGGGGGGGACCCAATCATTTTGGGTGTCGGGGGTCACAGGTGTTGAGGTCACAAATATAATGGTTCTCTTTGGTCCTTTAATATAGTAAAGGTGCTGAATGCAATCATTTTCTGAATAAAGGCCTGAAATGCGATAAAGGCCCAACATTTTATAACTTTTAGTTTTAAAAGATACATGTATTTTTAAAGTTCACACAGTACAAGACAAACACTGTGTCTGCATTGCTAGCAATATGCCTGTTTCAGTCATCTTTCTTTCTTTTTTTTTGTGCTGTCTTGAAGAAAAGATGAATACAATTTGAATTACTTTTCATCACTGATGTATCTGTAAATGACATGACATCAGCTGTCTAGCAAATAAATCAATCAATCAATAAATAAATATATAAATAATACACAAAATTATTTACTGCCCTCAAGTTGTACCTCATTGTGTTTTTTTCCCGAGTAGAATCTTAACACAGTCTTCAAGAATCCTAATGCTGCTCTTTTCCATACAAAAAACACTTCATATTGATCACTGCTGTCAAGGTCCAAAAAAAAAAAAAAAATCATTATAAAAATACCATAAAAGTAGTCTATAAACTGTTATTCTATGGAATAGAGCTGCTTAAAATATCTATTTTTATTTTCAAAGAAAAAGTAACAGCATATGGGTTTTGAACAACATAAGGGTGAGTAAATGAGTGAGTAAAAGTACATTTTCCATTTTTAGGTGAACTATTCCTTTAACTGGTGGCTCATTTTTTTTTTTTTAGCACAGATCTCACAAGACCTACTCAGAATAAAAAGAAGAATCTTAGGAGATGCTGTACAAAATTCAGAATTAATTAAAGACATAAAGAAAGTGAAGTTTCTAGAAAGCTCCTTCAAAAACCTGCCAGATTACCTCATTCACTCAATTCCTTTACAATGTACACACATTTGCTCTTTGTCTTAAGCCTGATATGCTGGAAACTGTTACATTAATGTTTTCACATTCACAATTATGAATGGCATCTGAATCACATACTGTATATTCAATATTTTCAATTCAAAACGGCAAATTTTGCCAAATGGTGAATGGTTTACACTCTTGGAAATGACTTTCGATTGGTACAACATTTTAATCATAAAACAGTGGTCAAATATTGCAGGTTTAGTTAGATAATTTCATCTCACATGACACAAACTCTCTTAATCTGAACTGCTTGTTGATGTGCGACGCTGGAATAATCCATGAGGTTTCCGCTTAGCTTCTGAAACTTGAGTCCTGCGACTCCCGCCTTCATCGTTTTGATTGGCTATCTCAAATGACATTGACGAGTGGTGTTAGACTACTGAGCACGCTAAAAATGTAACTTTTTTAAATCATTATGTTATTCCTGCAACAACTTAATGACAACTAGACAGTGATGTATAATGGACTGCAGCAGAACAGCAACAAGGATATCAATTATTGGGGAGGAATTGTCCCCCTCAGTGTATATTGTGGTTACGGCCCTGGCTCTCCTATATAAAAAAACATGTCCACTACAGTTGACAAAAATTATTTTTTTTATAATGTGCAAATATTCCATGATATCTCACAATTAATATAAGGCCAAAAAAACTTTTTAAATAGAAATGATCAGATTGTTTTTATTTGTAATTTTATAAAAATGAAAAAGTTCATTTTATCTTAATATACTGTTATATTATTGATTATTATATTATAGCTATTTTATACTAATACTACTTTAAATATTATACAGTATTAGCCACACCCTCAAATATTTCAATGACAGAAAAGCCACATAAGTCATCTGTAAGATACAAAGAACTTAAAAATGACCATGTATGACCTCAGAAATAATAAAAAAAAATATATATATATATTTCCACTACCGTCAACAAAAATGAATAGCTATTTTACAATATATATATATATATATATATATATATATATATATATATATATATATATATATATATGTACAGGGTTGGGGAGTAACAGAATAAATGTAACGGGATTACGTATTTAAAATACAAAATATAAGTAACTGTATTCCACTACAGTTACAATTTAAATCATTGGTAATTAGAATACAGTTACATTCAAAAAGTATTTTGATTACTGAAGAGATTACTTTGCATTTTATTGTCATTTGTTTCATTTAATATTTAGTCCTTTCAGATGGAAAACATTTATACATATAAATGATGCGATACAAAGTGCATTTGAACAGCGGTGAAACACTTTCTTATGATGTGTTACATTCATACGAGCAGACAGAGAAGTAAGTTTGAAGTAAGTTTGGAGCAGAAGAGATAGAAATAAACCTTATGTAAATTGTCAGCTTTACGCTAAGCTAAAATGCTATTTCTAGCCATTTTACATGCACATGTTAACAGGCACGATCATATTTTTTTATCAAGAAAATTCACGTTGGATCATAATTTCTATTTTTGAAGTAAGACCTTTGATATTAGGGCAAAAATCATATTCTTGATAATAATTTTTGTATTGTTTTCCTGTAAAAAAATATCTAAAAATCTTTAAAACAAGATCAGTTTGATTTATCTTGTTTTAGAAACAACACTGCATAAAATATTTATATTTTTCAGAGAATGTATTTTTAACATGTGTATTTTGTCTTACTGTACTGGCAGAGTTTTTATAGTCAAAACAAGTGAAAAAATCTACCAGTGCTGAAGAAGTAATCCAAAGTATTTAGAATATGTTGCTGACCTTGAGTAATCTAAATAAATACGTTACAAATTATATTTTACAGCATGTATTCTGTAATCTGTAGTGGAATGCATTTCAAAAGTAACCCTCCCAACCCTGTATATATATATATATATATATATATATATATATATATAGTTGTGCTCAAAAGTAAATTGGCAGAAATTGTGAAATTTTGGCATTGATTTTGAAAATATGACTGATCATGAAGACTGATGTCTTTTATTTAAGGATAGTGATCATATGAAGCCATTTATTATCACATAGTTGTTTGGCTCCTTTTTAAATCATAATAATAACAGAAATCACCCAAATGGCCCTGATCAAAAGTTTACATACCCTTGAATGTTTGGCATTGTTACAGACACACAAGGTGACACACACAGGTTTAAATGGCAATTAAAGATTAATTTCCCACACCTGTGGCTTTTTAAATTGCAATTAGTGCCTGTGTATAAATAGTCAATGAGTTTGTTAGCGCTCACGTGGATGCACTGAGTAGGCTAGATACTGAGCCATGGGGAGCAAAAAAGAACTGTCAAAAGACCTGTGTAACAAGGTAATGGAACTTTATAAAGATGGAAAAGGATATAAAAAGATATCTAAAGCCTTGAAAATGCCAGTCAGAACTGTTCAATCACTTATTAAGAAGTGGACAATTCGGGGATCTCTTAATACCAAGCCAAGGTCAGGTAGACCAAGAAAGATTTCAGCCACAACTGCCAGAAGAATTGTTCAGGATACAAAGAAAAACCCACAGGTAACCTCAGGAGAAATACAGGCTGCTCTGGGAAAAGACAGTGTGGTTGTTTCAAGGAGCACAATACGACGATACTTGAACAAAAATGAGCTGCATGGTCGATTTGCCAGAAAGAAGCCTTTACTGCGCCAATGCCACAAAAAATCCTGGTTACAATATGCCTGACAACATCTTGACATGCCTCACAGCTTCTGGCACACCGTAATTTGGAGTAACGAGACCAAAATAGAGCTTTATGGTCACAACCATAAGCGCTATGTTTGGAGAGGGGTCAACAAGGCCTATAGTGAAAAGAATACCATCCCCACTGTGAAGCATGGTGGTGGCTCACTGATGTTTTGGGGGTGTGTGAGCTCTAAGGGCACAGGGAATCTTGTGAAAATTGATGGCAAGATGAATGCAGCATGTTATCAGAAAATACTGGCAGACAATTTGCATTCTTCTGCACGAAAGCTGCGCATGGGACGCTCTTGGACTTTCCAGCATGACAATGACCCTAAGCACAAGGCCAAGTTGACCCTCCAGTGGTTACAGCAGAAAAAGGTGAAGGTTCTGGAGTGGCCATCACAGTCTCCTGACTATAATATCATCGAGTCACTCTGGGGAGATCTCAAACATGCGATTCATGCAAGACGACCAAAGACTTTGCATGACCTGGAGGCATTTTGCCAAGACGAATGGGCAGCTATACCACCTGCAAGAATTTGGGGCCTCATAGACAACTATTACAAAAGACTGCATGCTGTCATTGATGCTAAACGGGGCAATACACATTATTAAGAACTAAGGGTATGCAGACTTTTGAACAGGGGTCATTTCATTTTTTTCTTTGTTGCCATGTTTTGTTTTATGATTGTGCCATTCTGTTATAACCTACAGTTGAATATGAATCCCATAAGAAATAAAAGAAATGTGTTTTGCCTGCTCACTCATATTTTCTTTAAAAACGGTACATATATTACCAATTCTCCAAGGTTATGCTAACTTTTGAGCACAACTGTATGTTATATTATAAAAAAAATAAAAAATAAAAATCAGAACTTTGAAAAATCACATAAAGGAAACACAAGTAATCCATAAATTCATGTCTTCTAAAGCAATATGATAGGCATGGGTGATAAACAGATCAATATTTAAGTCCTTTATTACTACAAATCTCCACTTTCACTTTTAAGTTCTTCTTATTTTGTTTTTGGCGATTCGCATTCTTCGTGTATATTGCCACCTATTGGGCAGGGAGCAGAATTTATAGTAAAAAAGGACTTAAATATTGATGTTTCTCATCCACACCAATCATATCGCTTCTGAAGATATAGATTTAACCACTGGAGTCATCTGAATTACTTTTGTGCTGCCTTTATGTGCTTTTTGGAGCTTAAACATTTTGGTACCCCTTCACTTGCATTGTACTGTATGGACCTACAGAACTGAGATATTCTTCTAAAAATCTTTGTTTGTGTTTGACAGAATAAAGAAAGTCATACACATCTGGGAATTAAAGTGTTTGGGTGAACTATCCCTTCAAATTCAAAGTGTAACTGACAACAATGACATCAATGTAATTTTTGCATACTGAATGCGATTAGTCAACATCTGTTTTGTAACTGAATTAAAATCAGTCTTTTCTTTTTTGCATAAAAACAGCACAGTGAATGTGTTGACTTTTGTATTTCGCAACCCAGTGTTTTTTTTTTTTTTTTTTCATGAGATCAGTTTAGAATATCAGAGATCTGTTCTTTAGTTCAATGATCTTTTAACTGTTTTTCTTTTTTTTTTTTTTTTTGTCTAACTAACATTGCTTAGTTTGCATGGATGAACCACTATATACAACAACTACTTTTTTTTAATTTATTATTATATACAATCTAGCAGCACACTCCATGCCATAACACTTCTGTAACTTACTGAGTGACTAAAGGGAAGCTCTGCATAAGGTCAAACACAATGCCCCACAAAAAAACCTCAAAGTGCTAAACAAACAGAGCTGAGAATCAGGAATGCAGCAGGAACAAAATGTGCTTGTGTTACAGTGTTGCAAATCTCTGTGTCTGGCCTTGGCCCCCGAACCCAACAGGCTTATCGCCCGATATTTGGCCGTGGATGAGCCGACTCGCTTTAATCCCCTTTTATAATTTCAAGAACATTCCACGCATTCCAGTGGACCAGTTGCGGCCAGTACAGGAAAGTACTTACTGTTGATTTTTTAACCAATAAGTGTGCATTTGTTAAACTTGTAAGTATACAAGCAGGTTTTTGTGTAAATGTCTGTGTGAATATGTTTATGTGATTATGCATGTGCTCAGTGCAAATGTGCATGCACAGCACACATATTCCTTCAATTTTGGATGTGTAATACATAAATGCACTTACACAGATTAGAAGCAATTCATGTTTTATTTACATTAGTCTATACATTTGACCTAGTTTAGTTCACTGTTTGCCCATGTGATATTGCCCTTTTACAGGATGCATTGTCACTAGGGTCATAAATTAACCAAGCTCAGGGCAAAAATGCCACTGAAAGTGACTAAAATGCTAAAATCCAATTCAGAGGGCAACCATTGTCCCTTAAAGAGACAATTCACCCAAAAATGAAAATTTAGTCATTTATGCACCCTCATGTTGTATTAAACCCATATGACTTTCTTTTGTCCATGCAAAACAAAAGGAGATTTTGAAAATTATGCAATGAAAGTGGATGGTGACTGAGAATAACACTCTTTCTAACATCCCTTTCATTTTCCACTGAAGAAACAAAGTCATATTGGTTTAGAACAACATGAGGGTGAGTAAATGATTTGTAGGTGAACTATCCCTTTAATTTCTGATACTGATTGACATTCTAATAAGTCAGCTGTTTCTGTCAATCTATGCAACTAACTTTGCAACCAGGTGAGGAGACCAAACTGAACTGATCTGAGCTCAGATTGCTTTGTATTGATAGAAACATGGCCATGAACTTTCCTCTGTTGACAGATCCCTCCCAACTCTCACCTCCCTTACACACATACACAACGCACACATATAAACATTCGAGCACTCCACTGCTGGTATGATGTCATCGCTCGCATACATAGGAAGTGCCTTATAAAGTCAGGCAGTCATGCACCTTTGGAGCAGAAAGGGTCACTTAAACAAACCTGAAAGAAACGCTTGCAATGTTTAAACAACAGAATCATCAGACGCGTAGGGAAGACTGGTCTATATTTAAAGCGAGTTTAAACACTAATGTTTTTAAAGAACAGACTTCATCTGAGCTTGAGGGTAAACATGGATTTCAAATTATTTTAATGAGAACCGCAGTCTGCTTTGTTTTCAGCCTGATCTCATGAACATTATGTGATCGTGGCAACATGTATGTGAAAACAAAATTATGTGTTTCATTACATTATGTTTGGCTGCAATTTCCCAGTGAAATGTCCAGCAGGGGGCTCCAAAAGTGAGTGAAATGGTGTCATAATCTGACAAGGTTTTTAAGGTGAAGATTAGATTGAGGTTTTAATGAGTAAAACGTACCTTCCTAACCTAAAACTTTAACCTAAACCTAACCAATAGTGTCAAAATGAGAGGTGAACAAAACAGACATCCTTACACTTAATCATCACTTAAACCTAACTGATAGTGTCCTAAAAGCAAATGCGACATGAAAAGCACATTTTCTGAAAAAAATTCAGATCATATTCTGATCAAGATGCAAGGTAGCGAACATGACGCAAAGGTATGAGTCCAGAAGAGCATGCTAGTCGACATGTAAGCCAAAAGTGTCGTAGAAGCACCACAAATGACATGGTTGTTCCAGCAATTGCTTTTTTATGTCACATTAGGTTTTATGACACTAAAGGTTTAGGTTTAAGGTTTAGGGTAGAGAGGTAGGTTTTGTTGAGTTTGAACTTGATGGAGTATTAACCTCAAAGGGATAGTTCACCCAAAAATTATAATTCTCTCATCATTTACTCACCCTCATGCAATCCCAAATGTGTATGACTTTCTTTCATCGGCAGAACACAAACAACATATTTTTGAAAAATATCTCAGCTCTGTAAGTCCATACAATGCAAGTGGATGGTGATCAGACCTTTGTAGCTCCAAAAATCACAAAAAGGAAACATAATTCCATCTGACTCCAGTGGTAAAATCCATATCTTCAGAAGCAATATAAGAGTTGTGGGTGAAAAACAGAACAATATTTAAGACCTTTTTAATCTAAATCTCCACTTTAACTTTCATTTTCAGATGTGAAAGTGAAACTAAACAGGCACCACATGTGATTTCCAGATGTCAAAGTGAAAGTGGAGATTTAGAGTAAAAAAAGGACTTTTAAATGATCCTATACCTACAATATCGCTTCTGAAGATATAGATTTAACCACTGTAGTCTTATGGATTACTTGTGTTTCCTTTATATGATTTTTGGATCACCATTCACTTGCATTCTATGAACCTACATAGCTGAGATATTCTCTTAAAAATCTTCATTTGTGTTCTGCAGAAGAAATGAAGTCATACACATCTGGGATGGCATGAGGGTGAGAAAGTTTTGAGAGAATTTTTATTTTTGGGTCAACTATCCCTTTAAAAACCTGATCTGTTTGGAAGAACATTCAACTAGCAACACAGTGGACATTTTACCTCGGAACTGCCGCATTAAGTGTAGTGAACCACGCGTCGTTTCGAAAAATGTTGCCAAAGTCACGTAATTTTCATGAGATCAGGCCGTTCAAATGTCAACAGTTGTTTCATTAGCATTTCTCCTAAGGCCTTTTAGGAGAAACATCTGCGAAACATTTGATACTTGGAAACATAACTGAGAACTCCATTAAGTGTCTTCAGCTATTAAATAGCAACCTCAGAACAATGCACTTTTCCTTGGGGATCCCTTGACGTATCAACTATTCGATCATTCAAAGTAGTTACTGGTGCCCACAGCACCTATTCAAACCATCTCCACGTCTATAGAAGAATTCACACCTGCTGATGTTTCTGGTATAAGTAATTTCACAAAACCACATGTGTGTGACATGCTGGCATATTGTCATGGAGCTCCGCGGGGGAAGGGTGTGAAGGTTATGATGGAAAGGGGTGAATCATCTTTTACGGAGGTCACCGGGTTATAGACCTGCACCTGTTGATGTAATCTCACTGTGTACATTCCCAACGACAGGATCGAAGTACAAACCTGGAGATAAGGAGGGAAGCCGATGACTTTAGCTGCTCATGTGAGACAAAAACCATGCAGTCTGTTTTTTAGAATTTGTAAAAGTTTAATATGAGTTTAGGACACTGACCTTTCTGCAATTCTACTTTCTTGTTATTAGTAGTGTTTTCAAAGGCAAGCATCACAATTACTATTGCTCATACTTACGGTCAGGGCTTTGAACAAACCATAACCTAATGTATTAAACTTAAGGTTTTAACTCATCCAGCCTGACTGCATGAAAATTATGTGAAGTTACAGCGTCATTTTGGCATAATTATATTACATGATTCATTACATGTATTGCGGCAGTTTCGCGGTGAAATATCCACTGCATGGCGTTAAAAGCAAGTTACATTTTCTCCTAAACAGATGAGGTTTTTAAGGTTAATGCTCTGTCGAGTTTTAAATGATCAAAACCTACTTCCCTAACCTAAACTTTAAACCTAAAACTGTCCTAAAGTGTCATAAAAAGCAAATGTAACATGAAAAACCACATTATTTTGTGGTGCTTCAATGACACTTTCAACTCACATGTGCTCTTCAGGACTCGTATCCTGGTTCTTTGTATTGTAAGTGCAACACTCTATCAGTTGAGCTACCACGCAATTTGATTGTATTTGAACAAGCTTGTAAATGTAGTTGGTTATATAATGCAAAGGTTAAATGTATCACCCTATAAGTCATGAGCTATAGTAAAAGCATTTAGATGTCAGTAAATGGGCCAGTAAATAACCACCTAGCAACTGCAAAAATACAGTTTAAAAAAATAAATAAATAAATAAAAAACACTAAGAAAACCTTTGCAACCAATTAGCAACACTCTGGCAACCATTCAGAATACTGTTATGGTGGTGAGTTTGCATGGGCATGTACTACTCACATTTTTGTTCAGAAAATATAAAATTTTTCTCTTTTATCAAATATTGACAATTGCAGAACTCATAGGCATAATGTGTGTGTGTCAAAAGCTAGCTTTTTTGACATAGAACATAACCATCTACCGGAACCTTGAAAACGTTGTTTTATTTGAACTAGAGCAAATATCGATGTGATTAATAATGAGTGAACAAACATATAAACTTTACAAAGATTTTGGAAAAGCTCTGCCTGTAACATGTGGCTCGGTTTATACAGTTCAGCTGTAACAAATGTTAAGTCATTAAGGTTTCAATTATGATGATGATTATGATGATATGCACGCTGGCCAGATGGTCTGATTCAGATTTGTTTAGTCAATTTCGTAAGAACATTAGACTGTCTGAAAGCCACATACAGTTGTGCTTAAAAGTTTGCATACCCTGGCAGAAATTGTGAAATTTTGGCATTGATTTTGAAAATATGACTGATCATGCAAAAAAACTGTCTTTTATTTAAGGAAAGTTATCATATGAAGCCATTTATCATCACATAGTTGTTTGGCTCCTTTTTAAATCATAATAATAACAGAAATCACCCAAATGGCCCTGATCAAAAGTTTACATACACTTGAATGTTTGGCATTGTTACAGACACACAAGGTGACACACACAGGTTTAAATGGCAATTAAAGATTAATTTCCCACACCTGTGGCTTTTTAAATTGCAATTAGTGTCTGTGTATAAATAGTCAAAGGGTTTGTTAGCTCTCACATGGATGCACTGAGCAGGCTAGATACTGAGCCATAGGGAGCAGAAAAGAACTGTCAAAAGACCTGTGTAACAAGGTAATGGAATTTTATAAAGATGGAAAAGGATATAAAAAGATATCCAAAGCCTTGAAAATGCCAGTCAGTACTATTCAATCACTTATTAAGAAGTGGAAAATTCAGGGATCTCTTGATACCAAGCCAAGGTCAGGTAGACCAAGAAAGATTTCTGCCACAACTGCTAGAAGAATTGTTCGGGATACAAAGAAAACCCACAGGTAACCTCAGGAAAAATACAGGCTGCTCTGGAAAAAGACAGTGTGGTTGTTTCAAGGAGCACAGTACGACGATACTTGAACAAAAATGAGCTGCATGGTCGAGTTGCCAGAAATAAGCCTTTACTGCACCAATGCCACAAAAAAGCCTGGTTACAATATACACGACAAAACCTTGACACGCCTCACAGTGAAAACCTTGACATGCCTCACACACTGAAATCTTTCTTGGTCTACCTGACCTTGGCTTGGTATCAAGAGATCCCCGAATTGTCCACTTCTTAATAAGTGATTGAACAGTTCTGACTGGCATTTTCAAGGCTTTGGATATCTTTTTATATCCTTTTCCATTTTTATAAAGTTCCATTACCTTGTTACGCTGGTCTTTTGACAATTCTTTTCTGCTCCTCATGGCTCAGTATCTAGCCTGCTCAGTGTATCCACATGAGAGCTAACAAACTCATTGACTATTTATACACAGACACTAATTGCAATTTAAAAAGCCACAGGTGTGGGAAATTAACCTTTAATTGCAATTTAAACCTGTGTGTGTCACCTTGTGAGTCTGTAACAAGGCCGAACATTCAAGGGTATGTAAACTTTTGATCAGGGCCATTTGGGTGATTTCTGTTAGCATTATGATTTAAAAAGGAGCAAAACAACTATGTGATAATAAATGGCTTCATATGATCACTATCCTTAAATAAAAGACAGTTTTTTTGCATGATCAGTCATGTTTTCAAAATCAATGCCAAAATTTCACAATTTCTGCCAGGGTATGCAAACTTTTGAGCACAACTGTATACTGTATGCTTTCAACACACGTGAAACCTTCGGAGATGTGACACACACATTCAAGAGCAGCAAGCCTGGCATCACTCATTAAATGTAAACATTTCCATATTACAACACTGGTATGATTACTGAAACCTTACTCAATCTTTTCCTCCACCCACGGCAATTATTAATCAATTTCTCACTTGCAGTTATTAGAGTAATTTCTAGCAAATTATCTTTGTTAAGACACGTTCATTGCTGGGGAACGAAGCGTGGGTTTTCTTTCGTTCCTTGTGTTTGATTGTTTTATTTGCAATGATGTGTTGTGTTAGTTCAGCGCTGTCAGGGATCAATAGTAAAGGGGGCGGAGTTGTGATTGTTCAGGCAAGGGTGTGTCTGTTCTGAAAATACTTTTTCCTGACTTGATGGCTGCAGCATCATGTGTTATGACATAAGGAGGTTCTTGAAAGAGTGTGCTGTCTCATTTATCTTTCTCGCCATTAGTTTCTTTTTTCTCTCATCCTGTCCGTTTGCCACAGACATTCTTTAAAAGTGAGAGTGTGTGCCTGTGCGCTTGTAATATTTGCTCACATTACATTTACATTAATTCATTTAGCAGACACTTTTATCCATAGCCACTTACAAACAGAACTAGATTTTTATATTTTCTGTAGAAAATTTCAGAGGGACATGCCTGTCCAAAACTGAGTGTTCTGGGTGGTTGCTAGGGCATTGCTAGGTGGTTGCTTAGGTGGTCTAAGGGGTTTTGAGCATGTTGCTATGCAGTTGCTAGGGTGTTCTGGGCAGCTGTTAGTGCATTGCCATGTGGTTGCTAGGGTGTTCTGGGATGGTGTTGTGATGTTGCTAGGTTGTTCTGGGTGGTTGCCAGGTCACAATATTGTTGTTGAGATGTTCTGAGTGTTTTAGCGTATTACTATGCATTTGCTAGGGTGTTCTGAATGGTTGTTAGGAGGTTGCTAGGTGGTTGCTAGGGTGTTCTGGGTGTTTTAGCACCTTCCCATGCAGTTGATAGGGTGTTCTGGGTGGTTGCCATGGCATCACAATATTGTTGCTAAGATGTTCTGAGTGTTTTAGCACATTCCCATGCAGTTGCTAGGGTGTTCTGGGTGGTTGCCAGTGTGTCACAATGTTGTTGCCAAGATGTTCTGAGTGTTTTTAGCTCATGCAGTTACAAGGGTGTTCTGGGTGGTTGCCAGGTTATCAAAATGTTGTTTCTAAGATGTTCTGAGAATTTTTTAGCCCATTCCCATGCAGTTGCTTGGGTGTTCCGGGTGGTTACTAGGGTATCACAATGTTGTTGCCAAGATGTTCTGAGTGTTTATAGTGCATTCCGATGCAGTTGCTAGGGTGTTCTGGGTGGTTGTTAGGATGTTGCTAGGTGGTTGCTAGGGTGTTGCAAGTAGTTTCCAAAGGTGTTGCTGGGTGGTTGCTAGGGTGTTCTAGGTGGTTGCTAAGGCATTACAACATGGTTGCTAAGATGTTCTGAGAGAAGGTTCTGGGTGGTTGCTTGGACAGTTCTAAGTTGTCGCTTGAGTGTTCTGGGTGGTTGCTGTGTGGCTGATTACAGGCCCAGGCAAAATAACCCACCCCCAAGTCTCTATGATATTCTGGACTTTACTCGCAGCTCGGGTCCTTCTGTCAATGTCAATGGGAATGTTTTCACCCGTTTTATTGCCTGCCATTGGAAATCTGATTGCTTAAAAAGCTAGTACCACACCTGTGCTCATTAAGAGGCATGATATGAGGTATCAATCATGTCTGTAGTCAATGTCAAATTTTAATCCTAACACCCTGTCATCAATGGATGCGAGTGGCACGTCGCGGCAAAAGCCGTAGAACCCCATTATAGTCAATGATACTTTCTACATTGGAAGCGTCCGTTGCGGGGCGTCAGTCGCATTCCATTTTGTGCTGCACGCACTGGCGCTACAACACAAATTAAATGGTTTAGAACATTTGTGATGATGCATCCAGTGTAGACAGCCTCAAGCCGTTGTGTTGTGTTGAATCAACGGTCATGCCCCATGTAGACAGGGTGTTAGGGTAAGGGATTTTACAACTCTTTAAGTATGAGAAAAGTAGTGATGCTTGCCTTGAAGAGACAATAATACAAGTTATATAATCAACTAGAATATTACAACACTAGCATCTTTTGGGAATGTCCCATGACATTTTCAAACACCTGAAGGTGTTCTTTATGATAATAACACACTGTCAAGATCATCTGTCTGTTACTCTGTCTATTATTAGTAACTGTCTGGATCAGCAGGATGGAGATGCCGGTTGCTTAACGTTGTCTCCACATCATACAGAGTCATACAAAGGAAACCTATAAACCCAAACCCCTGCAGTTTTATCAGGAATGTCCCTTCGCAAGTCAACCTTCTTTATTCCTGCGGTTTACAGCCAAATAAAAAAAGAAAGAACACTCTTAAGCTTCTAATTAGTGGAGTTTGCTAAGGCAAGCATCACTTTTACTATTGCTTACACTGAAGGATAGGTATTTGAACAAATCCTTAATCCTGTGTGTTACACTTTGTCATGTAACTTGCACCATTTTTGCTACTGAAATTAATGATGTATTAAATCATACATCAACTTTTCTAAGCAATCAGACTTATGATTTCTCCTGACAGACAATAAAATGACATAAAAAATAATGGCTTATATTAAAAGAGAAACCTAAGCCATATTTAGGGATGAGAATATCAAAGAGACTTGGGGCTCTTTTGACTTGGGCCAGGACATCACAATGTTGTTTCTAATACGTTCTGTGTGTCTAAGCGTATTCCCATTCAGTTGCTAAGATGTTCTAGGAGATTGTTAGGATATTAGGTGGTTACTAAGGTGTTCTGGGTGGTTGTTACGCCATCACAATGTTGTTGCCAAGATGTTTTGAATGTTTTTGGTGCATTCCCATGCAGTTGCTAGGGTGTTGTGGTTGGTTGCTAGGATGTTCTGGTTGGTTGCCAGGGTCTATAAATATTGTTGCTAAGATGTTCTGAGTGTTTTAGCGCATCCCCATGTGGTTGCAAGGATGTTCTGGGTGGTTGTTAGGATGTTGCCTAGGTGGTTGCCATGGCTTCACAGTGTTGTTGCCAGGGGCGGACTGGGACTAAAAAGTGGCCCTGGACTGGCCCGCAACACACCACACCATAACACCAGCTCATTGATTTCATTTTCCGGCTCAATTTAAAAATTTTGTGTTGAAAAAAAGACATTTCTATTGACTGCTAGTCATGACAATGGGTCCAACTAGTGCAAAAAGTGTCCTAATTTTTTAAACAAATAAAACCACTGTAAATGTGTTGAGTGGGTTTTTAGAGAATGCATTAAAATAAGCACTTTATAGATCAGACAAATAACATGTCTGAAAATGTTTTTTTCCCAACATATAGATGTTAGGTTTAAATGTACATGAACATACAAGGGAAAGTGTGTATTTTAGGTGCTGTGACAAGTCAGCATTTCTTCAAAATATTTAAAGATATTAATCACCTTTCAACTTTTTTCTAGAGGTGCAGATAAACTATTGTCTTAGTTAATATGAGGTTGTGGAAACAACAAGTATAATAATAATATATTATATATGTATTTATAGCTATACAAGATTATAAAATGTTGTTTAAAATAGTTAGATGAAGAAAGTGGCACACAGCAGGACACTGATGACAATGCTTAAAATGTCATGACAATTACTTACATAACTATGTGTAAATGTTTATTTTAAAATATCAGTGAAAACAAATTTGGACAGAATATGTACATAGAAATATACAAACATAAACAAATGTAAAAAATTTAAATAAACATACCTCTTAAAGTGTAGAGCTTTGCAGATATTTTGCAGATTAATTGCTCATATTTTCCCTCTATGTGAGTTTGTTGCATCTTTATATCTGCAGTGTTTTAATTCCTTCCCCAGATTATTCTTGAGAAAAAGTGAAAAGTCCTATGCTTTGACAAGCACTGTTTCTGCTATCCTTTAAACTAAGTAATATTTTTCATGGCTTATTTTCTGCATGTTTATAGGGGTGAGCATTGTTCAGCAAGCCACGCTTCAGCTCCTAGAAATGCTTTGCAGTATGAATAAATTATGCAAATGACTATGTACTGCTCACAGCTTTACTGTTTGCAGATTTTATATACGCTGCTGTTATTGTCAAAATTTTTACAGTGTTTGTGTTGAAACACTTAAACACCTGCATCCTGGCACGGGGACAATGAAGATTCCAGGTTTGTGCTACGTTTCCTGCAGTAGTCTTAAGAAAGCAAGGTCACGGCTTCATTAATGTAGCGATGAAGGAGTAACTGCTCTCCTGGTTTCCTGTTCCGGAGGGCCTCAGGGACACTCTGGAGCAACACAAAGACACAGTCACCCCACACATACAGCTAATAAAGATTTCAGATGTGCTACCCAGGGGGAAAAGACTGGACTTAATTGTGTAGTACCGCTAAGAAATGCGAGGCGAGTCTTCAAGACATGGGCACCTAGGGCTGTGATTCACTGGGTGTACATTATAACAGCATTGTGCTATTGACAGCTCTTAAAAATGTGTCACCTGAAATGTAACCTTATAAGGAATTCACATATTCAACATACAGTACAATGAACACAATGGAGGTGTGACTCAGTGGTGATGCAATCAACTTCTACCAAGTGGAAGATGCCAATATGGCATCACTGTAACATATTTTCACCACCAGTCAAAACTTAGGACACACTTGACTGAATTTACGTTTCTCATGACATTAAAAAACCTTTTAATTTAAATACTTATTGGTTTGAAATTAGTTTTGATTAATTTTGAAACGAAGGCATTTGCATGAATTGTTTGACATCAAATTTCATTGATGAGTTAGACCAGAAAATGAAGGAAAGTCAGCAAATAAGTGCCCAGCATACATCTGAACTTCTTCTCATGATGCACCTCATGAAGTTGGCTAAGAGAATGACCAGTGTAAAGAGCTGTAATCTAGACATAATTCTACAGAATTCTTATTTGTGCTATATCATACATTTGAATGTGGAAAATAGTAATAATAATGGGGAAAGGTTTTGACTAGTAGCATATATGAAACAGTGTTAGGGAGAAGTTAACTAGAAGTAGCAACGCTAATAACTTAACCACATTTTTGACAGTAGCTTGGCTATTTTCACAATATGTATCTATTCCAAAAACTAGCAACATTTTCCAAAGAGTAGCACTGTAGAAGTTACAGTTCCAAAGTAGCTTCCCCAACACTGATATGAAAGGGTTAAAATAAAATTGACCATGACCAACCACAATAGCAAGCTGTTATATCATCACTCTCATGTGTGCGAGTGAGAAAGGTGTTTATTGCTTAATCATGTGGAATGGATACTGTTGAAGTAGGAACTGTTTCTTCAACTTAACAGACCTTGCATAACACCAGGAGGTTACTACCTATCCCTTAAAAGCCATACTAAGCAGCATACATTAATTCCTGACAACACAGTCGCCCACACCTGTGAGCACTGAAGAACTTAATGGGACCGAGTACCAAGCCTTGAGGCACACCATCATCACTTTTTCCATCTCCTAACACAAACTGTCCATGTGAACGCATATCAAGTAGGCTAGATTAAATGTGCCATGAGACCTCATATAAGCAAGTTTAAATGCACAGTCTTGACTGCAGCCTTATCACAGGGATAAGTTGAATTCAAAAGCACTAACTACTGATCTACTAAACAAGCAGTCACAATAGCCTTTGTGTTGCTATAGATACGCTCCTTTAAACAGAGCACTGTGCTTAAACTATGCTAAAGTTGTCACACCCACTTTCAAAAGACTTCAACTTTTTCAAAACCAGCCATGTTTGAGCTTGGCTGCAATAGTATGCAAACATTACAAATAAAATGTTAGGAAACCTGACCAATGAACAGTAGCAAATCAATGCGTACTTCAATACTTGTAAAGTGCAGAAATTTTTAAAGGACTATTTCACCCAAAAAGTAAATGTATATAATTGTTTATTCGCCCTCAGTAGCCTTAGTAACCATTCACTTTGATTGCACCTTTTTCCATGCAATGAGAGAGAACGAATGGTGACTGCCGCTGACATTAAGCCTAACATCATTTTGTGTTCCATTTTTTTTTCTGTCCAATCACAGGCGTAAAGCAAACTAGATTTTTACCATACATTTTGAGAGAAATGTGAAGGTGCTTGCATATGCACAACTCGCCACCATAGAGTGCTGTGGGTTGTTACCAGGGCATTGCTATAGGGTTGCTAAGGTGTTCTGAGTGGTTTTGTGCATGTTGCAATGTGGTTGCTAAAGCATTGATAGGTAGTTGCTAGGGTGTTTTGGGTGTATACTAACTGGCCCAAGTCAAAAGAGCCCAGCCCCAAGTTTATATGATATTCTGGTTGCTAGATATGATTCAGGTCCATTCCTTGAATGTAAACTATGGGATTGTTTTATCCGTTTAGTCTGCGAGGCAAACATGGTAAGTCCAATTGCTTCTAAAAGTAATATGGTGATCAGGGTTGCAGTTAGAAATTCTTGGGCACGGTACAAAATGTATTCAGCGGGTCACCTTACAATTAGTTGTCCGACAGGGGGGTGGATGTGCACAATACAATATTGAACAGCCTTTCTGTTCTAATGATATTCTCATAAATGCATTGTTGTAAAAAAAAATTAATACATTTAATTGAAAAGTATTTATACATCATAGTAGTACTCTCTTGATAATGTCTTTTTGCTGATTTTAATGAAAAAGATCATTGTACAACAGCCTCTTTTATACTGTAAAATAGTTTAAAAATGACTGTTACGGTTATGAGAATTATCAATGAGAATAGTAAAAGAAAAACGTCCGGACGCGTTACAGTAATGAGAACTAGGCGGTAAAATGTGTTAAGAGTCCTTAAAATAATGTCACAATGCAAACAATCTTAATGGTCCTAAATGTAGGCTTCATTTTCTTCATGCAAAATATAATTTCATATTTTTTGTATTAATTTGGAGTTAAGTGTAACCAGGACATTTTCTTGACAGGCTTTGTGGGACTCAACCAACAGCATACTTCTGCTCGACAAGCCACATGATATAAGGCATCATTCATGCCCATTTTTAGGGTAAGAGGTTTGCTCAAATAAGTACTATGCAGTGGTGGGCCGTGCATTTAAAGTCTAGGCCTTCAGTGTGATTCATGCCATTAAGAAAACACAGTTTCACAATGAATAAGACACCCTATGCCTTTGGGCATCATACATTATGTCGCAGCTAACTAATAATACCAATTGACATTTTAAAAACACGTCCACGCACGAAAGCCATAACTTGAAACGACACTTAAAGCTCAAGCAAGCCTAATTTTATCTGCAGCATGACTGTTTTTTTAAATGAACATCTCCCGAACAGACATTCAAAAACGTCCTGGTTACTTGCGTAACCTCTGTTCCCTGATGGAGGGAATGAGACGTTGTGTCAAAGTAATGACACTAGGGGTCACTCTTGGGAGCCCAAGACACCTCTGGTCTTTGATAAAAGGCCAATGAAAATTGGCGAGTGGTATTTGCATACCACTCCCCCGGACATACGGGTATAAAAAGAGCTGGTGTGCAACCACTCATTCAGGTTTTGTGTTGAGGAGCCAAGACAAGGTCCCGGCCATTTCAGCGGGTAGTTCGGTGTTGTGGCAGGAGGGACACAACGTCTCGTTCCCTCCATCAGGGAACGGAGGTTACACAAGTAACCAGGACGTTCCCTATCTGGCACTCACTTGACGTTGTGTCGATGTAGTGACGCTGGGGGTCCCTATACGAAATGCAGCAACTGGCTGAACTGTGTTACGTGAACTGGCAGTGCGTGACGGGCAGACCACTGTGTGCCTCGTAGCCAGCACACCAGGCCGACACATAACCTCCCCCAACACTCGGCCCTTTGGGGATAAGTCGACTACCCAAAAGTTAGAGACGGGCTAGCCCAGTCGTGGCCTCTTCTCCCCTTTTTTCCCTCTCCCCAAAAAAAGGGAATTAACTGACTGGGCCACCAGGTCTAGTCGGGAAGACACCATGGAGACCACACCCCGCCCAAAGGGTAGGGGGTGGGGGGGTGGGGGGTATTTAAGTGGAAATACGTCACATCATGGGCTTGCCGATCTATGTCGGAAGTATGCTATGTGGGGAAGTCCCATGGTAGGTCCTACCCTACGGGGGAGGAGTTACTACAATATGGTGACTGGGGCATAGGGGCCTCTGCCCAAGGAAGACGCAGTTTGCCAGCAGGAAAATGAATTAGCAGAAGATATACATCGCATGGGGTTACCTACAGGGATCCGCCACATGTGGAGCACCTACCCCAGTACAGGGCTTTAGTTAGCACGTGTACTGGGTCGGCAGCGAGTCTCTCCGCAAACTCTCCTTCGAAGCCTTTCTTGGTTTTTGGCGGCCGCGAGATGGGTGGCGTCTGCTTCCTGCGGTGGGCTCCACGCCGGGGCCGGGACGCAGGTGCGGGCTGCGGCGGAGCCAGTGCAGTCACCGTAGGAGAACGCTCTTGGCGACGAGCAGACGGGATGTGCTGGATAACCTCCGTCTGCTGCTTCACCGCTGAGAACTGCTGGGCAAAGTCCTCGATGTCGCCGGACTGGCCAACTTTGGAAATGGGGGCGCTCCTGGACCACCAAGGTGGACATCGCCCACCCAAGAGACCGCGCCATGACCTTCGTCGCCTGGAGAGCGAGGTCGGTCACCGAGCGCAGCTCCTGCATCAATCAATCATCAACTACCCTCGTGCAGTTCCTTTAGCGCCTTGGCTTGGTGGACTTGCAGGAGAGCCATGGCGTGCAGGGTGGAGGTGGCTTGTCCAGCAGCACCGTAGGCCTTGGCCGTCAGGGACGACATAAACCTACAGGCCTTGGATGGGAGCTTTGGGCGCCAGGTGGTGGTGCTCTGTGGGCATAGGTGCACCGCGAGTGCCTTATCCACTGGGGGGATTGCCGAATAGCCCTTGGCCGCCCCACCATTGAGGGTAGTGAGGGCGGGGAAGCTGAAAGATTGGGACCGGGCAGTAAAAAGTGCCTCCCACGACCTTGTCAGCTCTACATGCACTTCCAGGAAGAAAGGAATGGGGGCGAGGCATGTCTGTGAGCGGCGCCGCGAGCCCAGGAACCAATCATCAAGCCGCGAGGGTTCAGGGGAGAGCAGAGGGTTCCACTCTAGTCCGACGCTCGCAGCTGCCCGTGAAAGTATGTCGTCATCTCCGCGTCAGCCTGTGACCGGGCGACCGCACCCAAAGGGAGGAGCCCAGCTGAGGCTTCCGCGTCCGACTGGACGAGCCCGCTCTCCGATGCTGCGCTCGAGAGCTCATCACCTTCGCGGGCTCCGAATAAGAGGTCGAACTCGCCATGAGATGAGCCGGCGGACTCATCCGGAAGCCCGATTGGGATGGGAGGTCCGTGGGGGGATACCCGGCGGAGGTGGTCCCATTGGGGTCCCCAAATCGCCCCCAGTGCTAAATCGACCAGAGGTGTCTCGGGCTCCCAAGAGTGACCCCTAGTGTCACTACATCGACACAACGTCGAGTGACTAACAGATAGGGAATCATAATTTTTCATATGAATCTACCAAGGAGGTCTATAATACCTGGAAGATCTATCTAATAATGTTTGCAATTTAAATGTAGCTTGCAATAAATTTCGTTTCTTCAGGGTACATGGTTATGCTGCATTCCATTCAAGTTGGATGTGGGATATTCCTAATTGATATCTCCGACCATAAATGCATTCCATTCCCCAATATTCGGAAGATGACGTTTAAGGAAACAAAACTGCAATGCTCACGTTAGCTTAGCAGGTGTTTGACTCTTATTAGAGATGTCTCCTAGCATCCCAACTGATAAACAATGCTGCAGCGCTAGCATTTGTGCTTCAGGTGTACGATTATCAAAAGAGATTATGTTTTATACACCTGTTTCTGCAGGCATTTGTTAAACAATCTTTAATATCATGTAATGTGGAAACGAACTCATTTATCAATATTACTTAATAAAGTGAATGTTTATCACTTACTTTGTATATCTCCCTGAGTGTCGACATGTTTGTGTGACATCATGCCCCTGCATCTCGGCGAAATCAGAGTTGAGAATTTCTGCACGAGCCTACAAGTTGTAATTCTGACTTCAAGATGCATCCATTGCACTTTTCTTAGTAGGAAGTTCCGACTTTCCGAGTTGAATGGAGCGCAGCACTACTTTTCAAAACTTGATCTGACACTGAATGCTCAAGCAGCCTAATTTACACTTAGAAAACTCCTGATGTTGCTATAACAATGCAAAAAGCACTTACCAATTCACTTGAAGTGAAAATCAGTCCTCCTTTCCTGTTTAATAAATTAAGCAATCACACAGTCATGCAGAACATATCGTGTTTTTAAATCCATAAGGATCTCTTTCTCAATGGCGATAGCGGCAGTGATGGCAGCAGACTCGTCAGATAGCTTGATCTTACGCTTTTCGCTCTTGAACTATGTACATCACTTAAAGCGTGATTGCGTCACTCAAGTCCAGCTAGAAGGCCCGGACCGGGACATATCCTAAAGATCACACCCACCAAGAACAAATAAATCAATCTGATTGGCTGATGAATCTGACAATCTGACTTTAGTTGCCCATTCATTTGCACTGTTGAGGGATTCTGAAGAAATTCTGAAGGCCTGAAGGGATGGAGCTCAAACTCACGCGCTGCTTTGGGCATGTGATTTGTGAAACAGTTGTCACACTTTGCTTGCAAGCATCAAGGAATAAATTCTGACTGGATAAACTTTTCATTTTTTTTCTATTTGTTTGCAGATTAATTAAGAGTGGAAAGTGATTAAAAATACATAGGCAAAAAGGTGATTGAGAATGAAAGGATGAAAAATATTTATTTATTTGGCATGTTAGGCCAGCAGAGAAGGCTTTGCTGGCCCTGAGAAATCGCCACTGGTACTATGGCAATACTAATAGTGATGCTTCCATAACAAATGCCAATAACTGGAAACACAAATCCAAAGTGACAATATTTTGTTGTTTTGTACATCTAAAATAATATAGTCACTCGATGTTTTTAATGTGTATTAAGACTTTGACATTCGAGATGAAAGACTGATCAGATAACACCAAAAACATGGGAAGCTTGGCCTGAAAATGCTCTAGTAGCCAGAATCATCCAGGTAAAGTTGTGTTTATTCACAGATCATGAACAGGGGGTGGCCCGTGTGACCTCACACTTTTCAGATTTTGGCAGAAGAATTGAGGAGCATGCTGCAGTGATTTCATGTGATGATGGTTTTAGTGCATTCACACATCAGACGTAGTGCTGACCTCTAACTCACATTCCCACCACACACACAACCCTTTGGGTGCCTTAAAGTTATTAAGGTGCAGCTTCCTAACAGTATACCCACAGGCCTTTAAGCTATATAATTACTAATCCAAGTCATTTGACATTTTAAGTTATCTTCCAGCTTTTTTCCTTTTGGCCAAGCCATTTATGGAGGTTTTGAAACCATGCTTCCCCTCTAAAATTGTTTGTTATCTGTGCTTAGTAAGGCAATTGCTTAAAACATTTAAAAATCTAGTATTATTCTCTGGTGTATTTTAAGATCAAACGTAGAAGTCACTGGAAAAATATTGTCCCAGAAGACTGTGTTCATTTCAAATGCTGTTTCTACTCAAAGACAAGCAATGCATGCTAATTAACTCTCCTACCTTCTCATTACAGAAGGGCAAAACTTTACCTCTGAATCTGTTTAACACTAACGGAAGGTGTGTGCAGAGGCTGTAGAGTCAGAAAATGACTTTTACATGAAGGGACTAGGTTGTTTAATTTTGGGATTGCTACACTTTATTTTGGGATTGAAATGACAAAAAATGACAGTGGCAGTAGCTTGGTATAGCGATGTATCAGATGATAATACCATGGTACTTTTACATATATACTACTGTATTGTATTAATACCATATTCATGACCCATGGTATTTACCTGATACTCCAGGGATTTCAAAGAATACCAGTGTGACATACAGCATATTTACACCTGGACACCTAAGGATTGTTGCCGTTCTTGAAGGGGCATATGTGTTCTTGCCATTATAATTGTGTGTGTGTGTGTAAATGTGTGAGTGAATGTATGAATACCTTTGACACATGGAGTGGGTGGATTGTGGGTTGTGGGGGTAAGAGGTGAGAGCCCTTGTGGCAAAGCTCCAGCGCAAGAGTTTAAAGTGCCATGTGGGCCTCCCGGTCACAGATGTTCCAACACAAACACTGACAACTCATCAGTCCAAAAAACAGTGAACCAGAGGTGAGCTCCAGCGCTCCCACACACGTGTGCATGGGTCACAGCCCTGCTAACCCTTCCTAGAGTCATGCACCTCTGAACATCATGCATTTGTTTAACACTAGCGGAAGGTGTGTGCGGAGGCTGCAGAGTCAGAAAAAGACTTTTACATGAAGGGACTAGGTTGTTTAATTTTGGGATTGCTACACTTTATTTTGGGATTGAAATAACAAAAAATGACTGTGGCAGTACCATGGTACAGCGATGTATCAGATGATAATACCATGGTACTTTCACAAATATACTATTGTATTGTATTAATACCATATTCATGACCCATGTTATTTACCTGATACTCCAGGGATTTCAAAGAATACCATGGGTTTACCATAGTACAATGCATAAAAACATGGTTTTACCATAGTACCATCCATTAAAATCATGGTCATACCATGGTACAATTAATAAAAAAGCATGGTAAAACCACAGTTCTTTGGTATATACCACTAGGATTGCCATGTACCATGGTATTTAAATGGCATGCCGAGGGGGTTTCAAAGAATACCATGGTTTTACCATGGTACCAACATGGTAATGCCATGGTACTCTCATATACAGTATATTGTGGCACTGTATGATTACCATATTCATGTACCATGGTATTTTCATGATACTCCTAGCGATTTCACAAAATACCTTGGTAATACCATGGTACTTTGATATGTACCATAGTACTTTATGATTACCATGTGCCTTTGTATTTTTTTGGTACCTAGGGACATCAAGAAGTACCATGGTATCACCATGGTACCATGTGTAAAAACATGGTAATATCATGGTATTTTGACATCCTCTTTTGTAAGTCGCTTTGTATAAAAGCATCTGCCAAATGAATGAATATAAATGTAAATATACCATGTTAATGTTTGATTACCATAGTCATGTACAATGGTATTTACATGGTACTTATAAGGACTTCAAAATATACCATGGTGCCATGCCCAAAAACCATGAAAATTCCATACAATTTATTATTATTATTTTTATTTGTTTGATAGAAGCGTCTGTATTCACCAGTGTTAGACACAGATTTGTTCTCCACATAGCATGCACAAGAAATTTGAATGATACATTTCAAGTTCACCACTTCAAGACTGCTGTTGATGTAGCTTCAGGTCTCTGGTGTTGCACATGTATAAAATTACACATTGTTAAAAGCAAGGCTGCAAATCACAATAAAAACATCTGGTTATACCTCTGTTAACAATAACAAGAGCAGTCCTATTTATCAGACACAAGCAGGATGGCTGAACAGACAGGGGGACTTTTTATATTTCTATCTTTTGGAGAGCCAGAGCCAAAGTTTCCCCACGCACCAGAAATATCACTAACACAGATAAAGCTCTAAACTTATCCCAATGAAAAGTATCAATTGTACATTGGGGATAAAAAAGGAACCTTGTCTTCATTCTAAATGACACTCAATCTAAGGTTTATATGCCATTATTTGCCTAACACTGTTTTACTTGATTTGTCCCATGAGTAATTCTTAAACCAAATGTGCTTTTGTGAGGGCACTGATTCTGTTTCTCCACAATAAACTTTGGAACAGGCACACTGACTGGGTGTTTCTCTGTTTTTGTTAAATTTGATTCTATAGTTAGCCAAAGGAGGGAACTCTGTGGCAATGAAGAACATGTGTGTGAAGCCATTATAGATGTATAAAAGAAGAAGATTTCAAAGAGAGCGTCTAGACATCGTGAGGGAGGAGAATACAGATGATTCTAAAAGTAGATGTATGCACGAGGCATAATTAAATTGTCCTCGTTTCTACAAAACCCTCTTTGCATCATCTCTTTTGTTCCTATTCTCTCTCCATCACTGTGTATTTAAAAATTATGTGGTGCAGTTTGATAAGTTCTTCACATTTACATTTTCTTTCATGCCTGTGGGTACAGATTGTCCTAGTAAAATGTGGCACAAAAGATTCACAACAAAAAGGAATTCTAGGCTAAGTGTGATCAGGAGTATGCAAAGATGCGAATTATATGTTAGAGCGCAACAATCAGGTTCCGGAAGTAAAAAACTCATTCATGTTTATAAGTTATAACAACTTATAAACCTTTAAAGACAGACTTACTGTAAGCTCCAAGGTTGTTTACTGATGGTATACTGTATGTTTCTGTTGAAGCCATCAGTCTGCGTTATTTCAACATAATTTTTAAAACTTGTGTTTATTAGTGGAATTCCTGGTAAATAACGGCAAACAAAGTGCACCAAAAGAGCTCTGCTGCAACCCCCATCTCCCATGATTCACTGTGAATGTTGCAGTCGAGTTGATTTCCTTACACTCTCAAAACACAATTTGCATACATTTAAGTATTTTCCACTAAATTTAGAAAATATTTGTAGAGCCGAGGAGGGCGGGGCCGGGCTGGAATGACACACGCCCGGTCCCCAATCAGCCTGATTGGGTGCGCGAGGGATAAAGGCGGCCGGGGACGACAGTTCGAGAGAGAGAGAATTACAGGCAGCTGCCCTGCATGTGTTTATGTTTGTGTGTTTTTGATTAAGTTGTTCATTAAACTATTATTTAAGTTGTCAAGCCGGTTCTCGCCCCCTCCTTTCCCTCTAACCCCCTTTACACTGGTGCCGAAACCCGGGAAGGAGGAGGAATGCCCGTCGCAGAGTCCTCGACACTGCCGTCCACCCAGCGGAGCACCGCTGCCATCCGCCGGGGGACGGAGTAGCCCGACCACCCGGACGCGGGGAACGGCTGCCGTCCTCGAGGCGAGTGGACTGGACTCCCCAACCACCTGAAGTGATGGAGCCGCTGCCAGGGGCGGAGGAGTGCCCTGCCATCCCCCAGAAATGTGGAGGGGTCGAGAGAAGACCGTCGTCCATGAGGGGAGGAGGGAAGCGACTCCCCACCCGCCTGGAGCGGTAAGGCCGCTGCCAGGGGCGGAGGAGTGTCCCCACGGGTCGCCGGGAACGTGGAGGGGTGTTCTGTCCACTGGGGGTCGGAGGTCTGACTCCGGTCCGCCCGGGGAGGAGCGGCTGCCGTCCGCCTGAGAGGGTGGAGGATTGATCGAGGACCATGCGACGGCGCATCAGAGAACCGGTGAGTGAGTTTATTTTTCTCTCTCTCCTCTCTCTCTCTCTGTTGCTCCATGTTGGCCTTTCCCTCTCCTATTTTGTTTTGTTGTTTTTTCCCCTCCTGTCTCCTCCCAGGTCGAGGAAGGCGGGGATGACCCGCTGACAGTCGGGGCGCAAGTTTCATGGGATTGTAGTTAGTTTCCTTTTGTTGCAGCCTGCTCTCATGAAAATTAATGGCAACATTTCATTTCACAGAATGAAATTCTGTGCCTTATTACACTATTGTTTTATGTGTCAGCTTGCTTGCACCTTGGTTGTCTGAGTCCAAAGTCCAACACTCTGTCAGGTGAGCTACTGTGCAAGCCAATCATGTTTGAATAAGTGTGTAAATTTAGGTCGGTAATACAAACGTTAAAATGTATTGTTTCTTAAATGATATAGAGTAAAAGTGTTTTGATATCATAACATAGCAGTGTGTGAGTAATAGTGTGAAAAATAAGCATTTATAAAGTCATAATCAGCCTTTGAAGTCGTGATTTGTGTAAAAGTGAATAAAATGCACAGTTGTTGTAGCGCCTCTAGTGTTCATTTCACCAGGAAACTGCAGCGAAACATAGAATGTGGCGCATAAAAGTCAGTTTGCAAAAATGTAGATAGTAAAGTTCATTCTATGAGACTAGGTTGTTTTGTTGTCTAGTTAATCTCATTGCTGTCTAGGAGACACAACTGAGATTTAAAGGGCATTTCCAATTGTGTTTCACACGTTCTGCCATGGGCCCAGCGGACACATTCCAAACACTGACCAGATTAGATTGGGAGAGTCGGTGAGAACTGCCCATTACCTAAACTATCCCACCCAGTGGCAAGCACTCCATACAGAGCTTTCTCCCAACATCTTGTATCAGAGCAGGAAGCACCCTGCTGTGGCTACAGGCCTACACTGCCCTCCCTTCAGTTCCTTGGAGGACTGGAAAACTGGTGACAGCAAATGCGTCAATGGGAAAAGAGGCGACTCAGACCTCTGCTTTATGTTAGTTTAATGTGTGTGGGAAAATAAGAGGGTGGTGAGAAAGAGAGGGGTGGAGAGAAATATACTGAGAAAGTAGATCCCATTGGTGTTGACAGGTTTGGCTTGTCAATCTTACGGCGTTGTTTTTCTACTGACTTACAAGTACTCAGTTGGCATCTGACACTGATAAGTTTCTAGGACTGGCAGGTTTGTTAAGAAATGTTTTGTCATTTGGAAAGGTTTTGACATTTCGTCAGCCATGGGACACATCATAGAGCAAAAGAGTTTGCCATCAGGACAAACCTATCACGATCTCTGAAATTGTTAAGCGATGATATTTGGTTCTTAAAAAAATGCAAATTATTTTTTATTTCAACTTCTGTGAAGAAAGTGAAGAACAACACCACCCACATTCCTGAGACCTGATTTGCAAAACATCTTAAAAATAAAATTCTTCTTAAAGGTGCACTAAGTAAGATCTTTTTCATGTTGTCTTAGACTTACACGGACACCTAGTGTCCTGGATGCAGCATCATTTAAATGCAATAGTTTTCAGTTACTGATGCCAATGTAAAAATTCACAATTCACAGTCAGCCATGATTACTTTAATCAATGAGTGAAAGTGTCAAATAACAGGATGGTTACTGAGACTAAGCGAGTAGTATTTGGCTGGTCATGTGAATCTAACATGGCAGCCCCCATGTGCGGGCCCTCTCCATGTAGAATAAAACAGCTTTTATAAGGTTACTGATATGACTGGTCTTCTTTTTAATGTGAGTGGTCATGATTTCCTACATATGTTTCAAAATTACAATTAATTTCATAAGGAGTATAGCTTAATGAGGCAAAAATTACTTAGTGCACCTTTAACTACTATTTTCTTCTAATTTTCGAACTTGTTTTCTAAAGAAAATGTTATGAATATTTTGTATTTCCGAAAATACTTTTATTGTTTTTCTTAAACCCTCAACATACCTTAGGCTATGTTCAGACTGCAGGCAAATCAGATTTTTTCTCAAATCAGATCTTTTCAGGCAGACTGTCCGCACTATTAATTTCAAGTGATCAAATCAGATTTGCGCATTCAGACATAACCAACCTATCTGCATGGGTTGTTTTTGGTAATGACGTAGGCATACCCACGTGACGATGCTTTCAAAACAGATGCGGGAAAAATGGAGGTGCATCATCTCGCTCTCCAAATAAGCACCCTGTCCAGTCATGGTGCAGAACTCCTCCGTCGCACAAGAAAAACTCAGTGACGGAGGAGACTGGTAAATATTGTGATGTTCCGTGCTGCAGTCACCGATTTTTGACATCATCATTGTGTGTGGCATTAAGAGTGACGCAAAAGACCATTTGAAATCCGATTTGAGCAGCCAGAGTGTCCGGACTGAGACGCATCTGAAAAAATCAGATTTAAATCGCGTTTGAAACCACCTCCAGATGTGGTTTGAATCAGATTCGGAAAAATCTGATTTCATGTGGTTTTTTGCTGTCCAGACTATAAAAGTCTGGATATGCAAAAAATCTGATTTTTTGTGGCAGTCTGAACATAGCCTTAGATACCTTGTAACAAACTTTTTCTTGCAAATCTATCTTTAGAATTTAATGTTTTTTTTGTTTTTTTTAAAGGTGGTCGTGAATTCAGCCCCTGGAAAGAGATCCACCAATCAGAGCATTCGCTGTTACCATGGAAATGAAAATCGTGGCAAAAGATCTTAGCAGCGACCCCTTACTTCTAGGAAGCGTTGTGAATGAGGTAAGTTGCTGCAACATGATTACACAGGAAGTCAGCATGCTTTCTCCGAAAGGTCCAATACCCTAGGATCGGCGACAGTATGCTGACTCACTGACATACGACATTTCCCACCAGACTTTTTTGCATTGGTTTCAGTGTGTTTACCTTCCTACGTGGTTCGATGGGCAGAGCATTGCATCAGCAGCATGAGAGACCCGGATACGTATCTGTGCTGAAACCAGGAAGTAGTCGCTTTGCCTAATCAGTGACGAGCGTGATTCGGAGGTTGCACTTTTCCCTCCAACATTTCATTTTTACTCCACTAATGGTTAGGTTTGGGTTTGGGGATAGAGTCCATAAAATATGCATTCCTCTTCACTGTATTACATCCTGTGCAGCTGAAAAGAACTCCCTTCACAACTAGCTTTTGGCGACCTCTCCTGGTTATAAATGGAGCTCACGTGCCTATACGCCCTACAACACATTCTGCTTTGGCCATTGGGGGCAGTGTTTTCAATTTCGGTAAGCATATACTGATTTTTGCTAAAGAAAAGTCGACCTACTCTTTCTGATTTCACTGTGTGATCAGGCTGGTTGGTCCCCCTAAACTATCAACTTTTTATATTTTTGTATATGATTATTTCACAGTAAACTTACAATATATTGTTTTTATACTTTATGACTAAATATTTTATGTTATATTTTATACTAATGACTATAAATCAGCAGTTTTAAATAGTACCATAGTTTTTCATACCATTCAATTACGTCATTCACAATGGTTCATGGGATGTGTAGTTCAGTCCACAAGTACAGTCTTGTAGCTTTGTCTTTTTTCCCATTATCAAATACTGTTTTGCTTAAAATCAAATGTGAACATGAATGGGGAAAATATTTATGGAACCAATGCAGTTTAAAAAGTGAGCAGTCACTTTAGTGCCAGATGGTTTCGAGTCATCTCATGGCTTTAAACACGATTAGCGGACAATAGATAAAAACAGGGATGGCAAAAATTATGCCATTATAGTATGACAATATTTGCAGACAGATCAAACTGATGTTTATACTTTTGACAAAGTGGCGATTTACATGGGACAGTCTGGCGTGAACGGAACCCATGGTTGCCGTAGAGACAGAGGGTAAAGAGACACCTACACTGACCACGGCACAGTCGGTGAGTCATGAGAATGAGGCTAGCTCACAGGAAATACGTCCCACACAGTCCTGTGGGCTGAGCACATTGGGTCAGTCAGCTGAACCAACATGAATGGAGTAGGCACACCATTACACATGTTGGCACTAGGTGGGAAATTAGAGGTATAGATACTTTTTGTTTGGTCAGTTTGCTTTTATGCATTTGTAGATGACAGTATGCTACCAAATCCTAAAAAAATGACCTAATTTTGTTTGTTATGCTTGGTAGAATTGGTAGAATTTGCCCACTTAGTTGGACAAAAAGTTTTTCAGACATGGCCCACCACTGGTGGGAAGGTTTAAATTTATTCAATGTTGACAATAAAATGCACAGCAAAGACCTGAATCTATTTTCCATTTATCAAGCATTTATTGGACGGATAAAAACAGTTTGAAAGAATATTCCCAGTTCAATACAAGTTAAGCTCAATCGATAGCATTTGTGGCATAATGCTGGTTACCACAAAAAATAATTTCGACTCATCCCTCCTTTTCTTTAATAAAAGCAAAAATCGAGATTACAGTGAGGCACTTACAATGAAAGTGAATGGGGCCAATTTTTGGGGTTTAGGGTTTAAAAGCACAAATGTGAAGCTTATAATTTTATAAAAGCACTTACATTAATTCTTCTGTTTAACTGGATTATTATTTGAGCTGTAATGTTGTTTAAATCGCCATTTATACAGTCGTTTTAGGGTTTTAAGGTTTGTTGACAACATCATCATGGTAACAAAGTTGAAAATTGGTTATAACTTTACACAAAACAGGTTAGTAAGTGGTTTTATCACATTTATATCACGTTAACACACACATTGTTTACATCTTGTGGCTATACATTTGAAACAGTGAGTATTTTAGCAATCAAAAATTTGCCCTATTCACTTCCATTGTAAGTGCCTCACTGTACTTTGCCACACATACATTTTTGTGGTAATCAATATTATGCCACAAATGCTGTCGATTGAGCTTAATTTGTATTGAACCAGGAATATTCCTTTAAAGGAATAGTACACCCAAAAATAACAAATATTTGATCATTTTGCTCTAAACATGTATGACTTTCTTCTGTCGAACAAGAGATTTTTTTAAACAAAATTTACATTAACTATTTTGTAAACATAATTTGCAGCAGTGTACAGTAGCACTTTTAGGACTGTCCGTTAAAATGGAGTGCTGTACATTGAACCGAGCGAGTTGGAATTGAACAATGGGCGTATTATTGCCAGTGTCCTGGGTTCTATACTGGCAAGCACACAGCATCTGTCACAATGTGCGTTTGTTAAGGGGGTTCCATCTTTGAGTCTCATATACACCATTATATTATATAACAGTCTGGTCCGTTCTCAGAAAGCTGCACAAACAACATACTGCATATGATTCCTTAGAAATTCAAGATTTGCAACTTTGTTACGAGGGTGCTTTGAATCCTACTGTGTAATATTCTTTGACCATGTTCATTTGTCGATGCAATTAAATATCTAAAGCTGTCGTTCTCATCTGATTTTGCTTTATATTTTACAAAATGTACAATACAATAGGTTGAATAGGTAAATACATGAGATTTACTTTTTTATGATTTGCTGTGATTTGTTCAGTTCCTGTTTCTTTCTGGCAAGCAATTTGCCTAATTGTGCAATCTGCTGATACATGTGTGCCAAAACACTGTAGAGTTTGATCAGACACACTACCTTTGACCTCAAAAACAGAATATATTTAATTTTTGTCCCTTTTAAAGTTGAAGCCTGTTTATTTTGCTATCCTAACCATGCATGATTATATGGTTAATTGCATTAAGCAGTCTTTTTCCCCTGCTGTCTGCAGTCCTGTCAGAAAAGACCCGCCACTTAAGAAAACTAGATCATCTAAACATCTAAAGTGTCTTATTCACTAAGAAAACACAGCACCTTTAGGGTTCAGTCATGTACATAGTGGCTCTCTGGTCCATCTGTTATCTATGCAGCAGCGAGCAACGTAGTATTGCTCGATATCAAGTTCTTTGCATCCTGTATTATTAATGTTTACCTTACAGCGGAATCTCTGTTTCTCCTTACTATCCTGGTTGTGTTTACCTTTCTCTCTGTCGCTGAGCGTTCCCAGGAAATCCACATCAGGTTCCTCCCACCTGCAGTTCTGATAAAACCCAGTGTTATGCACTCCAAGATAAGGCTCGCTGATTTGGCTACAGAGTTAATACCCAAATATCCTCTTTTGACAAAAACATTCTCCACATGTTTACACTATAAATCGTTCAGTTAGAGCAGTGGTTCCCAACCCTGTTCCTGGAGGCCCCCCAACATATATCTCCCTAATCAAACACACCTGATTCAACTCATCAGCTCGTTGGTGGAGACTCCAAGGCCTGAATTGGGTGTGTCAGAAAAATTTGCAGTGTTGGGGGGCCTCCAGATACAGGGTTGGGAACCACTGGGTTAGAGGAATAGTGTAGTTCACCAAAAATGAAAATTCTGTTATTTACTAACCTGTCCTTTCAAACCCATATGTTGTTAGTTCAACTCTTTTCTATATAATGTGACCCTGTTTGCCGAGCTCCAAAACTGATTTTTAGGTTACAAATTAAAAGTAGTTTTATACTTAAACACATCTAGAGATCCCTTCATTCTGTTGTGCTCCGTCAAGCGGTCTTTGAGCACAAGAGCACACTGATGGTAGGAAATTGCTTATTACGGAATTTACATATGGGTCAGGAGGCATGATTATGTTCATTTTTTCAATGGGTTATTTTTCATATAATTACACTAATGTAGATTAACACGTTACATTGACAGCCCTAACGAAAACACAATTAATGCAACATTAAAGGAGCCCATGTGACTGTACGCTACATTTCCAGTCTACTGAAGTCATACGATAGTTTTGCACAAGTAGTATTTTAGCGCTCTAGCGGAAAGGAAGATTTTCAGAGAGTCACAAAAAGCTCTCATAGTGTTTTTGAAGACTTGGAACGGACTCTTTTCACAGACTGTGCTAAAGCCATGTCATCTTAATTTAGCATCTTAAATCTAGCAAACTTTTTATATTTTCTATTTAATTTATTATCTAACATGTATAACATTATACTTTGTTTTATATTACCCTGGCATAAAAAAAACTAGTCTGCACTATTGTGATGGGGTTTCAAATACAGCTGCTAAACGAGTGACTGTAATGGGCCATCTTTCTCTCTTCTGACTGACCAGACTGATCTCACAGTGAAATTGGAAACAGTAGGTTGACTTTTCTTTAGCAAAAATCGGTTACCTCGTGTATTGCTTCCAGAAATGTGAAACACTGCCCCCGGTGGCCAAAGCGTAAAGTGTTGTTGGGCATATGGGCACATTTGAGCTCCATTTTTCCATGTGAAATGTCCACAGAGCGGCGGCAAAAGTGAGTTGTGAAGCGAGTTGTTTACAGCTGTACACGCAGTAATACAGTGAAGATGAATGCATATTTTATAAACTGAACCACCCAACCCAACCCCCAAACCAAAACCTAACCATAAGTAGATAAATGTAATGTTAGAGGGAAAAATGCAACCTCCGAATTGTACTCGTCATTGATTCTATGAATGTGATTACTTCCTATTTTTTTTACACGGGATCCGAACCTTGGTTTCTCACGCTCCTGATGCAGGATGCTTCCAGTCCCACCAAAAGAGAAGGTAAACATTCTGAAGCCGATGCAAAAATGTCTGAAAGATGCTGCTTCTCAGTGAGTCGGCATAATGTGGCCAATCCTTGGATACTTGAACTCTCGGAAACAACATGCTGATTTCCCATGTGACCATGATGGACTGACAAAATCCACCTCTATTTTTTTCACTTTCGGAAAGTTGTGGAAACATACTAGTGTTCTAAACTATAGAAGTTTACCACGTTATAATTTACTTCCACGTTCCAAACCAGGAAGTGTGAAAAGGTTCCATATAGTGAGTAGTATAGACTACTTTTATGGTGCTTTTTGCCCTTTTTGGAGCATTGTACTGTATATAAACATTCTTCTAAGATTGATCCTTTTGTGCTCCACAGAAAAAAATAACAGCGTGCAGGTTTTAAATGACATGGAGAGGGAGTAAATGATGACAGAATTTCAATTTTTGGGTGAACTATTTCTTTTTAACATGAACACTTGTCTTTTTTCCATTTGCCTAAGGCAGGGTCAACTGTGGACTGCCTGACCAAGCTAATACAAAAATACCAGGCCTGTTTATATGAATGATGGTGAACTGCAAAGAGGGAGGGTGTTTCTCCAGAAAACTGCTGCTAATTGGATGGGCTGTCAGATATGGAATCTGTCAAACATGGTGGTTGGTCAAGCCCGCAGCCAAAGAATGTCTGGTGTCCTTCTAAGGAAACCAAACATTTGATTTAATTACAAAATGATGAGTCATATTGAATCTTCAGGGTCATTATAACCATCTGTCCTCTAGTAGATTGATTCCTACAGATAAATGATTGACTTATTTAGCTGCAAATGTTCAATTTACACTCATTATGTAAACATTAAATATTTTTTTGTAATTGGAACATCTACACTGGCGGCCAAAAGTTTGGAATAATGTACAGATGTTGCTCTTACGGTAAGAATTTGGTACTTGTATTCACCAAAGTCGCATTTAACTGAACACAATGTATAGTCAGGACATTAATAATGTGAACAATTACTATTACAGTTTGAAACTACTTAAACTACTTCAAAGTGTTCTCATCAAAATATCCTCCACGTGCAGCAATGACAGCTTTGCAGATCCTTGGCATTCTAGCTGTCAGTTTGTCCAGATACTCAGGTGACATTTCACCCCACACTTCCTGTAGCACTTGCTATAGATGTGGCTGTCTTGTCGGGCACTTCTCACGCACCTTACAGTCTAACTGATCCCACAAAAGCTCAATGGGGTTAAGATCCAGAACACTCTTTTCCAATTATCTGTTGTCCAATGTCTGTGTTTCTTTGCCCATTCGAACCTTTTCTTTTCGTATTTCTGTTTCAAAAGTGGCTTTTTCTTTGCAATTCTTCCCATAAGGCCTGCACCCCTGAGTCTTGTCTTTACTGTTGTACATGAAACTGGTGTTGAGCGGGTAGAATTCAATGAAGCTGTCAGCTGAAGACATGTGAGGTGTTTATTTCTCAAACTAGAGACTCTGATGTACTTATCCTCTTGTTTAGTTGTACATCTGGTCTTCCACATCTCTTTCTGTACTTGTTAGAGCCAGTTGTCCTTTGTCTTTGAAGACTGTAGTGTACACCTTTGTATGAAATCTTCAGTATGAATTACAATTTCATGCATTATATAGCCTTCATTCCTCAAAACAATGATTGACTGACGAGTTTCTAGAGAAAGCTGTTTCTTTTTTGACATTTTTGACCTAATGTTGACCTTAAGACATGCCAATCTATTGCATACTGTGGCAACTGAAAAACAAACACAAAGACAATGTTAAGCTTCATTTAATGAAACAAATAGCTTTCAGCAGTGTTTGATATAATGGCAAGTGATTTTCTAGAACCATATTAGCAATTTAGCATGATTACTCAAGGATAAGGTGTTGGAGTGATGGCTGCTGTCTAGATTTGATCAAAAATGACTTTTTTTTTCAAATAGTGATGGTGCTGTTTTTTACATCAGTAATGTCCTGACTATACTTTGTGGTCAGTTGAATGCCACTTTGGTGAATTAAAGTACCAATTTCCTTCCAAAACAGCAAAATCTGTACATTATTCCAAACTTTTGGCTGTAATAGTTGTAAACTCTTAAAAAAAACTTCTGGATTTGTTTAAAAGTGTGCTTTCGTCCTTAAGTAAGGTGCTACTTTGAACAACCCAACTGTGAATGGCAATTGTGGGCCCACTGTTTCATCTACAGGCAAAACCTACACACTGTTTGTTTGACTTGTTTCCATAGTGATGTTGTTATCCATTAGAATTCAAACTCAATGGCTGAGGCTGAGCTAAGATAATAGTCCTGCAAGGGTTTGTATCTGGCAGATTCTTTGCATCGTTGGAATTGTTCAACCGCGCAGTGAGACCGATGTTACTCACTGCATGACCCCTTTTCCGCTGTATTAAAGGAAACAGTATGACTCAGATGGTTTGCTTTATCCCGCCCCCCACACCCCCCCGATTGTCTGTCTTGGTCGGGGAACTAGACTCACACAATGTGCAGATGTTGCTTTGTTAACATGATTTTCAACTGCTTTCAAGCAAATGACTCTTGAAAAGTAATATCCCAGTTGGGTAACATCTTGGCCGCTCAAATATAACCTTAGGAGAGATGTCTTTTCTTGTGCGTTTAAGAAGTACTAAAAGAGATAGCTCATCCAAAAATGAACATTTAATCCAATTTTTTGGGGGGTGGGGGGGGGGTGAACTATGCCTATCCTTGGCAGCTTCTGAGGTTTTATTATCTATGTGTAATATATCATATCTTTGTCAACATGGATAACATGGGTAGGCAAGTAAAGTTAGCATGTCAAAAGTGTTAAAGCCAAGCATTTCAGTAAGTAGTACTATATATTTTGTGACACCGGGTGAGGCACACTGGAAAGTGCACCATTAAGATCGGTTTCATGCTGAAGAGCCACTAAGAAGTCTTTTCACGTTCTCTCTTGTAAATGTAAACAACAACATATATACCTAAAGAATTTAAGTCTGTCACACAAAACATGAGCTCAATGATGTTATTCAAACAGATTGCTTTTTCATTCCAACCTTCACTCCTGGTCAGAGTCTTCCTTAAATATTTAGTTTGTACGTAGGGTTTAAGTTTAAGTTTAATGGTGAAATGCTCAAAATAGCTTAAATAGTAGTGCGTAAATTGTAACTTAATGCCTACTGTATTTAGGCTATAAGTAGTCTAAGTTGTAACTTTAGCATTGCTGGTGTAACTTACCCCCTGGATCAAGCGGATTTTGCTTTGATGCAAAAAATGACAGTTAAACGTGAAATTAAATGCCTTAATTAAAAATGAAAATGCCACTAGATAGCGATAATGCTAGATGGCCTTGAGAATTTTAACGCAGTTTAAATTAAATGTTTTCACATTAACATTAGCAGAAAATACTAAAATAATAAAAATTAAATAAAAACTTTAAACAAAAACGTTAACTAAATGGAATTTTGAAAACAATGGGTGTGTTTTCATGTACGTTCTTATGTGTTGTCTGCTTTTTAGGCATGATTGGTATAATGTCATGTAAACGCCTTAAACGTTTTTCTTTTATCAGGGTAAGGTTATTTGTTTAAGCAAAAAAACAATCAGCACAAAAGATTTTGTCCATTACGATTTTGTGCTGCATTTTCCGCCATTCTTAACGGCTTATACAATGTGCACAAGAGTTGTGCGCATGCCTGTTTACGCTCTGATGCCCAAAGCAAAAAGTAATCTGATGATTTCAAATTTCATATAAACGAGGTTTTCTTGAATTGACAGATTTTTTTAAAGAAGTTGATTTTTGGTAGTTATCAGCATTTTAGTATGCATGTAAACCCACTCAGTCATAGATCCACACTAATGTGGATGTTCACAAATGTTCTAGTGTGGATGAGAGGCGTAAACATAGCGAAATCAATGCATTTTCCAATGAAAATGTATTAGAGTGGACCTTGCCATAGAGAGAAAATTTATGAAAACTAAACTAAAAGGACAAAATAAAAAACAGAAATGGACATAAAAACAAATTTGAAATTCAAAACTATAATAACCCTACATCTGCAATGCATGTGTGTGATAAAAAATTAAATTACATGTTAAGAGGGTGCGTAAACCTCAACTCTCAGAAGCTAAGGGCAATTCTAGAGGCTTGTCCTCATGCACTTGTAAAACCAGCTCTGTCGGTGTCTGTTCCCCTGTCGCTGTGGGTGAGGTTTGACTCAACCTTGGCTGTTGTTGCAAAAATTTTTGCAGCAGGATTGTTGCCCGTTGCAATACGCCAAGTCTCATGCTGCTTTAGATAACGTAGTTGATATCCTGCCTCTGTAGTGACCCCTTGTGCACTACATGCGGCCGAAATTATTCAATGTTAAATTGATGAAATTGTCTGTACTATAAATCATCATGCTCTGTTTTGTGGATTATTTATTACCAAGTTTATTAGCATTAAAACTTAATGTTCCTGATTAAGTCTGCGCTTCGATGAGTTTTCTTCCTTTAATATGTGTGATGGTTAAAAATTAGCTTTTGCTGTTTGTGTGCACCCAAATACACTCTGCAAGAGCTTCACAGTATTTTTGTCTTGTTTTCTAGTAAAAAAATATAAACATCCTTTAAAGGAATAGTTCACCCAAAAATGAAAATTATCTCATTTACTCACACTCATGCCATCCCAGATGTGTATGACTTTCTTTCTGCAGAACACAAATTAAGAGTTTTAGGAGAATATTTCAGCTCTGTGGGTCCATACAATGCAAATGAATGGTGGCCAGAACTCTGAAGGTCCAAATATCACATAAAGGCAGCATAAAAGTAATCCATACAACTCCAGTGGTTTAATCAATGTCTTCTAAAGCGATCCAATCCATTTTGGGTGAGAACAAACCAAAATATAACTCCTTTTTCATCTGTTTCATCTTGCCACTGCAGTCTCTAGGTACGATCACGATTTCAAGCTCAATTACACTTGAAATCATGATCACCAAGGAGACTGCTGTCAAGATTTATAATGAAAAAGGAATTACATTTTAGTCTGTTCTCACCCAAAACTGATTGGATCGCTTTAGAAGACATTGATTAAACCACTGGAGTTGTATGGATTACTTTTGACGTTACTAGAGTCATATGGATTAATGATGCCTTTACGTGACATTTGAACCTTCAGAGTTCTGGCCACCATTCACTTGCATTGTATGGACCTACAGAGCTGAGATATTCTTCTAAAAATCTTCATATGTGTTCAGCAGAAGAAAGTCATACAAATCTTTGATGGAATGAGGGTGAGTAAATGATGAGAGAATTTTAATTTTTGGGTGAACTATTCCTTTAAAACAAGACTTACTTGAGAAGCAAAAATGTGCAAGATATTAAGACTTTTCGTGAGGGTGCAAAGCGAATCACTACATGCAACGACTGTGTGCTACATCTTATCCAATTTTCGTGAGAGTGCAGTCCGCAAGTGGGCATGGGTGGGAGAGTTTGGACTATCTGTGAGCGCATGCGCGAAAACTCTAGGTGAATTGTATGTTAATGAAGTGGCGTAAAGCTTAATTTGCTATTTTCCAGAGAAATAGGTCACTGTGCTAAGACGTTTCAAAAGCACATCTCTTTTCAGCGCAAAGTCTAAATTTAGTTCATACATTTGCACTTTGGAGAAATCCACCAGCAGGTGGTAATAAAGTTCATGTTCAAACTGGACATTAAATTAAGTCCCTGACAATCAGAGTTGTTGAGCCATCTTACTGAAAAATAAAAAAGTCTTATGATAAGCTATCAACAGGTCATGGTTTATTTTTCAATTATTATTATTATGTTTTATTTACAATTGTACTTATGAACTAATTTGTGTTGGTATTTTTTCACCTGTTGTCGTTGAGTGATTTTTAAATCACTGCAAAATGTGCAGTTGGAAAGGATAAAATGTTTGGATTTGGATTTTTTTTAACCATTTTGTTATTTTGATTATTAGTTTTGTTAGTTTTGGTTATTATTGGTTAGTTATTTGGTTAGTATTTGGTTAGTTATTATTTATTTATTTTTTTTTGTTTCAATAACGGATTTAATTGTTAAAAGCCATGATTTGTGTGACAGATGAAAATGATTAATAATACTTACATTCCCTATAATTTAACGGAGTGTACATCCAAATCCTGATGAGAATAACATTTTCTAAACAAATAAAAAGAGCATATCCATATACTTTTTATTCTTCTAATTAACTGTACAGTATACAGTCCATTTACACTACCAACTTCTTATGAATGTGCTGTCTTTGTTTATATTGCTGGTGTTTGACAGGGAATGGACTATATAATAGAATGCAGATGCTGCAATAACCAGAGAAAAACCTCTGAATTAAATTGCACTTGATCCAGCCCATTAGTGCGAGATTTTTCCAAACCCACTTGTGCCTAGACTTGGTGCATGCTTGCAAGAAATTAACAAAACTTCATGGCCATGCCCACTGACTTCGCACTTATGACTAATGGCATTGTGCTGCGCTTAGCGCTCAAAATAGGGCACTATATCTTATATTAACTTATGTCTTACCCCATGAGCTACCTTTTTCTTGTTAAATGTTTACACTTAAAACAAAGGAAAATAACATTTACCTTCAAGACATATTCAAGAAATAGAAAAAAAAAGTCTCAAACAATATCTTGCACAATTTTCTAAGATTTAAAGGATGCCCAGATATTGTAGTTAACAAAAATATTGATTAAGAACTTTTTTTTTTTTTTTGAGGTTTGCTCATTTTGTAAGACAGTGGAAGTGTGTACATGAATGTGTACATGTCTGTCTCCTTGGATAGGTGTGTTTGTCTTCTGAGCTGGTGTGTGTTTGTTGTAGGTTTACATGTTTAAGTGGTTGCTCGTACCTTGTAAGTGTGTTTGTGATTGCAAAAGTGTGAGTGTGTATTTGTGCAGATATCTGTTTCTGTTTGAACAGATTATACTCTTCTTATCCAGATAATATCTCTCTATACAGTATGTCAGATTGAAAAGGTCATGATCAACATGTGTTTCAATGCTGCCAAAAGGGAGAGAGAGAAAAGAAAGAACTACATGAAATGGTCAAACTGGAAAGTCAGGATTTATGAACGCGAGGAAAAAAATGTGTGACTGCAAGGATCTGATGAGAGATGAACAAGACGTACTCTTTCTGCAATCTAACACTAGAATCTGTGTCACTCTTTGTGAAGGTAACAGTATATTGAACGACTATTATTGAAAATTTCCTGTTACCATGTTTGTCTAGTACTCGTCTCCTCACCCTACCGTCCGGCCTTGGAGTGGACATCTCCAGGCGGACTTTAAGGGTCAGGAGGTCACATTCCTGGAATCTCTTAGCATTCTTCCATAGGGAAGTGGGGTGTGTGCGCGTGTGTGTACAGCAGAGTTGTATGTGCAATTCATTTGTTTGTGTGTGTGTGTGTGTGTGTGTGTGTGTGTGTGTGTGTGTGTGTGTATAGATTGAGTGACAGCATCACTTTGCGTGCATGTGTGTTTGAATGTCAACATGTGTTAAAAGTGCAGCTTTTTGTGAACAGCATTCCTGCTGAGTAGCAAAAGCAAGTCTGCTGCATGTTCTCGCAATGCATGCAGCACGGTTCAAATGCAACATGATTCATGTGCTATGGTTCTATTTGTCTTATTATGCAGATTTATTACACAGCTTTCAGAAACAGTTGATTGTGATTGGTCAATCATGGCATTCTGAGGTCAAATATTTGACTATTGTCTCTGGCAAATGATTTCCTAGTAGTGAAAGTTTCTGAGCAGAAGCTTTAAGCTTGTCTGAAAGTGTGCTAATAAAGTCATTTAAAATCAAAACAATATTTCTATTTATTTATTTGGTAAGTAGCAGTGTCATAAGCACATTATTGGGTGTAATCTGATACAAAGTAATTAGTTGCTATAATCTAATTACTTTGGTCCCACTTTATATTAGGTGACTAACTATGTACTAACTTTAAAATACATCTATTACAATGCATTTATTGTGTAATTACATGTTGTTCTTCAAAACTCTTAAAAGATTTACATTTGCTGCCACTGAGGTTGAGGTACGGGTATGTTTAGGAGTAGGGTTAGGGTAAGGGTTGGGTTAGGGTGTAGGGTTAGGGATATGGTGTAACTATAACAGTGTAACTACAGATGTAATAAAATGCAGGTACTTTAAGTAAGATGCAACAACACGTATGTACACAATAAGTACATTGTATCAAATGCTTAAGTTCAAAGTAGTTAAAGACACCTAATATAAAGTGGGTCCATTACTCTTTAGTCAAACATTGTGATGTCAAAAGTGCCGGTACTTCGGTACCAAGTTCATTTGTGCACATTTACTGTATAGCACGCAGAACCTGCAGACTGTATATTTCTATGACTAAATCTCAGCATTTTGCACTTTGATAATCACACAGCAGGTCCATATTCTTAACCAGAGGTGAGAAACTACCATCACAACACGGAACAGAAAAGCCTTCACGTCAAAATTAAAGTTTAATTCAAAATAAAAGCTTGACGGGAGAATTGAAGAAATTGTGACAGAAATATATAACTACTGTATAGTACAATGTAGTATTTACTGTAATAATAATAACAATTGTTATATTTAAGCAATATCTCACAAGCAAGGGTGCTGTTGTACTGAATAAAAGTTTTTGTCAATGTTTTCATTTATAATGCGGTGATATGTTGTGCAGCACTTTATTTTTAGTTTTGGATTATGCAATGAGGATCTTTACTGAAGCACTTCATTTGATTAAAAAAAGCAATTGTATTTTAAAAGTAATTGTGCTATTTCCATTTGATTAAAGTTTTATTAATTCATTTGATTACATACTATTTTGATGAAGTTGATTAAACTTTAAACTTTTTTTAGTCATTTGTGATTACTGGATGAAGATGAAAAACACATTATTTATAAAAATAGTTTTATAGATATTGTCGTCGCAAAAATCAATTTCTAGCCACTGGAATATTTAATAGTCCATTTAATTTCAGTTATGATTATCTGCTAAACTTTATATTCACTGTAAACATTTCCATGACTTTTCCAGGCCTCAAAATTACAATTTTAAAATTCTCTGATATTTCACAGTTTTCTATGACCGTACAAACCCTGTGCTACATACGGAATAAATCTTTTCATACATACGGGTGATGGGTTAGTCATAGGTCACACATACACACACACACACACAGAAATTGTGCAGCACGGTTTTATCAAATTACATCTTGAATGACCACTGTGACATCATCAACTAAGCATTAATGTATCGATTTCACAAATCTGCTCTGTCATTCTGTCATGCCCACAAATCAAATCATAGATCAATGTCATTTTGTCACTGAGGTGTAACAATCGGGCTGGGGTGGCTTTGCCATATTTTTCGGCAGTGCAATCTTGACTTTCAATGTAAAGAGGGGGGGTTGTAATGGGGTTGCTGTAGAGATACATACAAGGGTTTCCCCGGCGCCCAGCAGATAAGCCAATTCTGAGTTTTAATAATCGCTGGTGAAGACCAAGCCGGGCATATGCTGGCTGGACCACGGAATGGCTGCCGGTGTTTTTTGTGCACAGCTGTTTGTTTTGACAGCACGCTAAGAGACAAGAGGCCTGATGAGCCCATGTAATCCAGATACAAACACCAAAACACATGGAAGTACACAGCGATACAAGCATACTGCAAAAGTACACTGCTGTGCATGGTGTTTCAGGCACTTGAGGGTGTGGCGTATTAGTATAGCTTGTCTCTCAGTGTCTTACTTTGAATGGGCCACTTGGGCACAGCTTATGTCATCATTTCCAGTCTTTGCCACCCTCGAAAAAATAAACAATGACAAGACAAGAAGGCTCATTTTAAGATAAACATCACAGGGAGGGTGCACAACTTTTCGCTCCACACAATGACTCATGTTTAGACTGATGCTCAAATTCAGCGTTTGGCGCCACCAAACAAGACACTGTTGGGAAGAATTTGAAAGGCCTTTTCCCGAAAAATCTCAAGAGAGTTAACAGGAAATCTGACATAAGGCAACAAGTGACCCCCATTAAAGGGAGGAGTTGTGTGTGTGTGTGTGTGTGTGTGTGTGTGTGTGTGTGTGTGTGTGTGTGTGTGTGTGTGTGTGTGTGTGTGTGTGTGAGTGTGTTAATCTACACATAATGACAGACACATTGAGTCAGCAGTCACATTCCACTGGAGTCAAGCAGCAGTTTTGCCCACTATCCTACAATGTACTTACTTGCTGCTGTAATTAGTGTGTGCTTGCTAAGGCAAGCATCAGTATTAATTTTGCTCATACTTGGAGATTTGAACAAAGCCCTAACTTTAAGTATTAAAATTCAGTGGAAACACTTTTTGTGTTACAGACATAAATTATGCGTTAAATCATGTGGTTTGTTGAGGAGAGGTACAATATTACTTTTTCAAGCAAGTAGACTTACATTTTTCATGTGCTGTGCAATAAAACGGGCAAAACTGCATTAAAAGAAGGACCAAAAATTATAAAGACTTGGGGGTGGACTCTTGACTTGGGACAGTAAGCAACTACCCAATACATATTATCAAAATCAACACCCTAACATCCACCCAAACACTACTCGGAAAACTACTCAAAACATCTTAGCAACCACAAAGCAACTGTGCACTGTATAGGCTAGTTCACATGGCCCCAACAAATGCCAACTCTCTGTCTGCATCTTTAATCTCTGTCTGCCTATTTGCACAAATTATAATACACAAATTTCTGCACCCAACACTAACACATTGTTTTTTTATTTTATTTTTATTTAGAATTTGTAGAAAGTTTTCTACCAAAAATGGTGATTATTCATGTTTAACAGCTCTTCTTCTGCCCTACCAATGCAATTGCACCAGAGCGTGTTCATTTCTGAAGGTTTGCGATGATGTCAGATTATGTCAGAGGTTGTTGGAAAATCATACCAGACTGCTCAAACATTCCAAGACCTGACAAACATAGAAAACAGACACCAATTAATGGCAACAGGGTGTGCACACTGATCTAACAAAACCCAACAACTGTTGGATGATGGGAGTTTGTTGGCGTTTGTTGGGGCAGTGAATTGGTCTCAAAAATGTCTGTAATTTTAACAGAAACTGAAATTTCAAAAAATTAAATGAAGTTCCAAATGTAAATTCGGGAGGAGCTTGTTCATCCAGGCCTGCCAATCATATCTCAAGGATCTATCAGCGGCTGCTTCCCTCGCAAAGGTGACGATTCTTCTGCCTCCCCATTTCCACCTTTATATTTAATAAACGCCTATACCAATTATTTCAAAATTGTCTTTCTAATTCTTACTTTAGTCAGATAGTCCGGGGAAGGGGTTTCAGAGTGCAGGCCCAATTATGCTCGAACCCCTCCCTTATGGACAGCATGCTAAATAAATTTAACTTAATGCGGTCCAGGACTATATGAACCAGTGAACTGGTTGCACTTTATTTTACAGTATGTGTACTTTCAGTATACTTACAGTGTACTTACCCAGGAAAGTACTGTGTAATATTAGGTAACTACATGTACTTAATATGGGTTAAGGTTAGGGATGGGGTTAGGTTTAGGATCAGTACCTAGTAGTTACTGTAGTTTTTGTTATTATATAGTTCATAAATGTAGAACAGTACTGTAAAAATAAAGTGCTACCAGTGAACTTGTGAAATTACGTAACGTGACTGTAACGGGGTTTGTTGTGGGGTGAAAGGAGGAAACGGGAAACGTGAGGCTTCAACTCAAAAGGTTAATCTTTAATAATGTGCTTTTCAGCTTCAACATAAACAGACAACTTTGGCGGTTGAAGTGTGTCTCGCTCTCTCTGTCTCTGGTGTGGTTTCTCCTTTTATTACTCTCCCCAGTACTTACTGCAGTCAGAAACAGGTGTTAGACATTAAAGTCCTCAGGTGTGCACACTTACCGCTTTCTCTCTCTCCGGACAAACACTTGCCCCCGCCGCCACATACCCCCACCGCCCGACTCAGGCCAAAGCATCATCCAGCCTGCCCACCACTTGCCTCGCCTACATTTCTGGAGAGGAAGTCCGCGACCACCATCTGCACCCCCTGGCCTGTGGACCACCTTGAACTTAAACGGCTGAAGAGCCAGATACCAGCGGGTGATCCACGCGTTGCTATCTTTCATGCGGTGGAGCCATTGGAGTGGGGCGTGATCTGAACAGAGGGTGAAGGCATGCCCCAACAGTAATTCCGGAGAGTGAGGATGGCCCACTTGATGGCAAGACACTTTTTTTCAATGGTGCTGTACTGAGCACGACTAATGTACAGCACCGGCTGTTCCTCCCCCCTCCACCACCTGCAAGAGCACCGCCCCCAGCCGATTGTCTGAAGTGTCTGTCTGTAAAATGAAAGGGAGAGAGAAATTGGGTGAATGTAAAAGCGGTCCGCCACAAAGTGCAGCTTTTACCTGCGTAAATGCCTGTTGACACTGCTCTGTCCACTGGACCAGGTCTGGAGCTCCCTTTCTAGTGAGATCAGTCAGCAGGCTGGTGATATCCAAATAATTAGGCACAAACCTTTTATAATAGCCAGCCAGCCCCAGGAACTGTCTTGGTCTTGGGTCTTGGACAGGTCACAATCACTGCAGTCTTATCAATTTGGGGACGCACTTGCCCGTGACCCAAGTGGAACCCCAGATACCATACCTCCACCCATCCAGTTGCACACTTCTTGGGGTTTGCCATGAGTCCCGCTCGTCACAGCGATCTCAGAACAGCCCTCAGATGCTGCATGTGCCGCTGCCAAACATTACTGTATATAATGATGTCATCCAAATAGGCAGCGGCATAAGCAGAGTGTGGTCTGAGGACTCAGCCCATAAGTGTTAAAATGTAGCCGGGGCCCCAAACAAACCAAACAGAAGTGTCACAAATTGGTGTAAGCCAAACGGTGAGGAGAAGGCCATTTTTTGTGGGACACTTGCGTTAAGGGGATCTGCCAATTACCCTTTGTCAAATCCAGTGTCAAGTAAAAGACAGCTGTGCCCAACCGATCGAGCAACTCAAATTTAGATACCACATTGATTTTCCTATAATCCACACAGAACCGTACTGACCCGTCGCTATTATGGACTAGAACAACCTGGCTGGACCAATCTTGTTCTTGTGCTCGGGAAGTCGGTAGGGACGGCTACGTACCACTACCCAGTCTCAATGTGGTGCTGAATGAGGTTTGTACGACCAGGTAGAGGGGAGAACACGTCTACAAATTCCTTTTGCAACCTGGCAACCTCTGTGACTTGCGACGGTGAGAGGTGGTCCTCACAACTGACCGGGGTGACATGATTGGCTTTTAAGTTCACCTCCGACCCAAGCTCCGCCCTCTCCGGAACCACCATTGCCAACGTCACAGTGACCACCTCCCCCCATAAATTCAGGAGATTGAGATGGTATATTTGATGTGCGTCACGTCTATCTGTTCGCCTTACCTCATAATCGAGATCTCCTACACGTCGTGTAACCTCAAAGGGCCCTTGCCACTTGGCAAGTAATTTAGAGCTCGACATTGGGAGTAATATAAGCACTTTGTCTCCTGGTGCAAATTCCCATAGCTGAGTGCCCGTCATAAAGTCGGCTTTGACGTTCTTGAGCTTGGAGCAAATTCTCCTGTGTTAGTTGACCTAAATTGTGTAGTTTTGCTCTAAGATCAAGAACGTATTGAATTTCATTTTTGCTATTTGAAGGTCCCTCCTCCCAAGCTTCCCGCATGATGTCGAGCACACCACGTGGTCACCGCCCATACAGCAGCTCGAATGGGGAAAACCCTGTGGAGGCTTGTGGGACCTCTTGTACTGCAAATAACAGGGGATTGAGCCACTTGTCCCAATTTCTAGCATCCTCATGTACGAACTTACGAATAATATTTTTCAGGGTTTTATTTAACCATTCCACCAACCCGTCTGTCTGTGGGTGGTAAAAACTGGTGCAAATCGATTTAATACCCAATAATTCGTATAGTTCACGTAGTGTACGTGACAGGAACATAGTGCCCTGATCAGTGAGGATTTCTTTCGGAATCCCCACTCGGGAGATTATTCTGAAGAGTGCCTCCACAACACTACGTGCTGAGATTTTGCGCAGAGGCACTGTTTCCGGATATCGTGTTGCATAGTCCACCAGAACCAATACAAAGTGATGTCTGCATGTCGTCTGCTCTAATGGCCCAACGAGGTCCATGCCAATTCTTTCGAAGAGGACCTCGATTATCGGAAGGGGGTGCAATGGCGCTCTTGGTGTGGCCAGCAGATTAACCAGCTGACATTCACGACATGCCGCACCCCACCTGCGAACATCCCCGTGAATGCCCGGCCAATAGAAATGGGCCATTAGTTGGTTCGGTGTATTTTCCTGCCCTAAGTGACCCACAATCGGATTATAATGAGCCGTCTGGAAAAACATTTCCAACGGCTCTGCAGTATTAACAACTGGGTTGTATCCTTTTTTGTCTGAGCGTCCTGCATCACTCGATACAACCGCTCTTTTACAACAGCGAAATACGGATATGAAAGTACGATGTTTGGCTGGAGCTGTTGACCATCAGTAACTTTCACTTGGTCAAGGGCATGCCTAAGTGTTTCGCCTCTCGACTGCTCCAGAGGGAAGTCCCATTTGGGAAATCCTCTAAGGACGGAAGTGGGGCCAGAGCCTCCCCCTCCCTTATGTCATCCTGATGTGGAGCTGACGAAGACCGCCCCGGCAGTGCCTCCCCCCCAAGGCATTGCACATTTCACATCCTTTAACAGAGTTTGAAATTCTGGCCATTTAGTTCCCAGAATTAGTGGATGGGTGAGGTGGGAACTAACCACAGCCTCCACTCTATGCTTTTGCCCCCAAAATTTAATAATGAGTGTCACTACAGAGTAATTGTGAATATCCCCATGCACACACCTCACCCTCACCTTTTTACCTGTGCCCAAAGCCTCGTCTTGAACCAAACATTGGTGTATAGCGGCCTGATTGCAGCCAGCATCCATCAAGGCTTGATGTGTACTCCCCTTGACACTTACCAGTATTCTGTATGCTCCGGTTCAATTGGGGGCAGCCCGTGGAGTGTCGGGGACCCAGACCAATGTTCTCAGCTCCATTACTGTGCATTGGTCCCGGAAATGCCCGGGTTCCCGCAACTCCAGCAGGCTGGCCCAGGCGGCACCTGTGTCATCGAGTTCAACCACCTGAGGAGGAGAGCGAAGAGACATCAGGGCCACTGGCAGCAGGGAAAACCCCCATGAATGGGGAGCCGGCTTCAGTGGTACATTTCCGCGCCTCCGGGGAACTGGGATTGGTTGGAAAAAAGGGACAGAGTAAGAGGGGAGAGAAGGGGGAAAGAGAGAGTGGGAGGGCTCTTCTGTCCTCTGATATGCCGACATATGGTCCTCAGCCAGTTGGACGGCCTCCTCCAGTGACACCGGGCGATGGCACTGTACCCACTCTGCCATTCCTTTTGGCAGACGATGGATAAGGTGTTCCAGCACCACGAGATCGATGACTCCCTCGGCGTCGTGGTCTGCAGCCAGCAGCCACTTCTGGCAGGCATCCCGGAGCTGTTGAGTGAAGGCAAACGGCCGGCCACGCACGGCCATCTTCATCGAATGGAAGTGTTATCGGTGCTGTTCAGGACTGCGACCGACATGCTGCAGGATGGTCTTCCTCAGAATGTCGTACACCAGGATACTCACCACCGGTAGTAGTGGGACAAAAGTGGGATGAGTCTGGCTGCCCACTGAACACGTGACCAGCTCCAGATCTCGGCCGTCCTCTCAAACAGGTCTAAGAATGCCTCTGGATCATCTTCTGCCCCTGTGTCCAGAGTCGCGGCCGGGGCTTTCTCCTGGTGCAGTAAGCTCTGGATTGCGTGCCGGTCCTCTGCTTGAGCCTGGTGCACCTCCTGGAATCAGCAATCCTGGTCATGGCGCATGGTGCATACTGGCCAGGGATATGATGATTTCTGCCAACGGTGAGGACTCCACGCTGCTGTCTATTTCCTCCAAAATCCCGGATTTCGGCACCAGTGTAACGGGGTTCGTTGTGGGGTGAAATGAGGAAACAGGAAATGTGAGGCTTCAACTCAAAAGGTTAGTCTTTAAAAATGTGTAACTCCAAAACTTCAACATAAACAGACAACTTTGGCGGTTGAAGCGTGTCTCTCTCTCTCTCTCTCTCTCTGTCTCTGGCATGGTCTCTCCTTTTATTGCTCTCCCCAGTGCTTACTTCAATCAGAAACTGGTGTTAGACATTATAGCACTCAGGTGTGCACCCTTACTGCTTTCTCTCTCACCAGGACGAACGCTCGACCACGCCCCCACCGCCACAGTGACAATATGTAATTTTATAGTAAAATATATTAAAAAAAAACTAAGTTTATAGAAGTAAAAAGTATGATTTATCTCATAGTTAATGGTGAAAATGTTTTGTATGTTTAACAAGACAATGCAAGTACATTTACAGTAAACTGCTGTTAAAATTATGGTGAAAACCAAAGATTGGGCGTTACTAGAATAAGTCCCTGTGTGACCAATCACATTTCATTATATATATATATATATATATATATATATATATATATATATATTTTTTTTTTTTTTTTAAATATTGATGTGTCTTCTTATTTTTATGTACACTTTTTATGTTACATTTATGTTGTATAGTTAATGGGTTACACTTTATATTAAGTGTCTTTAACTACTATGTACTAACATTAAAATACATACAATACAAAGTATTTACTGTCTAACTACATGATTTGCTGCTACTGAGGTTGAGGTATGGGTATGTTTAAGAGTATGGGTAGGAGTTAGGTTTAGGGTAAGGGTTGGGTTTTGTTTAGGGTTGGGGGTAATGTTAACAGTGTAACTACAAATGTAATTAAATGCAGGTACTTTAAATATAAGTACAATGCAACAACTAGTATGTCAAATGCTTAAGTGCATGGTAGTTAAAGACACCTAATATAAAGTGGGACTAGTTAATGTTTATTGCATTATTTTAGTGTCCTGTGTGTTACCTTGATAGTGTTTTGTGTTTGTGTGAGTGACACTGTGCATGGTCTCTACAAGTTTATTGGCCATTTCTCATGAAAGGGCAATTCTTGATAAACTTTAAGTCATCATGTGGCCTTTTGTTTTATCACCTGTGTTACTATGGTGGGTTACAGGACAGTTAAAAGTGAAATATTTTTTAGAAAATATTCAAATAAAACAATTAAAACCAATAAAACCAAGACATTCGCTCCTGGATGACAATCAATCACATTGCTTTAACATAAAATAACACAATTTCGAATCAGCTCTGTATCCTATATTTATATATAATGGAGAGATTGAGAGTTTGAGAAAAAACTAACTTGTTTGACATTGTATTTATTTAAAACTAATGAGAAGAGCTCTTTACACCATGTACCCACTAATACATTTTCTCCTCAAAAGATACTGGAGACTTTTGAAAATGTCCTCCCTAACTGCAAACTGAAACTGAAAACTGAGTTTTTTAAACTTAAACGGATTAGTGTAGACGTGGTCTTAGACATACTTCTTTGGCATTTCTAAGTTCTGTTAACCTTAGAAATCCTGTTGGAGATTCCATATCCGTATTACAATTTCCACCATGCCATTGTTTTAGAGGAAGTGCCCATCATCAACATGGCATATCTTAATTTCTGCTGGGAAGCCCACTCTTGAGATTTAGGCCCCCCTGTCTCGTCCAATTATCTTCAAGCCTGAATTAAGGGGAGCTGATGATGTCATATTCATGCATACAAGTGTCAAGATGTGCGAGAAGTGACGTAGAAAATTGTAGTATACTAATCCTTACGCACAATGAAACAGAGATCTCAGATCTAAAAGTGCATTTCAGGACAAGAGGCTTCCTGTAATTTTTCCACATACTGATTATCAACAGACGAGAGTGAAAAAGGGGCGTAATATCAAACATATGTGCCCAGGAACTTGCCCGAAAATGTTGACACTTCAACTGACTGTGTAACAGCATTTCTACAATGAAATATACTTTCAAACTGGTGTTTGCCTCTTAGAGGAATTGCTTATTGCTCAGAAGTTTCTCTTTCAAGTATCAACTTAATCTAAAATTAAGTTTTCCTTAAGAGAAATAAAAATAGACCCCAGTGAGACTACTGTTCACATACACTCTACAGAGTGTAGAGATATAAAACTAATGTGGATAGCATAGCTCAGATAACCTTAGAATTTGATGAAAAATGTTTGAGTTCATATTGAAATCTCCAGCCTGGTCTCATGAATTTAAATGAGCATTGCAATGTTTTGCAAAACTGAAATGATGTGCTTCATTACACGTTTGACTGCAGATTTCAAATGAAATGTCCAGCGTAGGGCACCAAAACCAAGCAAAATGAAGTTGTAATCTCATTTTAAAAGGTTTTTAAGGTGAATTTTAGATGGAGGTTTTAATAAGTAAAACATGCCTCCTTAACGTAAAACTTAACCTTAAATCTAACCAATAGTGTCAGATAAATGAGAGTTTAACAAAACAGACATCCTTACCCTTAGCCAACACCTAACCCTAACCGATAGTGTTTTAAAATGCAAATAAAAAAATAATTAAAAAACAAAAAAACACATTAACTGAAGCAACCATGCCATTTTGTGTTGCTTCAATGCTACCTTCACTTTTACCTGTAACTCAAACCGCAGCCATTAAGCCCAATGTTCAACGCTATATCAGGTGAGCTACCAAGCAATCTAATGGCATTGGAATAAGTGTGTATATTTAGGTGGGTCTGTAATACAAGTGTTAAAATGTTCAGTTTTTCAAATCATGCATTAAAGTAAAAGTGTTTCGATATCATAACATAGCGGGGGTTAGTAATAGAGTGAAAAATACGTTTTTATAAAATTAAAAAATCAGCAATTGTACTCATGATTTGTGTGACAATGATTAAACCACACAGTTGTTGTAGCACCTCTAGTGTTCATATCAGCAGGAAACTACAGAGAAACGTAGAAAGCAGCACGTACAAGTCAGTTTGGAAAAATTTATAAAGAGTAACGTTCATTCTATGAGACCAGGTTGGAAGTTTTGTTCTCCATTTAATAGATTTAATAAACATTAATATACAGTATATGTGTGTACAAATAAAAAGGCTTCCAGCATCTGATCTACCGCCTCCCAATTATTTATAGATGACAAGCTATCTTGGCATGTGATGAATCAGGCTGTCCCTTTGCAACATGTTTTAAAGACACAAACTGTTTATTCATTGACTCTGAGTTGTAGTATTTCCTAGAAGGGTTTCTCCAATGTGGTTTTGTTGGGTCAAGTTCAGTGATTTAGTCAGCTTAAGAAACAACTACATTCAAAAGTAAAAAATGTGGTGTATTCATCGCAAATGCATGCAGACTGATACACTATGACAACTAATACCGATTCAACATAGCTGACAAACTCACACAAGATGTTAATTAGATCTAACTAGGCTGAACCTTAAATGACCTTTTTCAGATTTTTTGTTTACCCTTTCCCTTTGGTATTGCATACTTTCTGTATCCTACAAGCAAAAGTCTTTCTCTTTCCGCTTGTTTTGTATGTGTGTTTGAAGTTTGTCTGTCTCCTTGATGTTGCTCGGAGCGGTGGGCGTGGCTTTGGCAGAGGTGTGATTAACTCTGACTCAGGTACAGGTGTTTTGAAAGTAGAGGGACGCACCTGTAACATCCTCCTGCTTATTTTAGCTTCAGAGTGCCAGTCAGCTTATTTCTTCACACGCAAACCTGCTTTGACCTCAACACACACACATACACATACACATACACACACACACATACATACCATATATGTGTAATTTGATATCATGATAACAGTATGTATGAAAATCTAGTTATTTTAATTATATATTAAATGTGAAGTTTGTGATTTACACCAAAAGTGTAACAAGGTGACTATAAAAAGTAAGTACTATAAAATATTCCTCTCCTTGTTTGAGCAGCATGTCCAGCTTGACGCAGCAACATTGACTCAACCAATGGTGTGAGTTTGTTTTTTTACCAATGGAAGATGGGAATTTTTGAGGAAAACTCAAGTCTGTTATTGTTCTGTGGAGTGCAAAGTTCATCCCTACCGCTAGGGGGTGATCATGTAGAGGTTCTTCAAAGTGCTATATATAGGGAAGTAGAAGAAGAGTAAAGAGGTGAACAAGCAAGGATTGTTTGATTCTCAAATTAAATGCCAATCTGTGTTCATCCAGAGTCCTAGTCGATGAATTTGAAGATTAATATGTTCAACTATAAAGTAAGTTACTGAATTAAATATGTAAAATGGGTATTAAGTTTTTTTTTTGTGCCAGTATCTTCAGATCTTGTAAAGAGTTATGCTGAAGAAAGAAGGTTGTTTGTTTGGTGTTTGGGATTAAGTATTTATGTTACATGAGGCTTCCAGTGAGTGTTCCAGTTATGTTTGGTTTATACTGTATGTTTAAAAAGGGACTTAACACTGGATTATGGAAGCTGTCTTCTGTGAGATAAGTTGGATATACTGTTCATTGATTGAGACTGTTCATTGATTACACCACCACCCTAAACCTGCTTCTGTCATCATCAATGCTTGCTTTCATCTTTCAATTTGTACACTGTGTTTGAATGTTGAGTTTGTCTGCCTGTAAATTCCATCACAAAATGTTCAAAAGCCTACTTGTGTGTCTGTGTTGGATAATTGTGCTCTTTTTCTATATAATTGTTGAAGGTATAAATATATCTAGGAAACATTATATATTTGGTGGCCAGTAAGGGGACATACATTCCAAACAGTACATATATGGCATGTTCTAGGCTAGGGATGGATTAGTTAAAACCTGAACCAGACTTCACAACTGAACCCTCTGCTAGCAGAAGAGAACCTATCAAGGAACGCCTCTCAACTTTCAGTCAACTGTACACCGAGTCAGATATTGAGTCGAATGTGGAAGATCAGGATGTTGCTGATGACGCAGAGGTAAATTAATTTCCACTGCCTCCTGAGGAAGATGAAGCTTCTGTCTTTTCTGCAGAAGTTTGCAGACCGACTTGCACAACTGGAGGATAATTTGGAAAAGAGAGTTAGTACAACTGAAAAGCGGATGGATGAATGCATGGAACGGGTGAGTGAATGTTCTACAAGTTTGGAGTGTGAAAACCGATGCAAAGTCAGTGAAAGAAGATTAAAATATTATGTGCAGAGAGAATGTGAAAGTCAAAAAAAACCCTAGAACTCTCCAAGATCTGGGAAAATCTATGGTGGATTGTCTAAAGAGAAGGGATGCACAGATAGAGAATAAATTGAAGGCTACTGTTCACTTGCATCATGCACAAATTCCATTGTCCAAAGTCCAAATTCTTTTCCATCATCTGATAGTAGAACCCACAACATTCAAAGTACCAACTACAGACAGTGCATTAACTTTGAATTACAAGCCACCTTTGGAATTCCTCAATTTGGTGAAAGTGAAGAGAATGAGGGTTGCTTTTATTGAACATTGTGAAGAGTATCTGGTGATTCAAACCCTGAATGATCCAGAGATCTTAGCTTCACTGACTTCAGTGTTCAGGATCCAGTTTAAGAGGATATTTCTACGTTCTTTCCTGAGTGATGATTATGAAGCAGAAGTTGAAAGGGGACTCATAGAGAGAAAACAAGGTACTCAAGAGAGTATCAGAGACTTTGCTTTTCAGTATAGAGCCCTGTGCCTATGATGGCGGAGTAACGTACAAACAAATGAAATTCTGCAAGCCATTCTAAGGAACTGCAACCCAAAGTTGGCTAGTTTGCTTAGAGGCACTGTCAATGATGTGAGTGAATCAGTGAGTATTGGAACTCAAATTGAGAGAGATTTTTCTGAAGCCAAGCATTATTGCAGTTGTGCTAATAACAAATCTCAGAAAAGGAAGGCAGAAGCACCTCATGGCTCTGTTTACCAGTCTCCCCATGCCAACACTCATGCAATGCAAGATGTGCCAATGACCACCAAACCAGACCTCAGAACAATCACTTTACCCATCTTACTACGTGGACGTTATCTGCACGCCATGGTTGACACTGGAAGTACTCTTTCTTTGATTCAAGAGTCGTGGTGGGACCAACGAAACAAAGAAAGATGGAAACCTTGGGAAGGACAAACCTTTATACTGGCCAACGGACAAGTTCAAACTGCTCTAGGAGTAGTGAAGTGGGAGTGGGAGTTGCAGGGACAAAAGTTCAAATATGTCTCCATGTTATGCGTGATAAAGATCACACCGTACCAGTCATCTTAGATTTGGATTTTCTTTTGTCTTCCGGCAACATACTCAACTTCAGTAAAGCCAACTACATCTTACCATCCGAAGCTGATGGAGAAGACAGAGTATTTTCTCTAATACACCATGATCCTAGAGTTAAAAACCATATACATTTCTACCTTGCACTTCCTAGAATGAAGGAGATCTCTGAGACTCTACAGCTAATCCATGAAGTAGTACTATGAGCTGACACAACCATTGAGTTTAAGTCTTTGCTGGATAATGTTATGGTGGAATGGCCCACTGTCTGCTCACAGAACATTGGATACTCTGAAATAATCAAGCATAGGATTGTCACCATTGATGAAATCGCTGTGAGGAAAAAAAAACCTTACCGAGTGTCACATGAGAAACAAAAGTTCATCGATCGGGAGATCCAGGATATGTTAGAAGGAAGCATCATACATCACTCAGTATCTCAATGGGCTGCACCTGTGGTTCTTGTCCAAAAAGGATGGTGGTACAAGATTTTGTGTGGACTACAGAGGACTAAATGCAAAGACACACTTCAATTGTTACCCCATGCCCCAAATTCAGGATATCTTGGAATCCTTACATGCAGCCTCTATATTCAGTACCTAGGACTTGAAGAGTGGATATTGGCAGGTCAGCATGGATCCTGAAAGTATAGCCAAAATGGGTTTGTGACCTCTGCTGGGCTGTTTGAATTCTTCCGCCTACCTTTGGCCTCAAATTCTGCTGCTTCCTTTCAAAGATTGGAGTGTGTATTGAAAGATCTATGGGGGAAATGTTGCTTTGTGTATATTGACGACATCGTTGTGTACTCCAGAGATGAAAAGGAGCACCTTAAACATCTTGGTCAAGTATTCAGATGTCCTGCATTATGCAGACTTACCTTGAATTTGAAGAAATGTAACGTGGCCCAAAAGTCTGTAACATATCTTGGTCATGTGGTAACTGGAGAAGGCATCAAGATCGATACAGTGAAGATAAATGCTGTACGTGATTTTCCAGTTCCGCAAAATCTCAAGGATGTGCAAAAGTTTTTAGGGTTAGCTGGATGGTACCATCAGTTCGTTCCTCACTTTTCTGAACAATCTACCTCTCTTCATGCGCTGAAACAAAAAAGTGCCACTTGGAGTTGGACTGATGCCTGCCAAAAATCCTTTGAAGGGATCAAACAAAAACTGACTTTAACAAACCTTTCAGAGTACAGACTGATGCCTGTAAGGTGGGTTTAGGAGCGATGTTAACGCAAGAGACTGAAGGATGTGGTTGCAAAAGCTTCAAGATTGCTAAATGGTGCAGAAAAAGCATACTCTGTATCTGAAAAACAGTGTCTTGCTGTTGTTTGGGCAGTTGAGAAATGGAGATCTTACTTGGAAGGTAGACATTTTGAAGTGATTACTGAACATTCTGCACTTACCTGTGTTTTTTTAATCATCCCAAGCCCTCCTCGAGATTGATTCGTTGGACAATCCAACTGTAAGGTTTTGATTTTAATGTAAAGTATAGAAAAGGACAATTAAATGTGGTGCCTGACAAACTCTCCAGGAGCTTGATCAGGTCTTCAGATATGCTATCAGTATGCAAAGCTACATGTTCATCAGTAACCCCAACAAAGTTTCCAGTGGATTGGAATAAAATGGCTACTGCCCAACAGAGTGATTCTGAGGTCCAAGTGTTTGTAAAAAAGGCCACCACAGATTTCAACCCCAATAGGGTACACTATTGTATGGAGAATGGATTTCTGGATTTCTTTTCTGTAGCATTCCTGATGGCAAGGAAGGTCAAAATTTGCAGCTGGTCTTTCCTGCATATCTGAGAGAGGAGTTTTTGAAATATACCCATGACAATCCACTCAGTGGACACTTTGGATGTCTGAAGACTCTCTAGAGGTTATTGGACATTGCCTGTTGGCCAAGTGTATGCAGAGATGTCTGGAAAAATGGCAAGGAATGTCTTATCTGCCAGAAGTACAAGCCGTTGGTATCAAAACCTCTGGTTACCTCCAAATAACCTTAGTAGTTTAACATGAATATATGCTGGAGTAGACTTAATGGGACCCTTCCCTAAGAGTACTAAACATAATGAACATCTTATGGTAGAAGTGGATTACTGTTCAAAGTGGGTAGAGTTGTTTCCACTACATATATCAGTCACCTCAGATTGCACATGTTCTTGTAGAGGAGATTTTCACATGATGGGGTGTTCCTGCCTACCTTATGTCAGATCAGAGATCTCAATTTACTTCACGACTTATCAAACTAATTTGTAAAAAGTGGGGGTTATAATTTTTTTTTTACAATGGCCTATCATCCTCAAACCAATCTCACTGAGTGCATTAACTGCACACTGAAAACCATGATGGCTTCGTTTGTGGGAAATGACCATCGTCATTGGGATCGCTGGTTGGTAGAGTTCAGATTTACCATCAACACTGCTTGGCAAAAGAGCACAGGTTTCACAGCTGCTGAAGTTGCTATAGGCAGGAAGTTGAAGGGACCACTAGAAAGGGTTCTGCCAAAAGTTCCTGACCCAAGTAGTCCTGCATATGAGATGATAGCCAGACAAGAGGAGTTGATGCGCACTGTGAGAGAAAATGTGGGCAGAGCTTAACTGAAACTGGGTTCTTATTGGGAACTAGTGGAAACAAAAAGATGTGATTATTCATAAATGAATGAGAAGTCTGGCATCACTGCAAAAACCAGCCTGATCTCATGAAAATATTACCGTGGCAATATTTTTGCAAAACAACATTATGCGCATTCCCTGTTTGGCTGCAGTTTCCTAATGAAATGTCCAGCAGGGGGCGCTAAAATTGGGTGAAATGATATTGTAATCAGATGAGGTTTTAAAGGTGAATATAAGATGGAAGTTTAAATTGTAAAAAATAAATAAAATTGATTTAAGTTGCTTCTATGACTCCTCTTATGTGTCAGCTTGCATACTAGGTGAGCTACCACAGAAGCTAATCATGTTCAAATAAGTGTGCAAATGTTGGTGGGTCTGTAACACAAGCATTAAAATGTGTCATTATTCAAATGATGTGTTATAGTAAAAGTGTTTTGATATCAAAACAGCAGTGTGCAAATAATGGAGCGAAAAATAATTGTTTATAAAGTCAATCAGCTGTTGTACTTGTGATTTGTGTGAAACGCGCAGTTGTTGTAGCGCCTGTAGTTTTCATTTCACCAGGAAACTAATGTAAAATGCAGAACACAGCACAAAAAATAAATAAATAAATAAAAAAATTAGTAATGGTACCGTACACTATGAGACCAGGTTGGCAAAAACAGCTTCACGTTATGCAACATTGGAGTTAAAATCTAAAGACTCAAAACAGTAAAACTAATGTGATAAAACGAATAGTTCTGATTGGACATTTAAAGCTGTTATAAAATAGTTTATATATACACGCATGCAAACCACTTCAATTTGTACCTAAACAAACCCACAGTATTGACACTCAGTACACTCTCAGTAATTTTTCCCCATTAAAAAAAGTGAATTGTAATTTTAAAACATATGTATTAAATCAAGATCACTCACATGAGATGAGGACTCTAGTCATATCAGTAACCTTATAAAAGCTTGTTTTATTCTACATGGGGCAGGGGCGCCCTCATCGGGGGTGCCATTTTAGAATCGCATGACCAGATGAACACTACTCGTTTATTCTGAGTAACTGTCTTGGTATTGGTCACTTTCACTCTTGGATTAAATTAAACATAGCTGATAGTGAATTTCTACAATGGCATCTGTAACTGAAAACTGTTGATTTTGAATGATGCTGCATCCACACCACTAGGTGTCACTGTAAGTCCAAGATGACAAACAAAAAGTTACTAAATGCACCTTTAACCTGTTCTGCCTCGACACATCCCGCTTTTGTATTTTTGCATTACTTGCATTTTACTGTACAAATTTCACATTATACAAAAACCCATGTCTTTCTCACTAACCGCAATCTAGTTTGACCCCTTCAGGCCTGATCTTTTTTTTTTTCTTTTTTTTTCTACTGAGCAAAAAAATTTACCCAGCTGATATTTACTCTTCTCCAGTATAGAAATAAGTCTGGAAAAAAAAACTTGTCAACTAATGTTTTTATTAGATTTTTTTTTTTTTGGATTTTTTTTAATATCCATTACAATGGACGCAGTGTCTGAAGGGGTTAAGCAGGCGGAATCAGTGTTGAAATAGCTCTCCGAATTAGGCTCACTGTAGACTGCGCTTTATTCACAAAACTTTGTGCTATGATTCCGGTGTATAGATTACAGTAGTGGAGTGATGTTCTGTCCTGGCATAGTGCGTCAGAACGCGGTGGTCTGCTGCATCCTCCACTATATAGCATTCAGAACTGCCAGCCTGCAATATCGGAATTGCTAATTTTGTGGGCGCGTTTGTGCCGTTGCCTTATCTGCATAATTCAGTAAATTGGCTGCTAAACCAGCGCAGACAACATGTGCAAATAAACAGCGCTTTTACCAGGTGCAGTTTATTCTTGGTGAATTCTCACCTCAATGGTTTTTCATTGCTGCTGCATGCAAATACCAAAAAGCAGTCTTTGCCAAGACATTTAACGCAGTATAAATGGTATATACCATGATACCGCCCAGCACTAATACACAAACATTTACACATGTATGTGTCTCTGGTACTGTTCATCAACACAAGCACAGCTGTTGGGATATCTTTGGTCCCTGACAGCTCATTTCACAGTTTCAACTGAGGTAACAGCCATCAACTCTTTGCCCTCTTAGTGCAAAGACAATCTGTGAAGTGGCATTGAGTGCTATAGTGTAGTGTTGGGTTCAAGTCCACCTTAGTCAAGTCCAAAAGGGACCGAGTCCATAACAGGCCGAGTCCGAATGAATCTGTTCATGAATCTGAATTAAAATTGTAACCGTAAACTCAACATCAGTATTTTAAACTTCACAACTAAGAAAAACAGTTTGTCAATATAAATGTAACAAAAACACCTCTGTTGCCTTTCATATATATATTTTATGATTAGTATCCTGCTGAACAAACTTCAAAGTGGTTTCAGAATGAAAGCATATGCTTTAGGTGTATGAAGACAAAACTGTCCTTCAACACACTTATTGCGTTCTGTTGACATTTCAGTTATTTGTTGCGTTTCCCCCTCCACTCAAATATAGGCTAAAGAATGTGAAAGCTAGTCATTACAACCAAGGTTATGTTTCGAATTTTTATTTCTGCTTCATTTTCAATTTGTCAATTTAATTTAGTTTTATTTAAAATTATCCCTATCTAAAGAAATAATAGTCTATACTGAGATTACTTTCTGAATCTTTTTTTTTTCCTCTATCTGCCTACTGATTTGGGAAAATACATTCATACAAATGAGTCAACACAATATTAATTAGCACTCACTGAGAAGTTACATCTCATGATTTGACTGCAAATGCTACATCCAAAAACACTGGAAAAGCCCACTGATAATATTAGGGCCATGTTGTCACGGACATGATTTTTCTAGTTAATTTGTGGGAAACCGCACAGTGCAGGGCAGTTCTGCATGCTGCTCGTGTACCTAAATCCTTGATGCGTCCATATGCATCTCACAGCAGTTGCTGCAGAAGATAAAAAATTATAATATCTGATATTTGCATGAGCGGCAGCCACGTTGGTCTGCAATCAGTCTGAAATCTTAAAATACCAACCAAAGAAAATTTAATTGAGCTCTTTAACTGCAAAAACATGGAGAATAAAAATTGAGTCATAAATTAACAGAATTGTCCTTCAGAAAGAGATGTAGGCTAAAAAAAAGACATGCATAAATTACCCGGTGGTTTACAATAAAAAATAAAATAAAAATGCGAAATAAAAACGTCATAACCAACTAAATTCATCTCATTACATGAAGTTTAGCTTCATACACAAACTCTGTCATCGAATAATACATTTATTTTATAGTCTATAATTAAATTATAAACAACATTTCACTGCCCAAAATATCCTAATATTTTATTGTGCATGGTTGAATGTTGTGAATGGTGGACAAATGCTGTAAAAGAATGTATTTTAAGCAGCTCGTCAATGCTTTGAAAATAGTCAGTCAATAATAAATAGGTGCTGTTTATCTGTTTAGAGTTGCTGTCTGCTTTAGCAATAACAATTTTTTCCCCCCGACTGTTTAAAAAGTTACACGGTTAATTCATCAAGCTATTATGGACCAGTTCAAGCTGACAACACATGCGTGGACCACAAGAGACTACAGAAGCCTACATGTGTAGATACATTATGCCTAAAAAGACTTAATATCCAATATTAATACTATTTTTATTTCGATATGCTGTTTTTAGTAAACTGTGAGAGACATGTGGGTGTGGGGGACAACCAATTCTGAGCATAATGACCGGAGGTGAATCAGATTCTTAATGAGAGAAATTCATGTTACTCGCAGACCCATACAGGTTCTTCGATTGATTTTTAAAGCACCATAATTTCAAATAACATGATCACATGCAATATCAACTTGTTGCTTCCAAAAGTTGCGTACCCTGAAATCAACCCCATTCAGCCGAAATACTGACAAGGGGCATCAGACATTTTGGCATTAATTCACACATGAATACATTTACCTCTAGCGCTACTAATAGCATTTCATGCGGGACCTGGTCCCGTGGGAACCCGGAAGTAATCACGTTCACAAACAATGGTGAGTGTGACGCGGAGGTTGCATTTTCGCTCCAAATTGACTTCTGTTCCTCCACTGATGGTTAGGTTTAGTGTTGGGGTTTGGGTTAGGGGCTAGAGTAAATAAAATATGCATTCCTGTTGACTGCACTACATCATTTACAAATACAACTTTAGGCGCCACTCTGTGGAAATGTTAGCTAGAAACTGGAGCTCAAACACCCATACATTCAAAACACGTCCAGCTTTGGCCACTAGGGGGCAGGGATTCGAATTTTGGTAAGAACAGACTGATTTCAGCAGCAAAACTTTTGACCTGTTCTGTTGCTGAATTCATAGTGTGATTGGTCTGGTTTAATAAAAAATGCTAATTAACCATTTTTCACCATATAGGGATCTTGAGTTGGCTGTTGGCACAAAATGTAAAAAAAAAGAAAAAAAAGTGTGTTTTTGACATTTCTAATCCTCTCAGTGTAAACTCATGTTTTCTTCTTCACCTTCTTTAACCTCTGTCTCCTTTCCTCGATTTCTCTCAGCTGCCTCTGGCTCCACATTGCTAAAAATAATTCAAACGAGGGGGATGTGTCAGCTTCTGGTGTTTTGTCCTTAATTAGAGTGTTTTGAGTGAAATAAACTGAACAGCATGTTCTTGAATCTTATCTCGAAACAGTCTGAGTGGGAATTGGGGTGTGAAGTGCGATGTGAGTAGAATATAATAAGCATGTACAAGAGAGAAAATGATTTATATTTAAGCGTACCAACTTTACACTGTTTATTCTTGCAACATTTGTTCCATTATAAATTCAACCCTGGATTATCTTTGTTCTGAAGTTAGCCCTGTAGTAAAATCACAGACTGAATTAATGTGCTCAAAATTACCCAGTACCTTGATTTGATGGTTTTATAGTCTAATAAAACCAGACAGTAGCACGAAATCACACCCACTCTCGTCCTAAAATTATTTGTTCCAGTAAAACGACAACATTACTCTCCCATTCATCATAAAGGATGCACCTACGCATCTGAGAGATGACTAACAGCTCACCTGGAGAGCTGTTAGATAATTGCAATCTCTCTGTTTTGCTGAAAGCATCTGAGCACGAAAGAGGCATATAGAGGGCCTTATGACTCATGACTGGTCAGAAATGATCAGTGTGCTTTGAATGAACTGAACAGTCGAGAAGTCAAATCCAGACCTGAACTAGGAAGCTAACGTAGCCTGAGGTGAACCATGTTCCGGGATGATTGTGACTAAAAAAAGCAATGCAAATATCCCATCTGCAGCATGGTTATTATTGTAAACGAAGACTAAAACTAAATGTAAAAAAACATTTTCGTAAACTGAAATAAAAAAAATAACATAATTGGAAAAACAAACTAAAATAAAAAGCTATGGCTCTGAAATTAACTGAAATAAAAATAATCTTGAATAAGATTTAGTTTTCATTTTTGTTGGTGTTTTTTAACCTTTTGAATCCGCTGTTACCGTAACATGAAGATGCCACTAGACAGCGATAATAGATGGCCTAATACCTCATTGCATCAGCAACAGAGTGAGATACACTACCACTGAGATATATACTAATATATATATAATCTCTTGCATGGGTTGGGGAGTAACGGAATACATGTAATGGGATTACGTATATAAATACAAAATATAAGTAACTGTATTCCACTACAGTTACAATTTAAATCATTGGTAATTAGAATACAGTTACATTCAAAAAGTATTTTGATTACTGAAGAGATTACTTTGCATTTTATTGTCATTTGTTTCATTTTAATATTTAGTCCTTTCAGATGGAAAACATTTATACATATAAATGATGCGATTCAAAGTGCATTTGAACAGCGGTGAAACACTTTCTTATGATGTGTTACATTCATACGAGCAGACAGAGAAGTAAGTTTGAAGTAAGTTTGGAGCAGAAGAGATAGAAATAAACCTTGTGTAATTTGTCAGTTTTACGCTAAGCTAAAATGCTATTTCTAGCCATTTTACATGCACATGTTACCAGGCATGATCATATTTTTTTTATCAAGAAAATTCACGCTGGATCATAATTTTTTTTTTTTTTTTTTTCTAGTAAGACCTTTGATATTAGGGCAAACATCGTATTCTTGATTAAAAAAATGTATTGTTTTCTTGTCAAAAATATCTGAAAACCCTTAAAACAAGATCAATTTGATTGGTGTGGTTTTAGAAACAACACTGCATAAGATTATGTTTTTCAGAGAGTGTATTTTGTCTTACTGTACTGGCAGAGTTTTTATAGTCAAAACAAGTGAAAAAATCTACCAGTGCTGAAGAAGTAATCCAAAGTATTTAGAATATGTTGCTGACCTTGAGTAATCTAACGGAATATGTTACAAATTACATTTTACAGCATGTATTCTGTAATCTGTAGTGGAATACGTTTCAAAAGTAACCCTCCCAACCGTGTGTGTGTGTGTGTGTGTGTGTGTGTGTGTGTGTGTGTGTGTGTGTGTGTGTGTGTGTGTTAGAACTGGATCGCTGACACAATGTTAAACTGCCAGCAGGAGGTGAAGCCACCGGAAGTGTTCGAGCGGCTATCTTGGTATGCCCAAACTGCCATAAAGCATCAAGGACTGACAGGCAAAAACACCCTCATCACTGTCTCTGACCTGTGGATACGACAGTTACATTTCGCCCTCTAGTGACAATCATGTTTAATGTTTAATTAGCTTGTTATGGATAATATACATTAGAGGGAGAAGATATATGCGGATAGTGATGTCAGAGTATTCACATGCCCGGATGTTCAGTCTATCAGTACAGCACAACAATCACCAAAGGAAGCGGGAAAACTGAACACAAGTTGTAATATTTGCTTGTTTTGGGGTGACAACATGTTCGTTTGCCTCGGAGGATCCTTAAAGTCTAACCAGGATTTTTTAATTAGCCTAAAATGCCTGGGATTTGCCTGTTTTCATATTGAAGCACTTGCTGTTGTCATAAATTATGTGTTCGTTTAGCATTTAAACCTAGCGTATCAGTTTAATTTTTACCAGCTTTGCGTGTCTCCCTCAGGCGCTGCACGTGTGATAGAGGGAGAGAGAGCGCGCACGCTCTTATTCAAGTGACCGAGAAAAAGGCACTTTTTGATAAACATAAAACAAGTAACTCTGAACAAATACTTCGATAAATAAGTCTGAAAATGTCTGCTCGTATCTTACCTCAGTTTCAGTGAATTTGTTACATTCAGCTGATCTGTTCACCGATGAAGTTTGTTAGTGGTGGATACTGTTTGAAATAGATATGCATAACTCGCATGGGCTTTCAAAAACAGGAAAAATTCCCGACTTTAAATAATTACATGTGAGGGACGTTTGCATTGTAAGAATGTACATGCAGATTTCAGATATAAAATTGGTGATTTGAATGATTAACTCGCTGAAATGAGATGATTCTCTATTAAGTCAATAGGGAAATTGGAATGTTTAGGCATAGAAATATGGCAGCGCAATGGCTTCACTGATACGACGTCATAAGCAATATAAACTGTGTTTTAAAGATAATTTTGTAAAAACCCAAATAACTTTACAGATCTTTATTGTAAAGGGTTTAAACAATGTTTTCCATGCTTGTTCAATGAACCATAAACAATTAATGAACATGCACCTGTGGAACGGCCGTTAAGACACTAACAGCTTACAGACGGTAGGCAATTGAAGTCACAGTTATAAAAACTTAGGACACTAAAGAGACCTTTCTACTGACTCTGAAAAACACCAAAAGAAAGATGCCCATGGTCCCTGCTCATCTGCGTGAACATGCCTTAGGCATGCTGCATGGAGGCATGAGGACTGCAGATATGGTCAGGACAATAAATTGCAATGTCCGTACTGTGAGACGTCTAAGACAGTGCTACAGGGAGACGGGAAGGACAGCTGATTGTCCTCGCAGTGGCAGACCGCGAGTAACAACACCTGCACAGGATCAGTACTTCCAAATATCACACCTGCGGTACAGGTACAGGATGGCAACAACAACTGCCCGAGTTACACCAGGAACGCTCAATCCCTCCATCAGTGCTCAGACTGTCCGCAATAGGCTGAGAGAGGCTGGAAGAGGGCTTGAAGGCCTGTTGTAAGGCAGGTCCTTACCAGACATCACCGGCAACAATGTCGCCTATGGGTACAAACCCACCTTCGCTGGACCAGACAGGACTGGCAAAAAGTGCTCTTCACTGACGAATCGCGGTTTTGTCTCATCAGGGGTGATGGACGGACTCGTGTTTATCATCGATGGAATGAGCGTTACACCGAGGCCTGTATTCTGGGGCGGGATCGATTTGGAGGTAGAGGGTCCATCATGGTCTGTGGCGGTGTGTCACAGCATCATCGGACTGAGCTTGTTGTCATTGCAGGCAATCACAACGCTGTGTGTTACAGGGAAGACATCCTCCTCCCTCATGTGGTATCCTTCCTGCAGGCTCATCCTGACATGACCCTCCAGCATGACAATGCCACCAGCCATACTGCTCATTCTGTGCGTGATTTCCTGCAAGACAGGAATGTCAGTGTTCTCCCATGGCCAGTGAAGAGCCCGGATCTCAATCCTGTTGAGCACGTCTGGGACCTGTTGGATCGGAGGGTGAGGGCTAGGGCCATTCCCCCCAGAAATGTCCGGGAACTTGCAAGTGTCTTGGTGGAAGAGTGGGGTAACATCTCACAGCAAGAACTGGCAAATCTGGTGCAGTCCATGAGGAGGAGATGCACTGCAGTACTTAATGCAGCTGGTGGCCACACCAGATACTGACTGTTACTTTTGACTTTCACCCCCCCCCCTTTGTTCAGGGACACATTATTCCATTTCTGTTTGTCACATGTCTGTGAAACTTGTTCAGTTTATGTCTTAGTTGTTGATTCTTTTTATGTTCATACAAATATTTACACGTTAAGTTTGCTGAAAATAAAAGCAGTTGAAAGAGAGAGGACATATCTTTTTTTTTGCTGAGTTTATATCAGTGTTCACTACCATCCTGAAGAGAGGCAAAGCAGGTAGATAAGTCTTTTCACTCATTCTGTCTTACCCTGTCAATCTGTAATTTGATTTAGATTTAATTTTGAACCAGTAAAGAGTTTGGTTTGAAGTTCAGCAGGGCAAGACATTAACACTTTTCTGGGATAAGTGGATTTTTGATGGGTCAAGTAAAAGAGAAAAGTAGCCTGAATGACAATAATGAAAAAATAACCAGCTATATTTGTGTTATAGCCAAGGCCTTATTACAGAGTTATTATTCCTATTCTGCTCATCTGCTGTTGAAAATAATACAGGATGCACAATTTTATATTTTGCTAGTGATCTAGGAATAGCTGCACGCTTTGACTGCACAGGCGGCTGTTTGTGCGCCAAATTCCACCAAAATGCCCGTCTTGGTGAGGTATTCATGTAAACTCAGAGAGTGTTGTCTTAAGTGAACATAAACGGGGGGGGCAGATTTGTATCAAAGTATCAGACCTGCTGCTGCTGTTAATATTAATCAAACCATAACAAGAAAATGAGAAAACCACTTGCTGTTCTTGACTGGATAACTTTATTAACTTTAAAAAGAATTAATCTATTATACATTTATACACTGAAGACCAGAATGGGTTTTATTTAGCATTTCATTCTGTATGTTTACTTGAATACTTGATACTCCTGTTAAAACATTTAAAGCTGTTAACAAAAGCACTGTTTTCTTAATTTTCTGTTTTAATTATTTCTATTCATTGCTATATTATTTTATTACTGACTGTTTAGTAGTCTTGAATAATTGAGTACAATTCTTACATAACAAATTAGTTGTGATGAGCTGGTATCAAGAATTGTCAAATTTCACTAGCAACTACATACATTTTGGTATTGTGTGTGTGTATGTGTGTAATATATATATATATATATATATATATAGTGAATGGTAGATTATCCCCTGCTGTAGATAATGGAATGAACATGGAGATGGAGGCTTTTCTTTCTTTGACTACCGTACGTAACCTAATATAACTACCATATGACAATAGCCTCCTCCCTTACCCAGCACAGTTTACATTTCTGTCACAGAGAATCGAGTTGATTGAAGAGCTGTACTTTCAGCATGGCCGTTTCTAAGCATGTTGGGGTCTTAAGCGAAATCCTACTTGGAGGCCACCTGCAACAATATTATTTACAAACTGGACATTGGGGAGTCCAGTAATACGACCTACATTTCACAAATACCTGTTTTCCCCATACTCCAATATCCCTTAATATAAATACTAAAACTAAAATAAAGACTAAATGTACTGAAAAACTAAAACGAACAAACAAAACTAAAACTAACAAATAACTAACGAAAAAAAAACAAACTAAACAAACAAAAAGAACTAACAAACAAAATGAAAACTAAACTAAATTGGAGTGAAAATTGAAAAAAACGAAGAACTATCATAACCTTGATCTGCACACTGCAGGTGAAAACTTTGAGAAAGCATAGATGTGAGTCACAGGGACTGAGAATGAGTCTCTATAAGTGGGAGATGCAAAAATGGAATCACCTCAGTATCTTGCAGTTGGAGTGAAAAAATGGTGATCGCCAACTTTTTCAGCAGCCTTGGTTCTAATAGTACGAGATGAATCACGACATTATACTTTGAAGCAGAAAAGTTGATTGTCAGTATATAAAACAACAATTTTATTTCTAAATATTACAGGACATACAAATATAAGTAGTTTGAGAGTTTATGTACTTTAAGTATATAAGTAGTCAGTGAGTTGGGGAGCTTCATGTGAATGGTGCTGAGCTCTTTTGCCACAAGTCATAATAGTATACGAGATGTCGAAATGGTACACAAAACAATATTTTAAGCAATTTAAGATTTATGCAGTTCAATTTCATAAAATTTCATCAAATCAAATTGTGTAATTGCTAAATAAATTACATTAATAAAACTTAAAATATTTTTGTATTTTATTTTTTAAAAGATTACTCAATTTGATGGATTTTATTAATTTGAAATGTGTAAATCTTTAAAAAAAAAATAATAATTAGTGTAAGAAGTCGTACAAGTTGCCTCGTAGAATAACGAACAACTGTTACTCCCATAGAAAAAATTAACAAACGCTGTTATTACGATTTTTCCTAAGTTTAACCCCAAACCAAAACCTTAAAGTGCAACCCCTAACCCATACCCTATGCCTAACCGTAATTATAATTGGAAAATAACTTGTGTACTAGAGGCAAGAAAACGTTGTTTGGACCATGACGAGGGAAGCGTATTACAGGTATTGACACACATCATTCATTTGTATTGCATAAATAAATATGGAATAAGTAACCAGTTTGTTTACTGATGTTTCCTTTCTTAAAATAAAGTGTTGGATAAAAGCTAAAATTGATGCCTGTGTTGTATCGATCTGAAATTTATCCTGTGGATTGGTAGGTCTCTCTGTTTAACCTCATGAGACCCCACGTCCACATGTGTGGACATTGTATTTTGGCTTCGCTATATGCAATGCATAATTTAAATGAATTTTAAACTGACTGTTCAAAACACTAGACTGTCATTTAAGGGGTTAAACTTATGCCACACCACGTCACGTGACACAACAACATGACGTCGATTACCGTGAAGCGCTCCTTCAGGCGCAGAGCCAACAAAAGTGCCTCTGGTTAAAAAAAAAAAAAAAAAAAAAAAGGTTTTTCACTGGAACCTGTTTTGTTGTAAAGAGTAGCCTCTCTAGTATCGTTTGATATGTCGCTTTAAAAAATTCATTCATTATTCGTGCATCAGCGCGCTAACCATGTCATGTATGTCCACATACGTGGATTTTGGGACATTTCCTAAAAAGCTGAGAAAAACATGTTGGTTATTTTGAATAACTTTCAACATTAACACATCTGTGGGTCGTTTCGCTTCATTTTAATATAAATATTACATTTTATTTTATCACTGTACAATACAGTTCTATTCATTAACATTAGTAAATGCATTCCTATATTTTCTGTGCTTTTTCAGATTGAAAATCAATGGGATCATCCTAAAGATGAAAAATGTTGCTTTCAGAGGCTTTATATGGAGTTAGGATAAAAATAAGGTGCATTTCAAAGACCAGACAGACAGCACACTGGAGGTTAAGTCATTCACTAAATAGGGAGCAAGGGGACCTCCTGCTTTCTAAGCAGCTAAGTGGATTCAGGATTCAGAAGTGATTGGATGATGCTGGCCATTACTTTGAATAAGAATTATACATTTTACATTGAATAAGATATAAAGTTTTTAATAAGAATACAGCTTTACAGAAATTCAGCTGTAATGTCTATAACGTCTCTAAAATGTGAATAAACAACACTCCTGGAAACAAGCAATTTGATGAAAAATAAATAAAAATTTTAAGCTTGGTATTATTTAAAATGTCACAACTTAGTCCTGCTGTCCACATATGTGGACCTACATTTTTAGGAAAACTATTTGCTCATATTTATTTTGCTTGTTTATTAGGTGATACTAGTTACAAATCATAAAAGGAAATGGACACAGGAGACACACTGGCTTCTCAGGAGGATAAAAGTCTTTTTGTACAAGGCAAGCGGTATATCTTATGATTTCACCATCTCATACAAATTATTACGAGTTGTCATGAGACTATGTTGGCATATATCATCACTTGATAATCTGGGAGCTCGTGGTAGGTTTGTATGTTATCACTGAAATCAATTTCTATCAAGAAAAGGGATTTTTACATCTGGAACCCTACTGTTGTGCTTTATATGAAAGATGGAGTGAAAGAGAGGAACACATTGTACAATCTGTAATTTAAATCTATGCATTAACATCCCATATGGACCAGCGATCTAGAAAAGGACAGAGAAATGTTTTCATGCCTGGCCGCTCCTGGGCTACTAATACTCTTACATAAGGCCGATAATTCCACTTACACATGCACACACACGCTCAACACACATGCGCACACACACTCCCAACATCTCTCAGCTTTGCCCTGTGGCTACAACACAGGGGTTCGTACAGTTCTGCAATTAACCTAGAATGTTTTCACATCATTCACCCATAGGGCACTCCAGTTTACCTGCATTTTAAATGACAGGAGTGTTTTGTGTGTTACAAATTTCCAAGAATCACTATCTGTAGAAAGCCATGCAATTATCTGAAACACTAGCCCACAGAGGCCATTCTTAACACTTATTTTAACCATAATGGAGCTTAAAGTCATTGCTGTGTTTCAGGAACTCATTTGAGGAACAATTTTGATTCTGTAATAGATTATCAATTGGACAAATTTGCATCTGACAAGAATTCCCTTTGTAGATTCTGGCTATATAACCATTATTATGGCTCATACTTTGGGTTAGTGACTCGAACAAACACCTAACCCTAAGTATTGGACTTCAGCGTAAACTACCATTTGTCCTTCAGACATGAATGAAGCCTCAGATTGTGCTGTTTCTTGAGTGTGCTAATACTACCTAGCTACTAGGGGAGTAACAGTACACAGAAGTCACTGTTCAGTATGTACCTCGGTTTTGGGGTCACGGTTCGATAGGAGTTCGGTACAACAGGAAAAAGCAACAAATCCCAAATGCTAGGTTTATTTTGAACAGACAGTAGTGTAAATTACAGTTTGTTCCATCTAGTGGCATTTAGTCCCCCCTGAGGTAGTTGGTACAGTACAGCCTCCTTTAGTGTATTAAGCACTAAGTAGTAAACAGAATGCACTCTTGCATTCTTGTTTTGGTGCATAGATGGTTTCTTCTGCTCTTTTTCCTGTTGTGGCGGTTAGCAAACAGCGGTTCATTACCGCGCGTGCCCCCTTCTGGATTGGAGTGGATCGCCTGTGACTGACTCGGGTTTATTCTTCGTCTGACTGCATGCAGACGAATGTCCAGACGAATACATGTACCCTTACACCCCTACTAGCTACCACACATAACATCCTAGCAACTGCATAGAAACATACTAAAACCACTCAGAACACCTTGGCAACCACATACCTCCAATAACACCCTAACATTGCGGAAGGTGGGTTTTGCATGGTAAAGCAATTCGTGATTTATACAAGAAAATGTAAATTACGTAACTGGCTATTATTTTTGCAAAATTACATTATGTGGTTCATTACACACATCGCGGCAGTTCCGAGGTGAAATGTCCATGGTGTTGTGGCAAACAGATTAGGTTTTAAAGGATAATGCTCTATCGAGTTTTATAGCACCAAAACCTACCTTAAACCTTCAACCTAAACCTAACCGGAAGTGTCAAAGCAAATGTGGGATGAAAAACACAATTGCTGAAGCAACCATGTCATATTGTGGTGCTTCTATAACAGTTTTGGCACACTTGTCGACTTGCATGCTCTTTTGGACTCGTATCCTGTCCTCGTATCCCAGCACTTGCAAAATGATATCAGTTGGACTACCACCACAACTTGATTGTGTTCAAAAAAGCTTGTAAATGTAGTTATCTTGTAGTAATCTCATGCAAACATTAAAATGTAGCACCTTACATGTTGTGTGTTATAGTAAAAGTGTCTAGATGTCATCAGATAGCATTGTGTGAGGAACAGGTTGAAAAGTGTCTACAATAATCTTTCGTTTTACTCGTGATTTTTGTGTAAGTGAATATAAGTCACTACAACAAAAGTCGTAGGGCTTCTATTGTTTATTTAACCAGGAAACAGCCGCGATATGTACAACGAGGCACATAATAATTTTGCAGCAATCTAAGTTTAGTAACATGATTCTATTAGACCAGGTTGCGGTTTTCTTACTAGAATGCAAAGTACGGCTCACTAACTTACAGCCAAACAATCAGGGTTTAAAATTGTCTTTAGAGAACAGACATGATAAAAGTTTAGAAGTTCCTTCATTCAGGTCTATAACGAACAGTTAAGACATGGAAGAACCCATTGATTTACTATTTTACAGTAAGTAAGCTCAGCTGCTCCTTACAACAGCTCATAATTACACTTCATTACATCTGAAAACAATATAAATTGAAGAGTACAGAGTTCATTCAAGTGTGTGTGCCAGTTGGTAAAGCTCATCCGCAGTACATGTACAAGAGTGCATTTGAGCGTGTGTCCGTAAGTACCACCTATTCTTGTTGCAGGTTTAGAATGCTCATCTCCATTTCTATATTTGTAGGCGACAATTGGGTGTTTAACTCTGAGCTCTTGTAGAACTGATGAAACGCTGTATAATTATAACCCGCTTCAGACCTACAGATAAGCACTCATTCACTTTCTCTAGCTCTCTACAAAATCTCTAAGTAAAATCTGTGTAAAATTTGGAGACATTAAAGCTGAAGCATGCCACCTAACGCAATTACAAATATAAACCTTGTTTTCAAAAATTTTTCTTAAACTCCTCCATCTGCCATTATTAGAAAAAACAGAAACCCACACCAGTTATTGCGGAAATGTCGCAGAGTTGCGTGGGTGGGATGTGCAAAACAAACAGAAATCTTTTATAGCGTCACAGAGACATTGTTTACAGTTTGAGAGAAAACAAATGGCTTTGCTGCAAATAAAAGGCCAAGTATACTTTGGTTTTCTGCTTGCTGCTAATTTCATCAACAGCACAGTAGGCATCATCTGCACATGTGCCTAGCATTAACTATATCACAAAGCAGTCGTAGCATGCACGCATCGAACATGTCTGTATGGCTCATATTTAAAAGAGAATGTTTTGAAACATTCCGGAAACCGGAATGACATGCGGAAAAACCAAGTATGCTCTAGCCTTGAGCTGGGATAGGAGAAAGTATTTTAACATAAAAGACTTGCACGTTAGCCAATCAGAGAACTTGGCGGCTGCTCTCAACTAATGGTTCCATTTTGGGGCGGGACTACCAGTTTGTACAAATAAATGACAGAGCGAGTGTTTGGGGAAACCTGTTTAGAAACAGTCATTTTTATAATTCCGTTTGGTACCACTAGGGGTGCATAAATTGCTTCCAGCAATTTTAAAGTTAACAGGGTTGACCGTGGTTTGCGTCACGGTGGACCATTCTTTGCGACCTGCTGGTTACTCGCTCTGCAGTACAAACACAATTTGTTCCTACACTTTGGGTTTTATGATGTGCAATGTGCTCTTTCTAGGTACTTGTTAATTTTTTATTCTTTTTTTTTTTTTTTTTTTACCTCCTTCCTCTTCTAAGTTATGCTTCTATCGATTCTATCATCTCATATTTGATGTTTATCTGGCAGCCTGGTAGAAAATAAAATCTGCAACATATGACAATTTGGTAGATTTTCTATACATGATATATGTAGTATGTGTGCAAGTATGGTTATGTTTGTGCCTATGACACACATACATAGACACACATTCACAAAGTGCACACAGTTACACACAGTCCATGTGAACAAGAAGAACAGGTCGGACAACCGTAGATAAAGGGAGAGAACAGGAAACGAGGATGAGTCGTATGTGTTCACCCGCGGGTAGCAGGTTTAGCCAACATGCACACACTCACAAACAAATCCTCTTTTATTACAGGTTAGAATAGCAGATGCACTAATGCATACATCCTATAAAATAATGATTAACTTCCCATAAAATCACTGACTCGCATAAAAATGAACATCATTAAATGTCATATAAACATGCAGGCCAACTAGTGACATTTTGAAATGCCTAGATCAAACCTTTGCCATTCTTACATGCATAAATCAACACCTCTCATTCTTCTAGATTGTTTTAGAATAATATTAATAATCTTATTTGCACTTTGTAATGTTATGTAAAACTCTGCATGTGATGCAATTGCACTGGTACTTTTCCTTAAAGAAATAGGTCACCAAAAAAATTAAATTCTGTCATTTACTCACCCTCCAAACCTGTTGTAAAACCCATATGACTTTCTTCCATTGAACACAAATGGCTGAAGTGAAAGGGGACTGGGGCTGTCTTGCAGCAACAAAAAAAAAAAAAACTATAAAAGGATCAGAAAAGTGGTCTATCCGACTCTTATCTGAAGCCGTACATTATTCGTTGTTCACTTAAATATTTGTCCTTTCACAGTAGCTCTCATAACAAACATGGCGCCAATGACATTTGGTCACCAGACAAGTGACAGCCAATGACATCAATCTGACATCAAATAATAGTGACACGCCAACGATTATTGTAGTTAATTTCAGTGAAGATTATCAGTAAGAAATGACTTGCATTTCGATGTTTTTCTCAAACAAAGCTAATTTTGCAAGAAATAAAACCATTTTGCTGCAGTTCTGTTGAGTGCCAGTGGTGGAAACTACACACTTCACCTTGAGGCCAGAAACATTGAAAACTACTTACCCAATGCACTGCCAATGCACGGTCCGGCTGAGCATACATAACACACATTCTTGTGTTACTGTGGCTTAACAGTCTTCAAGAGGGCGATTGAGTTCCCTTCAAAAGTTTGTGCCATAAAACTGGATGTTGTTATTTATGTAAGTTCCTGTAAATACATTGTCTTTAACTTACATGCTCTGCAATTTTCTCTTCAAACTGTTGCTCCACCATGACAGTAGTATGCTTGAAAGAGAAAACTTACCGTAGAAGCGAACAGTGTACACTATAGCGCCCCTTATGACGACATTGAAAATGCAATGCACACTTGCAGTTTGGCACATTTTGGAACGCAACAATGCACAAAATCGAGCTTGCATATCTAGAAGCGTCTGCGTTTATATATTCGCGTCAAGTATGTTTCGACCTTAAAAGTCACTGGAAGTTTGGTCTCATCACCTGACCAGCATACTGTACTTGTACTCTCAGGTCCCATTTTTTTAAGGCACGTTAGTGAGAAAAATGTGGTGCGAAGATCTGCCAAATGCATTTATGTATATGTAAATGTACCAGAGAGCAGGGGGTTTTCCTGTATAGAGTAGCTGAAGACAGATGAGCCTGATTAGAGAGAAGGATTTTCAGAGACATAAAGGAAAATAATGATCAAGTGAAGCAGAGTGCAAGAGAGTCTAGTTAATAAGTTGTCAGCAACTGTGGTGGATCTAGCCAGTGTGTTGACAACGGGCCCAGTGTTCTCAGAGTCTGCTGATGGAGATTAGAGCTGGACTCATCCAGTCATTCACAGGAGCTGAGCAGAATGAGGGGGGGTTGGATTTAATACAAATGCCATACAAGTCAGTAAGACCACAAGGAATTAGGCTAGAACAGAATGCTGGGAGATCTCAGCACTAGCTTTCAACAGTCAGGACTCTGGGGTTTAACATTTCCCCAAACACTCTAACACTCTATACTGCCTTTAAAAAGCAACCACACACTGTGTCTAACCTTGTACACCGATGCATTTCAGACACTGTTCCATAACGTGCTTCACTGAAAATGCAGTTCTATGCAACTCAAACTTAAGAAGCCCCTTAGAGGACAGGGAGGGAAATTATTTTCTGAAATAGTTTAGCATTCTCTCATAATAGTTTTGCATTTCCTTACAAGTATTTTGGGTTCCCTCACAATCAGTTTTACATTCACTTGCAATAGTTTGCTTTTTCTCACAAATAGTTTTGAGTTCCTTCGCAATCATTTTGGGTATCTTAACTAAAGTTTTTGCATTCCTTCGCAAACGTTTTGGGTTCCCTCACAAAAGTTTGCATTCCCTCGCAATTATTTTGCATTCTCAAAGTTTTAGGGTCCCTTGCAATACATTTTGTGTTCCCTCAAAAAAACATTTCGCATTCCCTCTGAATTTATGCTTTTTCTCACAAAGTTTGGGGTCCACTCGTAAAAGTTTTGCATTCCCTCGCAATAATTTTGAGTTCCCTCACAAACAATTTTGCACTCCCTCAGAAATATTTTGTTTTCTCACAAAAAGTTTGTGGTTCCTTCATAACAGTTTTGCATTTCCTTGCAATATTCTGGGTTCCCTCACAAAAACATTTTGTTCCCTTGCAATAATTTTACGTTCTTTAAAAAAAAATTGCGTTCCCTAAAAAGTTATGCTTTGTCGCAATCATTTTCGGCTCCCTTGCAAAAAATTGCATTCCCTCGCAATTATGTTTGATTCCTTTGCAATAGCTTTTCATCCCATATGAAAATGAACCATGGTTTTACTACAAGTACCATGGTTTTTAAAACAGTCGTTCTTACCAACAAACAAACATGTCCTTACAAAAATTAACCATGGTTTCACCATAATACAACTGCAGTAATCATATCTGTAGTAACCATGTTATAAAAACCATGGTACATGTACCACAAATTAACCATAGTGTTACAATAGTAAAGCTGTAGCAGGCATGTGTGTTTTTTTTTTATTATTATTTTTATGGCGTTACTACAAATGTAATGGTTATAATATGGCTATTTTGTGGTCACTATGGTTTTACTACAAATACCATAGTTGAACTGTAGTTACTGTAATGCAACCAAGGTTCATTTTCATTAGGGATGGATAAAGTTTTTGCGAGGGAACGCAAAAATTATGAGGGAATGCAAAACTATTTCAGAAAATAAATTTCCACCCAGTTCTCTAAGCAGCTCCGGACCGTACTAACTGTTAACAACAAGCCAATCAAATCTCAGGCATAAACTAGACACCAAGGAGCAAACCAAATGCACATGATGTTGACAGAGTAATCATCTGCTGATAGAACAGGGAGACTCATAAGTGGCACCATCTCCATTCCCTGAAAGCAGGTACATTCATCCATGATATCAGCTGTCCAAACATGCTCTGGCTACAGAGTGTACACTTCCATGGCCCGGAGACCTTCAGCGTCCACCCACGCACAAATCCGCCAAGCGTCCTCTCTGTGCTTATCACTATATCCGTGTGCCTCTGTCATGGAAGTCCTTTCTCAGATTACAGGATCTAGATTTTGCTGAAAAATGTACAATATCCTTTTTACACTATTTGTGCATTTTTATTTGTTTATTGGAACAGACTGTAACAGCATGCTGTTAAAGGGATAGTTCATAAATTACTCAGTCATTTGATTCCAAACCTGTATAGCTTGCTTTCTGTTAGGCAGAATGTTAGTCTCAATCACCATTTACTCTCATTGCATCTTTTTTTTTTTTTCATACAATGAAAGTGAATGGTCACTGAGACCAACTTTCTGCCTATCTCCGTTTGAGTTCCACAGAAGAAAGTAAGTCAGGTTGGGAACAACATGAGGGTGAGTGAATAATGACATTTTTATTTTTGTTTTTGTGTGAACTCCCTTCAAGGTTGTTAACCAGTACTTTTAATGAACTACATTCAGGTTTATTGTGCAAGCAGGGCACAACAGGTCACCTGCTAAGAAGCATCCTCTGCCCACGCTCGCTGCACAAAGTGCACGTTGTTTGGCAGCCACATTCCTGCCACCTAGTGGGCTTCTGTGGAGCAACAATTGATTTTGAAGCATTTCGAAGCTTTACAGCTGTAACATGCACAGATCGGGGGCAGCAGGGGCGGGAGCCTCTGCCCCTTTCTTTCACAAAGCTAAAGGTGCCCTTCTGGTTGTCCAGAATTTTTTTTTTAATAAATTAAAATGGTTAAATAAAACAATTAAAATCTCGTAATAATGTATTATGAGTTTTCATTGTAAATCACGGGCGTATTAAAGAAAATTAAGCGTAGGTGCCTTTAAGAGCGCACTACAGCAGATCGGGAGGGAATCTATTTGCAATTGATCCTCCCTATGCTCTACTCACTCTGAGGTGCAGAGCCCTTGAAGTGGGTACTTTGAAGGAAACACGGAATTATTGTATGAATGTGCCCTTCGGCTTGTGGAAGGGCCCATCCATTTTCTCACTTTCATTTGGAACGAGGTTTCGAGTGGTGTCCCCTCCCACAGCAGTGCCCTTTGAGGCCCTTTGTCATTTTGAATTTGCCCCGGAGCATCGAAGTCGTGTCACAGAACATCTGCTTTTTTGTGTGTTTGTGTATCATGAAATTTCAAGCGAAACGTGACTGAAAATATCTGTTTACAGCATTGGCTGTAATAAATATGTAGCCTACATTTCAACATGTTCACACACTTTCAACTCATTTTTGATGCTACAATAATAAATACTTTAGAATCCAGAAATTACATTGCTTGCATTGCTTTTGTTTATTTATGAAACGTATAGTTAGCATTTTGGCTGTGTACTCCCAGAACGACACTGACACAACAACGCAGAACTATAAATGCAAACCAATACAGGTCAGATGAAATGTCCATCCTATGTATTGTGGTGTTAGTTCATCAACAGATTAATACTCGATTGCTACGGGGGGGCCTGGGTAGCTCAGCAAGTAAAGACGCTGACTACCATACTTGGGAGTCGCAAGTTCTAATCTAGGGCGTGCTGAGTGACTCCAGTCAGGCTTCCTATGCAATCAATTGGCCCGGTTGCTAGGGAGGGTAGAGTCACATGGGGTAACCTCCTTGTGGTCACTATAATGTGGCTCTTGGAGGGGCGCACGGTGAGTTGTGTGTGGATGCCGCATAGCATAGCGTGAAGCCTCCACACGTGCTCAAAAACACATGAAAACATTTGCGGATTGACAGTCTCAGATGTGGAAGCAACTGTGATTCGTCCTCCGCCACCCGAATTGAGTCACTATGCCACCACAAGGGCCTAAAGCGCACTGGGAATTGGGCATTCCAAATTGGGGAGAAAAGTGGAGAAAAACAAATATACGATTGCTACCGCATTTCTGACATCACGTGGCACACCTGCAGTGTAGACCGCTTCATTAATAATAATGGGAGCAGTCGATTCATTTTCAGAAATGTAATTAATCTTTTTATAGAATACCACCATTAACTGAAGGAGCTGTCTGATTCAGGCAAAGCCAGTTTGTTTTTTGTTTAAACTAATAGACTAATCACTTTCAGAAAAATGCCATGGTATTACCATTTTTGGACATGTGGGCTACCCATTCAAACCATGTTGACGAGATCAGAATGGAAGCAGCAGAGAGAAAATGATAAAGTGAGGGTGCAGAGATGAGAAAAGTGAAAAGAGTGATGAGACAAGAAAAAGATTAGAGCCCTATAAAAAAAGACACCATGCCATTACCATGGAATTCACATGGTACTGAATGATTATATTCATATTTCATGATACTGTCATAGTACTCCAAGATACTTCAAAAAATACCATGTCAAAAACATGGGATTATCAAAGACCATGTCTGGGGGAAAAAAAGAAAAAGGGGGGTAAAATATGGTGCTTTTTGTTAGGAATATAACAGAATAGGCTATTATTTGTTAAAAAAGGAAATAATGGAAAAAACATTTATAATACAAGAAAATGCTTAAATACTCAAAGAATTGAAGTGTTACTCTTTATATAAAAAAAAAAATCAGTGCCCTTTTTTCTTTCGCCCCTGTCCCTGCTGAGGTCCGTGCACTACACTGATTCACAGTATAAACAAGCTGCAAATGTGCAACTTCATAAGTCCCACGCAAAAGCACTTACTCACCCAAACCTACACCTACGCATACAGGAAGAGGGAATGAGGCTGATCCACCTACGCACACTCAAAACACACCCAGTGCACTCGAGGTAGTTCGCCCAGACATGCAACTTCCTTAGCAAGTGTGCAACACTAATCCCCATACAGACTCGAGCACGGCCATGCCGACATGCACATCTGAACATCAAAGTTAAACTAGGGGGGGTCCTGACGCATGCTTTTTATTGGTGGGTCACGACTCAAGTTTGGTCACAGGTCTGTTGTTATTGGATCAATGACAGCAGGGCCAAAAAAAAAAAAAAAAAAAAAGCTAAATGCAAATTATATATATTTATGAAATGTACAGTATATATATGGGTGTTTATTCTACTTCAGGCAATTTCATGCCCCGGGGGAATTTCAATATTTATATTTTATCAATATCAAATGTTGTAATACATTTTTTCAAAAATAATTACGACTGTCCCACAGGCATCATTTCCACCACACCAAACAATTTTGCCCCTAATAAAGTTTCATCAAAAGTTGGTGTACTTGTTAACCAAAAGTGTCAATGAAGAGCATGCTTGAGATGAAATACGAGAGAAGGGAAGTTTGAAGAAAAAAAAAAAAAAAAAATCAAGGTAAATATTACTTGTGAGCAGAATATTTTTACTGGCCATTTTTTTTTTTTTTTTTTTTCAATCAAGCTGTAATTTTATCAAATAATGCAAAAAGTGTGAAAATATTTAAGTATATTTTATGCGTGTGTGTGTGTGTGTGTGTGTGTGTGTGTGTATGTATATATATATATATATATATATGTGTGTGTGTGTGTGTAATATATTATAGTGTGTGTGTGTATATTATGTATATATTATGTATAATATATATAATATATATGTGTGTGTATAATATATTATAATGTGTGTGTGTATTATATATATTATGTATAATATATTATATATAATATATACAGGTGCATCTCAATAAATTAGAATGTCGTGGAAAAGTTCATTTATTTCAGTAATTCAACTCAAATTGTGAAACTCGTGTATTAAATAAATTCAATGCACACAGACTGAAGTAGTTTAAGTCTTTGGTTCTTTTAATTGTGATGATTTTGGCTCACATTTAACAAAAACCCACCAATTCACTATCTCAAAAAATTAGAATACATCATAAGACCAATAAGAAAAACATTTTTAGTGAATTGTTGGCCTTCTGGAAAGTATGTTCATTTACTGTATATGTACTCAATACTTGGTAGGGGCTCCTTTTGCTTTAATTACTGCCTCAATTCGGCGTGGCATGGAGGTGATCAGTTTGTGGCACTGCTGAGGTGGTATGGAAGCCCAGGTTTCTTTGACAGTGGCTTTCAGCTCATCTGCATTTTTTGGTCTCTTGTTTCTCATTTTCCTCTTGACAATACCCCATAGATTCTCTATGGGGTTCAGGTTTGGTGAGTTTGCTGGCCAGTCAAGCACACCAACACCATGGTCATTTAACCAACTTTTGGTGCTTTTGGCAGTGTGGGCAGGTGCCAAATCCTGCTGGAAAATGAAATCAGCATCTTTAAAAAGCTGGTCAGCAGAAGGAAGCATGAAGTGCTCCAAAATTTCTTGGTAAACGGGTGCAGTGACTTTGGTTTTCAAAAAACACAATGGACCAACACCAGCAGATGACACTGCACCCCAAATCATCACAGACTGTGGAAACTTAACACTGGACTTCAAGCAACTTGGGCTATGAGCTTCTCCACCCTTCCTCCAGACTCTAGGACCTTGGTTTCCAAATGAAATACAAAACTTGCTCTCATCTGAAAAGAGGACTTTGGAACACTGGGCAACAGTCCAGTTCTTCTTCTCCTTAGCCCAGGTAAGACGCCAGGAGTGGCATAACAAGAGGAATACGACAACTGTAGCCAAGTTCCTTGACACGTCTGTGATGCCTTGACCCCAGCCTCAGTCCATTCCTTGTGAAGTTCACCCAAATTCTTGAATCGATTTTGCTTGACAATCCTCATAAGGCTGCGATTCTCTCGGTTGGTTGTGCATCTTTTTCTTCCACACTTTTTCCTTCCACTCAACTTTCTGTTAACATGCTTGGATACAGCACTCTTTGAACAGCCAGCTTCTTTGGCAATGAATGTTTGTGGCTTACCCTCCTTGTGAAGGGTGTCAATGATTGTCTTCTGGACAACTGTCAGATCAGCAGTCTTCCCCATGATTGTGTAGCCTAGTGAACCAAACTGAGAGACCATTTTGAAGGCTCAGGAAACCTTTGCAGGTGTTTTGAGTTGATTAGCTGATTGGCATGTCACCATATTCTAATTTTTTGAGATAGTGAATTGGTGGGTTTTTGTTAAATGTGAGCCAAAATCATCACAATTAAAAGAACCAAAGACTTAAACTACTTCAGTCTGTGTGCATTGAATTTATTTAATATACGAGTTTCACAATTTGAGTTGAATTACTGAAATAAATGAACTTTTCCACGACATTCTAATTTATTGAGATGCACCTGTATATATGTGTATGTATAATATATTATATATAATATATATGTGTGTGTATAATATATTGTGTGTGTGTGTGTGTGTATAATATATTATAATGTGTGTGTGTGTGTGTGTGTGTGTATTATATATATTATGTATAATATATTATATATAATATATATATATACAGGTGCATCTCAATAAATTAGAATGTCGTGGAAAAGTTCATTTATTTCAGTAATTCAACTCAAATTGTGAAACTCGTGTATTAAATAAATTCAATGCACACAGACTGAAGTAGTTTAAGTCTTTGGTTCTTTTAATTGTGATGATTTTGGCTCACATTTAACAAAAACCCAC